>NC_140370.1:11107500-11240000 GCF_054491055.1 Hypomesus nipponensis | reverse complement strand
ATTAAAATTCGAATATACAGTATTGCATTGGAAATATTTATAATTTAACAAACACATGTCGATGAGGGCAGATATTTGCCGCAACCTAACTGTAAATTGTGGAGTTGTATAACAAAAATCGACTTTTACGCGCTTCAGGCTTAATACAGTTTTGTCATAATATAAAATAAATATTTAATAATAAAACATAAAAACAAATTAAAAACATGATTCCATAACAAGAATCATGAAAGGAATCGACGTAACTTACCACAGGAGCACCTGTTGAACTGCGAACTGTCGGAACTCACCGTTCAGCTGAAGTGTTGACTTGTACGCCCCCGAATGAGACTGAGAACACTCGTTCACATGCACTCATCTCCGACTCTAAGCTCTCCGTGCGTAAAACACTCCACGGGGTTTTTCCCAACATAGAAGACCCACGGTTTAGGTTAGCCTTGAGAACAAATATTGTGTCACTGATCACTCCCATGTAATACAGGGACCTTTATACAAGGTATTGTTGAATATAAACCAGTGGGAAGGTCCCAAATGTCACAATGCGCCAAAGCGGTTCTGTAGTTTCATCAGTTTTACCTTAATTGTTTATCGTTAAAGTCATACCCTATAGCCTACGTTTGTTTGAATTCAAGAAAATTGGCCCAATGGTATAGCATTTGTGTTTACCAAATATCCAAATATCAAAACCAAATATCAAAAAACAATAAATGTCTTTCAATCTTATTGGAATAAAACTTTGACCAGAGCCATTCTCAAGTTATTTGCGGCGTCCTTCTTCAGTCAGATTTCAGGACATCAGTGCGCCATGGAGTATATGGACTGGTCATCCATGCTTCTCTATTGGGTTACAGTATATTGCTTGGCCATCTGGAACAGGTAGGGGAGACCTGTATAGGAGAGTGTAACCTTAAAATGCATTAGACCGTCTCCTGTTGAAGCCGCAACACACCCACACAGGCCTCAGTAAACCAATGAGAAGACTGTGATAAACAGCCTGCCGGACAGAATGGTCCTGCAGAGAAGATGAATGAGGTTTGGCCGAAGAAGCTATTTTAACGGGGGTATGCAGTGTGCTATTAGCCACCAGTAGTTATGTTCTAGTAATGTTGTAATGTTATATATGACATATATATTCATACTATAGTCTCAGAAAAGTAAAATAAATAAATATATATAGCATATACATACTATACATGACTACAGTCATAAATTCAGACTACTAGTTCCATCGCCACCTGGCCAGAACTATAGTTTAGTATACCCCCCTTCTTGAAGACCTTTGAGCCTTCTAGAACTGTCCTTTCAGCACTACATCCACATAAGGACCACGGACAGCTCCACACTCTCACTCCATAAATAGCTGTAGCGATATGCTTGCTTATAGCAACTCTGTTAATGTAAACAGCACCCCTCTGGTTCTTGATAAAGCCACATGCTGGAGGAGTGTGCTCAACCGCCCTGGCAGTCACTATGGTAACCATGGCACAACAGAGCAGTGAGGCGTTGATAGGGTTGAAGAGATAGATAGAGAGAGAGACAGAGATAGAGAGAATATGAGAAAAAAGGAAAGAGAGTTAGAGAGAGAGAGAGAGAGAGAGAGAGAGAGAGAGAGAGAGAGAGATAGAGAGAGAAAGGCTGAAATAGCAGTTGAAGTGGCTGTCAGATTTGTTGTTTTTTGGCATTTAAGTTGTGGTAAATGTAGGGCCCAGTTTAACAGCCCAGTCAGGACCAGTTGTGTGAGGGCATGGAGAACTGGGTTCATGTTATCCTGACACTAGAACAGATCCCTAAGTGCTTCTGTCTTCAAATAGGTTTAACACTGCCTCTGAGATCGATAACCACCCCCCCTCTCAGGTTTAGGGGAATGAAGTAGAAAAGTTCACTCAAGGTGTTTTAGTTGTCTAGTGTAAAATTTAGTCCATTATTAATATCACGTAAGACTTCAAATACTTTATGTTATGGTGCAATTTTCTGTTGTTGTTGTGCAGGAATAGATCGTATGGTACAAGAGAACACAGTAAGGCACATCTGCATTCTATTATACAATTTTTTTCCCAGTGACCCGAAACGTCAGGCCAGGTATTGGGTGTTTACGTGTATGTTTGTGCATCTGCGTGTAATATGAGTATTGTTTGCGTGTATGCATGAAAGGGTTACAATCAGTATCCATGGTGACGAACACCGAAGCGTACACCTGCAAATCAGAATTGTACTGTGCTCTTAGAGGAAAGCTCTAATTGGGAAGAGAGCAAAGGAGGGATTTGAGAGAGATAGAGGGGTAGGGGCGGGGGAGATACTTTTTATTTATTGTAGAAGATGAAGAGAGAGAGAGAAAGTAAAAGAGGGAGAAAGAGAAAAGAAAGAGAGCAAGAGATAGTTCAGACTAAGTGAGAGTTACAAGTGATTAAGGTGAACCTTAACCCTTAAAGGGGAGCATGCATCTCATCTGTCTAGTAAATGCGGAATACCGCCATCTAATGAACTGAGCCCAGGCTAGATGGTATGCTAATGAAACCATCGCCGTTCCCTTCAATCAACAACCTCACATTCCTCACCAGGATTCTGTTATCAGAGTATTGATTTAAGATCATTCTAACCCCTACATCACCGAAGATGGGCTGTGTCTCTATTGTTCAGACTGACAGAGAACATTTGACTCATACCCCATTGTCTACACGCTGTATTCTATGTGGCTCCTTATTTCAGTTTGACACATTGCTCAAGCCTCGGTAGACTGCTCAAAAGCGTACACTTCCTACACATAATAAATACAAACATACATTCTGCTGTATAAATACTTACAATACGTCGCCCACCACACATTAACGCACACACATGCACAAACTCACACACATATAGACAAGGCTATGCAATGTTTACGGTGAGAGTGTTCAGTTCTGTAAGTTCAGTCAGTTTTAATTGGAGTCAGTTGTAAAGCTTTGAAAGAACAAGTTTGCTTATTTTTTTAATGAGCTCCATGCCAAATCTCCATCTTCCTCCCTCCTCTCCTCTCCTTTCTTTCCTCTTTCCTCTCTTCCTATCCTTCCAACCAGATGCACAATCAGAAGCACAGTGCCCCCTCTTGTATTTCAGTTCCCTTTTTCTTTTTCACAGTACTGTTGCTTTCCAGTACATCAATTGACATTACCCAGCTTTCCATGTAAAATGGCAATATTCAACGAGACATGCTTCATTACAAAGTCTGACTGCATTTTAAAATGCCAATGGATGAACCTTTTAAGGAACTACAGTATTGTTGACACTCCCTCTTTATGTCTCTCTTCTGTGCCATCTCCATCTCATCCAACCTGTGTTAACTCCCCAACACTGTCTCCAACTCACCATCACTTGGGACAGTGGACATCTCTCATTGGTGCAGGACGAGTGGCCAATTAAGCTCTGTTCCTGCCTGGTTTTTAATGAGTGGTTGTAGGGGGAGTGAGAGACCATGAACAAGACTGGGGCGACACAAAGACGTTCAAAACAAGAGAGGAAGTGTGTATTCATGAAGTTATGGCTTGCTTTGACGGGCCTGATCAAAGAGCCGACAGGGGGAACTCACAGTCTTGGAAAAGAAAGAGGATACCAATTGGCCTTCATTTCAAGTATGAGCGACACAAACAAGAATGCACATTCTCACCCTTTCACTCATAACGACACACAAGTTTGGCTTTATTAATCCGGCAATCTGCAAAGAAATGTATCAACTTTTTATGGTTTATCATTGTATATTGTAGTTTGAATGTAACTTTGATGTTGGAGATCATTATCTTTATGTGGATCTCAAATCATGAAAAAACAGAGAGTTAAACCAAGGGAGATGAAATGGGCCCCTAATCAACTGGGGTGAAATACAGTTGGCCAAATGACTTTTGGACAGAATTGGTTTTCTCGTCATTAGTGTTTAAAGGGTTGGTTAATGATACATTTAGTCTCACCTCCTGGGTATGTGTTTATGTGTGTTGCACCCCTCCAGTTTCAACACCAATAAGCACACAAACACATAAAGAGGGAGTCAACACAACTCCGGAAGACATTTCAGTAACAAAATATTTACAACTGAAAAGATGGCAAGAGGTTGAGAGAGAAAGAAACATGCCCCATGCTATAATAGACGTGATTTTTTCTTTCTTTTAAAAAAATCCCTCTTTCTATCTTTCTAACTGTTTTATGGGGCCTGTCTTTATTGTATAAGCTGCCTTCTGTTTTGTCTTTTGGCTTCCCTTCTCTCCCTCTCCTCTTTGGTCTCTCCTCTATCTTATTCTGTTTGTCTTAGTATTTGCCTTGGGCTTTCATTTGTTGGTCTGTGTCTTCAAGTATATCAGATAATCTATGTACCCAATTTTCACCACTGCAGCAAAGCACCCACCACTAAGCCCCTTGGAATCCACACAGAGTGTGTGTGTGTGTGTGTGTGTGCATCGGTCCGCAAGTGTGTGTGTGTGTGTGTGTGCGTGTATATCTCTGTTACAGCCACATACACAGTCCCTAACCAGCTGGGTTTGTTGTCTCAGGTCATAAAAGAAGACATCAACTCTGTTATAGGAGCATTCATCATTATATTGGATCAATGTAATTCAGCATAATGTTTCTCTTCATTGATTTGGTAAACAGACAGTGTTCGATCCATACTAGACATCACCAGTCTGTTAATCAGCACACACCTGCCTGCCCTGCCTATATTTACATTTCTAAATACATGTCCTTGTCATTAGTCTCATGGTACATCAAGGTTCATAACAGAATACAGCTGTCATCATCAATGAGGCCCCGTTGAATAGTTCTGCATAATATATTATTCTACTGGATGTGCAACATATTATCATTAATCATTCATTTAAAAATGTGTACTCTTCCGACACCTGCACTTGGCATCATTTCCTCCTGTGTTACTTTGAAACGCAACTTTATACTATCAACATAAAATGACAAAAAACAAATCGGCTGGGTTGTGTCTCGGCATGGGAGTGATGTTTCTCCTGGTAAAGGACTGGGAAGTGAGACCGAAACAGCTCCAGGCCAAACAGGTGGACTCATTCTCACTGGCACAGTCAAATGACATGAGATGAATATTGTGTTGGAGCGGTGGAGGAGAGCTTTATCCCCTGTAAACCCCTGCCTGATCCATCAATATCTACATATGCCATAGCAATCCCTTAGCCCCTCTGCTTCTCATCTCAGCTCCCTCTCTGCTGTATAGTGCCACCTTAGTGATAATAAAGCATCCAGCCGTAAAGGCTGTAAGATTTCTGTTTGCTCTTACTTGTCACAATTAATCACAGAATGTAATTGATCAGAAATAACGTTGACGGGATAGATTGAAGAGGATATTTGTGAAGTACGTAAGTCAACCTGCTTTGGTGCTACCGACTAAGAGTTAAGGATTAATGTCAAACAAGGTTTACTCTAAGTAATAACTCTGTAATTATGGGGCATTATTTGTAACTCCAGCCCTCCACTAACCATAAGTAAAACGTCACATGTTCCAGACACAACGCTAATGCAGGCAGAGCCCATTCAGCTTTTTGGAGTTTGCTCCTTGCCTACCAGTACTGATATTATTTCCAAATTAAAAAGCTTCAGTCTGTGTTATGCAATTTCATTTCTGACCTACCTTTTCTTATTCGATTCTAGCTCTCAATCTTCAGCTCACCTTTCCTCATTTTCTCTGAGTTGTCACTCATCCCTGCTTTATTCCTCCCTCTACTCCTTCTTCCCTGGCTCTCCCTTATGTAGTTTTCTCATGCTGAGTCTGTTAAATGTCAGGAGTGGTTCTGATTTGGTTTTTGTGTTTTCATCCCCTGGCTACTTACTGTGTTGATTTGACAGACATGATAAAGTCTTCTAGTTACTTTCTCTTCTACCCCCGCATAGAGTCATTGCTGCATGAGTGTGAGTGTGTGTGTGTGCACTTGTGTGTGTGTGTGTGTGTGTTTGTATAAATGTGTGTTTGCATCTCTCATCCCCCTGCATCTCGCAGGCATCTGTGTTTCCTTGACATGTCAAACAGAGAAGTCACAGCATGTCTGTCGTAGCAATGAGTTTGTCATCAATCTTTAGTTCCATCTTCAATCTCCAAACAACAGTTCCATTCCTCCTAATAAGCCAGATAACAGAGGCCAGTTTGAAATATGTTTTTTGGATGAAATAAAATCAATGGATTACATAAAGTTCACCAAGAGAACTCAGTATGGGGCTGGAAGCCTATCTGACCAGACTAGGCCCTTTGACATTAGAAACACACATCTTAATTCTGGGAACTGTTGGGTCCATTTTCCAAGGTACAGTAGTGTATAATGCTCTTTGAGCTTTCATTTGGAGAATGAATAGCTCCACATTAGTTTCTAATTCCCATTCATTGTTATATTTAGAGAGACTGTTCCAGGCTGATGGATTCTATTCAGCGCTGCCCCAGTGGTAAAGTGCTCTCCTGCCGTCTCAGAGTTTGATGCCCAACATCAGCAGTGTGCCTGAGGGGGGGAGAGGGGAAATGGAGGAAGTGAAGCGGCTCTGTAATCTGACAAGTGCAATGAATTGAGGACCCTCTCGGCATACTTCTATGGCCGCTCTCTATATCTCTCCATTCCGTTTCTTCTGAGCGGCTCGTAGCCTGGATATTAATAGGAAAGCTAGTGAGTGAGTCACAGCAATGCCTCAGTCTCTAAGTTTGTGGATGATGTGCTGTATTTATAGTAGCCCATGCCCACAGCATGAAGGCTTTAGAAACAGTACAGGTAATGACAGGATGCTACTCCTTCTCGCTGACGTAAGCATTCACAAGTGATTGTTGTTTAAAGTGAGGATCATGACAATGGTCATCAACTAGATTGCTTCATATCAGGATGAAATTACATTCAAATCTATGTTAACTAGCTAAGCTCTTTTTTAATGGTCAGAATTGGTATGTGTTTGACCGACTGTGATTTTTCTTGTCTTTTCATGCCTTAACCCTTGTGCTGCCTTCGGGTCACATGACCAAAAGGTTCATAACGAACCATCGTTGTGTTTACCCAATTTTACCCAATACAAAAGCAAATTAAAATAATTTTCTTTTAACCTTCGCAATGTGGGGGGTCTGAGACAGCCCAACGGTTAAAAGAAAATGCTTCATTTTGTTTTTGTATGCGGTAAAGTTGTTGCAAACGACGGTGGGACACAATGACTGATGGGTCAGAATGACCCGAAGAGAACACAAGGGTTAAGGTTTTCTTTTCCCCCTTGCTGTTCAGGCCTTTTTTAAGGTAAATCAATCTTTCGTCTTCGGACTTTTCCCAACTACTCACCTCTTTGTCTCATTATTCCCTCATCCTCTACTCCTCTTCTCGCCTGGCCTGGCCTCCTGTGGAGGTCTGAGATGAGGCTGTCAGTCCGACACCGACATGACAAAGAAGTGGAACCAGGAACTCCCTGAGGCCTCTCAAAAACCCTTCCATTCCAGGTTTGTGTTCTATATCGCCAATCATGACATTTGATTTTTAACCCCAATTTTGGTGGTCAGTCAGAGATTTTGGTAGACACATTGTTAAGTTCTGTAACTACATTTCAGTTAACAGTCACAATGAATAATAATAATAATCTCCCAACTACAGAGCAACAATAACATCTCAACCACAATAGTGCATGTTACATACAGTATCGTACGCTAAATAACATACTCAAATGTCTTTGTTTCTGACCATTACTTAGTACGTTAACTTTTGAACACTACATACACTACTCCTGTGTGACAGGTCAAACAAAGTGTATCCCAGCATCTCGCCAGTCAGACCGACACTGTCAGAGCCGGGACTCAAACTCGGGTCTATGGTGTGAGGGTCCATGTCACAGACAAGCCATATACTGACAGAAACATGTCATCTGGCTCCTAGCAGGCTTGATTAGAAGGGCCTGGAGTCACAGGAGAGTGGTGCTTCTCTGCTGCTGTCTGGATCCTAGAACATGTCTCCGCAGTTTGAATAAATGGCCTAGGACACATCTACGATCCCGTTAGCATTCAGAGTGGAGGAGGAGGAGGAGGAGGAGAGAGGAGATGGGCGAGAGGAAAGTAGAGAAAGAGATTGAGAGGGAGAAAGAGGCCGGAGGTGGTGTGATAACAACAAGCCTGCTAGGAGAGTGGGAGATAGCACGACATCATCTGTGGTTATTTCTATGGTTTACACTCCCACTAAGTGGAGCAGACTGTCCCTCAGTTAGAGCTGGACAATGAGACAATGATCTGGGTGTTACATGATATGTTGGGGGTGGCAGTCTCTGTTCAGAATTTCAAAGTCGAAATGTTTAACCAAACATTTGACTTAAAAACAAGAACATGACATTAATCAATTATCACATCTTACGACTTTTGCTCTATATGATTTATTTGTCCTGTTAATTACTCAGGTTAAAAGTGTATCTTGCATGTACTTCATTGGTGACATCCACCCACACGCTTCACACAAACACAGACACTCAAACCAATACACATCCACACATGCGAACACATAATCAAACACACATTCTCAATGTATCACACATTTGCTTACCTATGTATTGTGTACGCACACATCTATAACACCCAGACCATCCCATCTCTCCTGTCTGTGCCAACAGGCTTTCAAGTCGTGCCAACTCTTTGATGCCATCTCAGACACACACAGGGGAGAGTTTATGGTAATACAAAACTCAAGAGGAATCACATTAATTCCCTTCAGCTGTTCATCTTTTACTATTTCATCCATAGTGTCCTTCTCACGGTTCCACCAATAACACCTTGCCACATTACAATTTGCACTATTTGTATTTTTTGTACTATCTGTATTTTTTGTATTTGTAGATTGTAAATTATGTCTACTTTATACTTTATTGTTTATTCTAAATCCCCTCAGCTAGACTTTGTTCCTTTTGTTTAGTTAAATCACATATTTAAGTTTTAAGATCCCTATATGTTTAATGTATGCACCTTCCTGCCAAAGTAAATTCCTTGTCTGTACAAACTTTCATGGCGATTGAAACCCTTTCTGATTCTGATCCCTTCTGTGTTCTGAATGTGTTGATGTAATCCCTTGGGCTTCTCCTGCAGGTGTGAGAGGAGTTCACCTACTGACCTCACAACAGGTCAGTACTCTACAGGAACACCATACTCTGCCTCTACTCCTTCTATAAGTGAATATCCAAGCTCAACAGGGCTTATGTCCTTTCTAGTGCAGCCCTGTGTGATCTAGCCTGAAGTGTGGGTGTCATGAGGTGAGTGGTGGAATAATATAACCACAGTATGGCACTCAGAGCTTGTATAAACAGTAGTGTCTTACAGTGGTTGGTTAGGGTCAGATGTGTGGGCAGTGGAAACACTTGCGACACTTCCCATCCAAAGCTGCACATCTAGCACCACTGGTTTGAACAAGCCTGAAGAAATGAAAGTTCAGCCAGTCACAAAGGTATACAGCTACTCCCGCGTGTAGGGCTAGCATTGGTACAGGACACAGGTGACCATATGAATGCTAGTGTGTGGGTCTTGGTTGTGTTCCAATCTGTTCCAGGTCACAACCCATCCCCAGTGGGAGACTTGAAAAGATCTTAGAAGGGAAGGTGTCAATGACAGATCTCAGCAATGAACCTGCAGATGAACCTAGCACACATATCAATGCAATAAACCACAAGAGTATACATTCAAGTTCCTTTCTGTGAATGTCTATCAGAACTGAATGGGCTCACAATCTATATAGCACAAAGTGCAGACTGTTGTAGACTTACATTTGTTAGGCATAACAGTACAGTGGTGGGTGTTCATTGAACAGGTCTGAATGGCTTGATTTCAAATATTTCCATTTGACACCATCTGTCAAGCTTATGTTTATTTCAGACTTACACACATTGTATACTGCATACACACACACAAACATTACACACAGTAATAAAAAAAGGAGATGAAAGGAATAACTCACCTCAGTGGGAAATGCAGTCAGTGCATGGACCACAGCAGGGGATCTGGTGGCAGTCACTAGCACATAGGCTAATAAGGGACTGTGTGTGTGTGTTAAAGCAAATCAGTGGCTTCTGTTAGAGAAGCAGTTTATAAACAAAACTGATACCCCAGAGGATGAAAAAGTAAAGTACTGAAAGGAAAAACCCAACAGAAATAGCAAAAAACAATTAGAGAAAAAGCTAACAAAGTAAATTAATGAGGAAGCAATGAATGAAAGAAGGAAAAAGAAAGCATCATCATGAACACTCTCCCTGGTAGCAGGTCAGGCCAGCTTGGAAGCAGCAGACAGGTGCTTGGTGAGTGCATAGCTCGGTGGGGTTGTTAACATTCTCATTTCTCTCCTAACCCCAGAGCTGGGGGCCAAGCGCTGGAGCAGTGAGTGGCAACAGCTTGTCTTCATCCTCTTAAATGGCTCAGAAATACACTTGCCACATTTTATATTCATACTGATATTTAGCTCGCTGCTGAGTCATGTCTTCTCCGGGTGTCCGTGTGTGTTATTTCTGATGTTATGAAGCCGTGTTTTGTCTGATTTTAGCCTCTTGACAAATAAAACTGGTCAAGTACCATGATCTGTTTTCAGGTCCCTTAAGAGCATTGATCTGCTGGAATGAGACTTGAACAGAATTAGCATGCCTTCAATATCTACAGTACAAGCTAAATCTTTTGGTGGTGGTGGTGGGGGCTAGTTCTGCGTTTGTGATGGTAAGATGATTAACATGTGCATGCCATGGGAAACTCCAAGTCTAAGAAGTTAATTAGTGGGGCTCAACATGAATCACTCACAAACATACATGCAGACGTACACACACACACACACACTCAATCATACTATGGGGTTCACATCTTCAAAAGATGAGAAGCTTCTGATTAAGAGTTGATTAACTGTTGTGTCTGCCATGGGTTTCAAACAGAAACCCTCCAAACACTAATGAAACACCTTACAACCAATTAAGAGTTTAATTAGGGTTTTGCTTCAAAGAAGCGCATCACCGCAGGGGTGATTCACTGTATGTGTGGGATACAGACCTCCAGAGCAAGTTTGTGAAAAAAATATTGTAAAAAAAGTAATGTTGTTTCTCTTATCTTGTTTTTCTAGCCTTTTAGTCTTTACTTTTCCTACACACACAAACACTTTAACAGGCTTAAGCAGAAATAAATAATACACACATAAGCAGAAAACAAAAAGATAATTACAGTGATGAACATAAGGTCAGAGCATGACATTTTAACATCATGGGGTCTCAATCATGCTGCAAGTCAGCTTAATGCTCTTCTAAAAAATGATAACCAAATATGGAACACACACACAGACAAGCGCTCACACAAACATGTTTTGGGTGAAAAGGGATTTTCACCAGATCAAAGTTTGTGTCTGATCATAATGACCAGTGGCCAGGTCATCACTGCAGTAGCAAGCAAGGATCTATGAAACCATTCCCACCAACACCAAGAATCCAAAACCATTACATCCTGCTGGTGTTATTTTATAGAGGAAAGGTAGAGGAGTAAATGGGTGCAAAGGTAAGACGTTAATTAAATCAGAATGTCATAGTTCACAAGGAAAGACATGCTCAGTTGGGAAATATAGCTAGACAGAAGGAATAATCCTTTATAAATGCCTTCTGCCCTAGCCCCAATCTTCCTTTGAGTACAGAATGTCTAATATTCTGTGTGTGTGTGTGTGTGCATGTGCGTGTTCTCTAATATTTCATCTTAATACATCAACAAGATACCAATCAAAGTTGCAGTTAACTTGTTGCTTGGAAACAGCCTCACTGTAACCGAGCCTCCACTATTGCCCTCCCCACGAGACAGCAAAATGTTTGAAGAAAAGTTAGGGTGAATCCTCACTGTTTCTAAGCAACACGTCAACCGTGTCTTTCCTTTGAGTTTCCTTATCGACTCCAATGTAAGGGGGCATGTCAGATGGCAGATTTAACGAGTAAGTCAGAGCCCTCTTTCAAACTGGTTTTCAGAAGCTTGGACCTGGTTTTCCGGGTGGCTGAGTTTGGAACATCTGTTTTTTTGAAGGCTCAGACCCTGACTCAAGCTGCTCCTCTGTCAAGAAACACACATGCCCACACATACACCCTCAGGCCCACATACACCCTCAGGCCCACATACACACACAGGCCCATATGCACGCACGTGCACAACACCAAACAAGCCAAGAAGAAATAGGGCGGCTGTTGCAAAGTCACAACAAGACGTGTTGTGGGAGTCTTTCTGATCCTGGCGCAAACCTTAGTTTGAGATCAAATGTGTTTTAATCTTCCTGCTATGCATCCATTCCTTCTGTTTCCCAATAATATGATGGGGGGGGGGGGGGAGATATATTTCATCATCACACTTCAAAATGTCCTTCTTTCCACATCGACTTCCTTGACATGTTTCAGTGTGCATGTCAAAGCACATTCTTTAAAACAGATGGCAACCTATATTTACATGTCGACATCACCCTTGTGCAACATGTGGTGGAACGGTTGGCAAGGCAACAGAACCTGAGGACTGCGTTCCACGGCTCAACACCTGAACTAATCTGAGACAAGTCCTGCCCCTCCATTTTTCCAAGGAAAAAAAAAAGGTTCTGTGTTGCTCTTTCATTGTACTTTATGACTTGATCAAGTTGGTGTCTTCTGCGGGAGCAAAAGGATAGGATGGGTGGGAGAGCTTCTGCTATGTAGCCTGTGTGTCAGAAAGCGCCTCTCCTGCTGTCATACAAACACACACAGTCAGATATTCACAGTTTGGCTTCACAGCATCACAGTACACACATAGCACCGCCTGGAAAGGACACACGAGCCAGAAGGAGGAATAGGAGACAGTCCGTTCATCTGAAACAGTCCAAGACATACAAATCTCTAAATGTTTAATAAGGACGATTTTGTTATTTGTTGTTTACATGCTAATGTATAATGGGTGTAGATATAGTAAACCAAGTTCAATATTCGATACAAAAAGTCAATGCTAGGCTTTTAGCGCTCCCTGTTGGTCATCTGCTATAACTGCTTGTGTCCTTTTATCAGTTGCTAATAAAACTAAGGCTACAGAATGAGCATTCACAGTAAATTTGGGGTTAGAAAAGAGCAATTCAGAACAGATAGGATGATAAAGGATGTATAACACAATAGCAGAGCTACAACATTCACACAGACTTTAAACACATTTTCTTTTTAAATCCAACATAAAATTAACAGTTTGCAGAACTTTTTTGAGTAGTTGATATCAGTTGAACGTAGGTACGCTTGTACATCTACTGCACTAGTCTGTAGGTAATGTAGCGCCCCGCAGTTTCACTTGGCCTGATGATTTTCACCACCTGTTAGAGCAGAGGAAGAAGGAACGGTCATCAGCCATGCAGCTGCACGATGGTCCACCCTCCCAGGGAACTGCATGGCGTGTGCATGTTTCAGACCTGTCCTCTTTTCAGCCCAAAATATCTGGCCACAGGGTCTCCTGCTTGGATCCTGGGCAGCTGGCTCTCCTTTAGTTTACTGACTGGTCAAGGAAACCCTGACGGCTGACATCATATTGTCCTATACTGTATATATCAACACCGGACCACAAGACTACATGTGTTAGAAAGGATACTATCGAGCCAACAGTTCTGTCAGCTCCTCCTTGGCCATCACTATGTGCTCTGGAACCAGCTGAGGTAAGACAACAGAGGATGAGACTTGTTCATATTTGATCGGTTAATGTACTAAATCAGTTGATCATGAAGACATTAACAAATAATGTATGTTGCACAAACTCACTCACATACCTCATGCTCTGTGATGTTGATTAGAAGCTCCTGCTGCAGAAACTGCTCCAGGATGTATTTTGGTGCCATGTCAACTAACGACTGAAAGGGAAGGGACAAGGAAAGTTAGTAAGGTCTGGCAGGTCATTAGGAATCTGACCATGTTATGGTCTGCTTGTCCCATCTTCTCCTTCTCACTGATATGAAACAGGAAGCTGACTACACCTGTTTGGCAGAAGGAGTCATGCCCATCTGGACCACAATTATGGCTCGCGTGATGTTCTCCTCCTGCATACGCTGGCAGTACATCTTGATGGTCTTAATTCCCACCTTGGGCTCCTCTGTAGAATAATAAAAAGGTTAACTTAATATGATACGGGATGAACTCAGCGACTGTGAACCAGCGTCAAGTGGGTGTTGTAATAGAACTTCGATGTCTGAAAAGATCATTAAGTACCTGGAAAGAAGACGAACATTTGGTCAGTTGGATCATCGTTGTGTGCAACAAGCACTGTAAGATCTGTCCGTCGTGGGCGTCCCTCGCTGGGCTTGTCGCCAAACTGGCTTTTGAATTCGTCCAGAGTCTGATCTAGCTCATCTTGAGTCACCAGGTACCCGCGGTCGTGGCACAGCTATAGGATTTAGAGGAAGAATTCACCAGCAAAGCATTGCTATATCAGAGTAACTGTATGTGTAAAATGTGGCTACTTGTTGGTTAGCTACCTGCCAATGCATCTTTATTTCCACGTGTCATGGACGTATGATGTTGAGGAACTAACCTGCATGATAGTTTTCCGGATTTTCCATAATCTGTAGGTTTCTTCTTCGTCATCCATTTGTTGATTAAGCAATTATGCCAGAAATATACAGAATATGCCTAGCTATAGCTGTTTGGTCACAACGTTGTGAATTCAAATAACAGTCATTTTGACACAACCGAACATCTTCCGTACTACAAGGGGTTTCCGTAAAGATCGCCTATTCAAATATCGTCTCAAAACCAACCATTATCCAAATATACCATCACGTATAATGAACACATGCTAAATTGATCCTTAATGATTGTATATGTTGTATAAAGCCTGAGTGGCGATGGCTAGGGCTTGTCAACTGAACTCGATTTTTTTTCCGGCGAGTTTTTGGCAACCAAAAGAGCGTACCAAGTAGGGTTTAAGGGGTCCTTGTGGATTTGACCTTAATGGGCGGGTTTATAAATCGTTATGCTGTTACCTACGATGTGGGTCGTAAAGCCAGCGGTGTTTGTAGTCGGTCTGCTAGGTTGCAGAGGAATATCTAGAACGATGGTATGTATTAATTATTTACATAAACACTAGATGGTCATAATATATTCTCAGTTTTGTTTCATGTATTGTTATACATTTTCAAGGTACGAAGGTCATGGCCACTTCAATTTTAGCTAACTTTATTGTCAGGGTCCACAGTTAAACTAGTCCGATGGCAAACATGCACCCTACTCTAGCTCACAAACAGCTACCACTGGCTTCTTGGCTTCCTTAGAGTCTCACAAACTCGGTATGCTCTTGTACGTTAACAACACAGTTCATTTCACCGTTTAAACATGAGATTCAAACATTTCTTGCTCAATTGTACTGTATGCTGTCTAAGTTTTGTATTCAAGGAAACGTAGCAACTAGCTATTCTATCTTTCTTAAAAAATGTAGTTGAAACCTGTAGTTTATGGAGTTATCTTGTTAATCTGCATACGCAGTTCAGAAATGGAGTTGAATTGAACCATTTGGATAGTTGTGGTAATTCGTATACACTAGAATACACTAGATAGGCCAAGCCTTTACGATTGAATGAGTCAGATTCACGCCTACTCTGTTAAATTCAATTTGACAGATCTAGGATCAGTACTCTTTAAACTGGTCAGCAGAATGGAAACCAAACCACCCTGCTCTTAGTAATGACCTCAAACTAGTTTAATATGACAAATGTATCTTAATCTAGCAAATACCTCAGAATTAGGCCATTCAATTGTCGAAGAAACGTTCAATCATCAGCAGTCCTTTTTGCTGGTACTGTACTGGTCAGGGGGGAGGGGGGGGGGGGGGGGGGGGGGACTGCTGTGTTTTAATTGCGCAGAGCCAGAAGCAAGGAGATTGCTCCTGTGCTCGAGGATCGACAACTTTGAAATTGTCTGTGGATAGCTCACTAAAAATAATTTGTTTATGCGATCCCAGGTGTGTTTTAATAGATAATTTTACGAACCAATCAAGCTGGTTTGGCAAAGGTTTTAGATATCAAACATCCTCTTCACCTAGACGAGTCTCTTTATGAAACTGCTGCTTATCCCCTTTGAGGATAAGACCACCTGCAGGCTGTGTGCGCTAGCCTAAACCATAGAAGTGCCTTTCTGACTAACAGTTAACTGGATCAGGTATTCACCTCAGAGCACAACCCAACTGTTCATTACCAGGATCATCTTGATGTGCTTATGTGGTTGTGATGAGGATGGCACATCTATCTCCCTCCATGTGCTGCAATGTTGGCAGTTTGGATCAGTCCTATATCCTAGAGTGGGAATGATTGTTGTTCTGTAACACTAACTCTCCTTGGTGTATCAGGGTCTTGGATCGCTCTCCACTCCCTCTCTTAACTCCAAGGTCCATTCATGGAAGGCCATTCCATTTACGCAATATTGACACTATTGTCTCTTATGTAAAAACATATGGACGGAATGGTGTGTCAAGTAAATGTTTATGACAATGAAACCCGATAAGTATAAGTGAAGGAGAGCAAGCCATCATACTATCTGGCCTTATGAAGTTGTCTGACTAGCTTCTCTTTCACTTATTAGTTTGGCACATTTTCAGTCAGTCCACTCAGTCTTGACTGGCTCCTATTTTCTTCTTCTGCAGTGCGCACAGGTAAATGATTGGAAGACAGCCAAGTCTATTTACGAGTTCTCTGCCAAGGATATAGATGGCAATGATGTGTCTCTGGAGAAATACAGGTGAGGAGGCAGAACAAGATCATACAGGTTTCTCTGCAGATTGCTCAACTCATTTTATCTTTGCTATCACCATACACTGCTGTTCTACTGGTGTAAAAATTAAAAATGGAATTAATAATTCATTATCCAGAACATGATCTTTCTCAATCTCTCCCTTCAGAGGGTTTGTGTGTATCATCACTAACGTAGCCTCTAAATGAGGTAAGACCAGGGTGAACTACACTCAGCTAGCGGGAATGCACGCCTCCTACGCTGAGAAAGGTTTACGTATACTTGGCTTCCCCTGCAACCAGTTTGGGGGACAGGTAAAAACACATTCTCTTTAGGTTTTTCTCGTTCTTAGTTTTTTTGGACATGGATTATTTTTAACATTCTAGTGTGCTTTGTCACTGTTCTCCAGGAACCCGGTTCAGAGGCTGAGATCAAAGAGTTTGCTAAAGGCTTCAATGCGGAGTTTGACCTCTTCAGTAAGATTGATGTCAATGGAGATAATGCACACCCTCTCTTTATGTGGATGAAGCAACAGCCCAAGGGGAAGGGAACTCTGGGAAAGTGAGTTTTTAGTTTTTCTGATGGGACAATGCGCCCTGGTCAATATGTGTCCCTGATTTAGCCTACACACAGACAGACAGCAAAAAGAGGTTAAATGGGTAACCTGTCATGACAATAAACGAAGATTGTATGTAGTGGTTGATTTTCATTTTCACTTCCTTTGCAGTAACATCAAATGGAATTTCACAAAGGTAACAATGAGAGGTTTTCTTTAAATGTAACATACTTCTGTTGACAGACATCTTAACATGCTGGTGGGTTGGCAAGTAGTCTCTTCCCTAAGCAAGCAGGGTGCTTTCTGGAACAGATTCAGTTTTCAGGTATTTGTGACACATGTAACGTACCTCCTTTTAAATCAAATGTTTCTTTTCCAATAGTTTCTGATTGACACAGAGGGCCAGGTTGTGAAGAGGTACGGACCTACGGATGATCCCAGTGTAAGTACAGGAAGCATTACATATCACGTCTGTTGGCGGAAGCTGCCTGCTGTCAGTCTTCCACATGCATCACGTGGTATAATGGATGGCCCATTTAACTCTGAAAGACTGACACTTAGTGGCCAATGTAGGGGTAGCAGTGTGGCTGTTATGAAGGGGTCTGCTGTATAATAATTGTATGCCAAATAATCTTTAATACTCTATAGTTATCTATATTGTGTTTCAGTGATCTTATCCCCAGGATGGTTTTTGTATATCAATTGTATAAATTGTGAGAGTTCAGGATGTAGGAGTCAGACTATTATTGTACCCCTGTCCATGGTGCTGAAAACGACACGCTCTCCCTAAAGTTCATTCTCGCCTCTGTCTCGACAGGTGGTTGAGAAAGACCTGTCCAAGTACCTGTCCAAGTACCTGCCAAAGACTCCGTAGTATTATTCTGTAATACGTCTGACCCCGACCTCTCTTGTGGGAGTGTGGGTGTCGGTGGGTGTGTCTGGACCAATGACGGCCTGTCTGTAAACCCGCCCAGCGTGGAGGACAGACCTGATGAATCCAGCGTGCAAAACCCCCAGAACCAGCCACACTACACCTTACAAGACCACAGGAGAGGAGGGCTGTCGGACCAACACAGCCGTTTAGTCGTTGTCTTGTCGTCGTCCCCCACCCCCCATATAATTTATAACCAAGGCTGAACATGCGTGCCATTAAAGATGAATAGGTACTATGTCTGCAGTGTCGAGCTTCTGTCGTTTTGTTTTTGTTCCTTAATGGAAAATCAATGAATTAACGAGGTCACTGACCAACATATTCATGAATTGTGATTTATTAGACATTTTGAAAGTTTTGTCAGTTTAGAGATGTTTTAGAACAGACTTGCAGTATGCCAAATAATCCACCGTTGGATAGGAGGAAGCATGATGCCCAAGGCACCAACATAAACCCACGCAGATTAGAATTAATCCCGTTCTTCCCGTCTTCAACCACACGAGGATGCTCTAGTTTCAAAAGGCAGAGTGACGCACTACAGCGGTGGTTTTACAGGGCTGCATCTGGATCAAATGAGAGGGAAAGTGGGTGGAAGGCAGACAACGTGCCATATTCGACAGCATTTAGGTTATGACAATTGACCGAGTTAAACAAAAATACTGGTAACGGATGCTAACGAAAAACGACGAGGACAGTGATGTTTCCAGCGTGCTGACCGAGTGTGCGCATACCATTGCATTCGCCCTCTCGTTGATGAAGGACACTGGTACTCTTCACTGGGGACTGTAGATGGAAGACACTACCGCTGTAGCGGGGGAGGCCGGGAGACGGGATGACAAGGAGTCGGCCCTGGGCCTCACTCTACCGCTGGACGTCGCGGACACGGGTTTGTATTGTAACACATTTCCCATCTAGATCAGAGTAGGCTCTGTAGGGACATTAATACATTTGATTGTAAAATGTTTTCGATGCAAGTTCGAATGGCGGCGTGACTGTGCAGATAGCTCTACGATACATTCCTTTACACAGGACAGGATAATATATTATTACTAAGATCTCTTCAAACCAATCTTCTATTGATGCTCGCGTTTATGCTGGCTCAAAACAGCCGCTACATAGTTTCCAATCCAAATTGGGTTTACCGCAGTGACTAACTACGGGCCAAATTCCAAAATGTGTCAAAAACTATTAATAGCCTACGTACTTTTATAATGAATGTGAACACAATACCGGTCCGAGACAGAAAGACTGAGATGTGTGATGTGTCCCTCAAGGCGTTTACTGACATGTCAAGTGTCCCTGTGCCAAGGTAGGCTACTTGGAATTAGTTTATTGGAGCAACAAATACAGCAGTCACTAATCATACTTGCTCTGAGTAATCTATAGCCCCAACAGTGCTGTGGCTGGGAAGAGAAACAGTAGACAGTGGTCTGAATATTTAATAGTCAGTAAGCGTTCTAACTTCGGGTTCCTCGGGTGTCACAGAGTTTTGCTGAATACAAACTCACAGCTAAGTGTCAGAAAAAAATACAAATATTTGTATTTAACACACACAGACAGTTGCTCATAGTCTGTAATACAGTGTACTGGCTTGCAGGGTATTATTTCATTTTTAGAACAGTTGACAGTTCTCATACCAATCACTGAGGAGATTCTCTCTCTCTCTCTCTCTCTCTCTCTCTCTCTCTCTCTCTTCTCTCTCTCTCTCTCTCTCGCGCACACACACACTCACATTGAGAGGACGAGCACATTAACCACTGTAATCAGCTTATCAACACACAGGCTCATGTGTCAGCAGCAAGGCAGGTAGGCTATCTGGTCCACTCCTCCCTTCAGCTCATCCCTCGCTCATACTCTCCTCTCCTCACTTTTAAACCTAAAGGTTCTAGACACTTATCTAGATTGGCACTATACAATAATCAGCACACATACTGTACGATTCCCCATGAGTAGTTTCCAAGTAAAAATGATGATTGTATATGGTGGGGAAGCTTACAATAGCTAACAGAGTGCATGGCTGAATGAGTGAAGTGCCAGCCTGCCTGTATCACCTAAATCTACAGCACCAGAGTACATCCTGTTCTGCTTCTGCCAGCTCTGATCAACCCTGTCAGATTTAGACGTCTCCTTTCCCCATGGTTACTGTACAAACTGGTCCATGGATGGAGTGTGTGTGTGTTTATGTGCGTGCAAAAATAAGTGGGTTTGTGTTCCTGTGTGGGTGTGTTTGTTTGCCTATGCGTACTGTGTGCATGCTAACAGATGTTCCTGGAGGTTTAATGTAATAACCTTGGAGAGAGAGAGAGAGAGAGAGAGAGAGAGAGAGAGAGAGAGAGAGAGAGAGAGAGAGAGAGAGAGAGAGAGAGAGAGAGAGAGAGAGAGAGAGAGAGAGAGAGAGAGAGAGAGAGAGAGAGAGAGAGAGAGAGAGAGAGAGAGAGAGAGAGAGAGAGAGAGAGAGAGAGAGAGAGAGAGAGAGAGAGAGAGAGAGAGAGAGAGAGTAAGACAGAGAGAGGATAGTTGTAAACAGAAGCATTCTCCAGGCAGCAGGGGTGCCTCTTCAACTCATGCTGCATGATTGTACTTCCCAATAGCACTCTGCAACAGGCGGCCATTTTCTGAGCTGACTAGTGAGAGGTCTAATCCTTTTTGCCTTTAGACAAACACTCTCACACACAGAGATGGTCACAAACAAGAATATCAGAACCAGCAGCAAAACATGATTGATTTACAGTGCACTGCTCTTTAAAATATTCTTAAAGGTTTAACTTGGCTCTGTTGAGTGCTGCATAGCAGCATTGTGAGATAATATGAATGTTGGAAAAGTCCTGTATAAAATCACATGTAATGTTGAGTATAGTCTGACCTGATTTTAGTGTATAGAGGACTGTGTGTCTCGCTGGGTTCTGGCTCAGTTTTTCTTTCTCTCTGGGATTCTCTCGTTTCCGTTTTCTCGATCTTTCTTTCCCTCCCTCCCTCTCTTTCTGCCGGGCCAACTTCCTGGTGCTAGATTTTCCATTGGCCAGTCCCAGTCCTCTCCCTTCACTCTGATAGGTTGCTTGAGGAAGACATGTGGTGACCCAGGAGACGCCACAGGTATCAGCCAATGACAGGGAGATCAGATTAGTCAGGAAGTCAATCCAATAGAATGTCACCTTCCCAGGACAGATCTGACCCAGGAATAGACAGCAGAGTAGCAGCAGACATTTGCATTTAGTCAAATACAGACCTCTGGGATACCTCAGGCCTAGCCTGCACAGTGACTGGAGGGCTGGATTTAGTCATTTTTATTTTGTTGAAATATCCTACAACTGGAGTGAAGTTAGAAATCTTGCAGGTGAGAGATGTTTGCAGTTTAAAAAACTGTGTGCTCTTGTAAGGTTCTCATTTATATTCTCAAGGAGTTAATCCGCCTTCTAGATTGCTCTTAATATTGAAGCCTGCCTTATTTCATAGTTGATGTCTGCTGCATTACAATTAAGTGACTTTCCATTTAAAATATTTAAGAATCCTAATAAATAGAACTGGAATTCCAATGTAATGTGGGCGTCCTCCGTAGGGAGTTCAACCTATGCGACTTGTTACATTGTTTTTTTTTCCCCAGTATTATAAGAGGCAGGGTGATCACTATGAGATGGACCATTCATTCCTTTTTAGAGACCATTAGAAAACATGTACATAGGATGAAGGAACCCCCAAAATACATGAACGTCCCTAGGAGATCCTAGCAGGGCATCTCTCAACACAATCATACAGCAGAGAGAGAAACTAAGCAGGACTTTCAGCCACCGCTAAATGAAGTATTGATGATCTCCTCTACTCTCTTCTCTTTCTCTGCTCTTTTTTTCTGTTTCCGTTAACAGAGGCCAAGAAAGCTCAGATAACAGAGGTAAGTTACTTGTCCATCTCTCTCTCTCTCTCTCTCTCTCTCTCTCTCTCTCTCTCTCTCTCTCTCTCTCTCTCTCTCTCTCTCTCTCTCGCTCTCTCTCTCGCTCTCTCTCTCTCTCTCTCTCGCTTTCTCTCTCTCGCTTTCTCTCTCTCGCTTTCCCTCTCTCGCTTTCTCTCTCTCGCTTTCTCTCTCTCTCTCTGTCTCTCTCTCTCTCTCTCTCTCTCTCTCTCTCTCTGTCTCTCTCTCTCTCTCTCTCTCTGACTCTCTCTCTGACTCTCTCTCTCACACACACAAACACATTCACATACATGATGTTCCACAAGTACCTCCCATTATTGGTCATTCGGATGTTTCTCCATCATGCCTGTGTTCAGATGCCGTCTCCTACAATCCAGCTGGGGCCAGGCCAGGAGAAGAAGATAGGCCACCGGAGAGTAGACGCCTCTGGAGAAACCACCTACAAGAAGGTCCTCTCCCCCTCTTCTCTCTCCTCTTCCCCTCTCTCCCCCTCCTCTCTCCCCCCTCTCTCTCACCCCCCTCTCTCTCCTCTCCCTCTCTCTCACCCCTTAACCCTCATCTTCCTCTTCTAACTATAATTTATCCTCCTGAGAATAGAAGATACACCATAAATAGAGCTCCTCCAGACTCACCTGTAAATCGTCCTTTACGTAAAGCTTCTAGTATTTGGCCATCTACAGTATGAACACTCTGGAAATGTGATGTCCAAGCTTTGTCTCCTTGGTTACTGAGGCCTTCTGTGTGTGCCCCTCCTCCAGACCACCTCGTCTGCCCTGAAAGGTGCCATCCAGCTGGGCATCGGCTACACCGTGGGCAACCTGAGCTCCAAGCCTGAGAGAGATGTACTGATGCAGGACTTCTATGTGGTGGAGAGCATCTTCTTCCCCAGGTGTGTGTGTCTGTCCTTTTTGTTTGAAGAGTATCACATGGCCAGTTTCTCTCTCTTCCCAAAATGGATGTAACACAAAGAGTTGTGATCTCTCCCCTCCTTCCCCTACTCCCCAGTGAGGGCAGTAACCTGACCCCTGCCCACCACTACCCAGACTTCAGGTTTAAAACCTACGCCCCTGTGGCGTTCCGCTACTTCAGAGAGCTGTTTGGGATCCGACCGGATGACTATCTGGTGAGTCAGTTCCTGTAACCCAGCTATCGCTGCTCATAAGACCCAACAACCTTACTAGGAGCATCCCACATTGTTTACATATAGCTTACTTGACATAGAGATGTTTTATGAAAAGGGATTTTACATCTGGAGATTTGTCTTTATGCGAGATAAATAAAGCTGTAAAGGTGTGTCCTGTGTATTCAAACACACACACACATATACACATACACAGGCACATATACCTGGGAACCTACCCGTGCTAACAGAACCTAACAGTCTCAGACACTCCCAGCTACACGTAGAATCTCACATTTGACCTGCGCCAGATGGAGATTAGCAGATAATACCTTCTTTTTAAAGCATGATGGAAGACACCCAATTTTATTTAAAAAATTGTGAGTGAGAGAATATGTGTGCGTTTGTATGTAGTTGTGTATTTTGTGCACGTTTGGGTTGGCCTGTGCACAAATGAATGTGTGTTTGCAAGTATGTATTGTATGAAAATGGCGCTAGATTAATAATCATTGTTCATATTCAACACAAATACTGTAATTTTCGGACTATAAGGCGCACCGTTATATAAGCTGCAGCAGCTAAATTGAAAAAAGTGTACATATATACACTATAAGCCGCAGGTGTTTTAATGTTTAATTATCATAATTATTATGTAAGGGTTCATGCACAGAGGGGATTGTCGGGAAAGAGATGGCTGCTTGAGGAAGCTCCCATTTAGAAACCGTTAGCCGTTAGCTGTAAAAATCCATAGATTATCCGCACCGTTATATAAACTGCAGGGTCGAAAAATTTGAAAAAAAGGCGTGGCTTATAGTTCTAAAATTACGGTTATCCAGTTTTTCAGTTTCTCTGATAAATCCAGCCCACAGGCTCTATGTTGACCTAGACTACAGAGTAGCGAGGTGTGTACCAGCAGAACCACAGCAGAGTATCTCTGTAAGCTTGTTAAAGTGGCTGATCCAGTCTCAGGTGCAGGGCCAAATGTCCTGTCCAAGCTAACAAAGACTGCAAGCTCCTATCCTTTGCCACTTTAACCATTTTAGCATAACTAGCTATTGACCTTGTAATCTAATGTAATCTGTATGTGTGTGTCTCCAGTACTCTTTGTGTAACGAGCCTCTGATCGAGCTCTCCAATCCGGGCGCCAGTGGTTCCATTTTCTATGTGACCCGTGATGATGAGTTTATCATCAAAACTGTGGATCACAAGGAGGCGGAATTTTTGCAGAAATTACTTCCTGGATACTACATGGTGAGTGTAGAGACTTGGCAAGTTTTGATACATGTTTCTGTCTTTACCTTCAGCCTTACATCCTACAGTTGACCCGGCTCAGCTGTGACGTGTTTGGAGCTTTGTGTGTGTGTGTATGTGTGTGTGTGTGTGTGTGTGCGTGTGTGTGTGTGTGTGTGCTATCAAGTAGACATGGAGCACCTGGGCTGACCCAGGCCAAGAAGTTTAAGGCCACACACACTAAGCACATGCATGGCCAGGCTTAGCCTCTGAAAACTCACACTGTCTGCCAGGTGGCTAGGCCAGGGGAGGGATCCACAGGGATCTCTCTGTCTCTCACCCTCTCTCTCTCTTTCTTTCTCTCTCACCCACCCTCACTCTCTTTTTCTCTCTCTGTTTCTTTCTCTCTCTCACCTTCACTCTCTTTCTCTCTCTCACCCTCACTCTCTGTCTTACTCTCTCTGCCCTCTCTCTCTCTCTCTCTCTCTCTCTCTCTCTCTCTCTCTCTCTCTCTCTCTCTCTCTAAGGAGAAGCTTTGTAATGTGGACGAGGTCTGTTTCTCCCCATTCTAGAAAGGTTTACCTAATTACAGCCATACCAACAGCTGTAGATATAGTTATGTTCCATACATACCGTATACTGGTAACTGTTGTGTAACATGTGTATGTAATATAATGAACAGATCGGAACTCCATTCTTTCTCCCACATTTCCCTCCTCTCCTTCCTTCTCCTCTCCTTCCTCCTCCAGAACTTAAACCAAAACCCACGGACCCTGCTGCCCAAGTTCTTCGGCCTCTACTGTGTCCAATCAGGAGGCAAGAACATCCGCATCGTGGTCATGAACAACGTCCTGCCCCGCTCCGTGCGCATGCACCTTAAGTTCGACCTGAAGGGCTCCACCTGCAAACGCCGCGCATCGAAGAAGGAGCGGGAGAAATCCTGCCCCACGTACAAAGATCTGGACTTCCTGCAGGATGTCCCTGACGGACTGTCCCTCGACCAGGACACCTACAGCGCCCTGGTCAAGACCCTACAGAGAGACTGTCTGGTGAGGAAGGATAGAGTGATGGAGGGGAGGGAGGGGGAGATGAGAAAGGGGAACATACAGGGGGATAGAAAACCACTCTTCAAGAAACCAAAGTGTGTGTGTGTCTGTTGTGTGTGCAGGTGCTGGAGAGTTTTAAGATCATGGACTACAGCTTGTTGCTGGGCGTCCATAATAAGAACCAGGCTGAGCGGGAGCAGCAGTCCCAGGGCTCTCCCACAGGGGGCGATGACAAGAAGCCAGCCCCACAGAGAGCCCTCTACTCTACTGCCATGGAGTCTATTCAGGGAGGGAAAGCATGCAGGGACACACTGGACCACGATGACACGTGAGTCACACACACACACAGACATACACAAATGCACACTAACACACAGAAACACACACATGAACTGGGCTTTCCCGTCTGTCTCCAGGATGGGGGGTATTCCAGCTGTGATTGGCAAAGGAGAACGAGTTCTGCTCTTTATAGGGATCATCGACATCCTCCAGTCCTACAGGTAGACCACTCTGACCCACCAGAGCTTCTAACATGAGTCATAAGGGACGACTTATGGTCCACTGAGTCACTGAGTTGCATCGTAACCTACAGTATGTTCCTGACCGATTCATAGATCCTGCCCTTTCATTTCAGTAATGGATCTGTTACCGCTCTGTCCTTCTCCTTTTGATCTCTGCTCTTTCTCTTGTCTTCAAGGCTTATCAAGAAACTGGAGCACTCCTGGAAGTCCCTTATCCATGATGGGGTGAGGCCTCTTTTTCCTAGTACACATTCATGAGTACACACTCGTCCCATGTACTCACACACACATGTACACAGACACGCACACACTCACACTTCCCAACACACCCTTTCATTATCTCCCTCAGGAAACCGTGTCAGTCGTCAGGCCCAGTTTCTATGCTGAGAGATTCTACAAGTTTATGAGCACCACCGTTTTCAGGAAGAGCTGTTGTGAGTACGCACACCCACAGAAACTCACACATAATTACAAGCACAGACAAAAAATGTTCACCAGTGGTGGGAAACCTACATTTTTCATCAGTTGTGGGAAACCTAGAAAAAAACACAACCTCTCCTCTGTTCACCCCCAGCTCTACGGTCCTCCCCATCTAAGAGAGGGCGAGGGGCTCTCCCGGTGCCCAGACACAGTGCTCCTGGGGCAGGCTGGTCGGCCGGCCAGCAGCCCTCAGAGAGTGAGGAAAACCAGGAGAATCTAGAGAACCTAAGGGGAGCTCGCTGCTTTCCCCAACTGGAGGAGGAGGGTAAGACAGGACTGGTCCAAACAGACTCACACTGTGAAGGTATGCATAACATCAATGTAGTTACATCTTTCTCTCTCTCTCTCTCTCTCTCTCTCTCTCTCTCTCTCTCTCTCTCTCTCTCTCTCACTCACTCTCTCTCTCTCTCTCTCTCTCTCTCTCTCTCTCTCTCTCTCTCTCTCTCTCTCTCTCTCTCTCTCTCAGGTCATCCATGCACTCCTCCCTCCTTTGAGGATGCCACCACTGTGTCTATTGCTACCACCCTGTCTTCTAACAACTCTCTCCCCACCACTCCCTTTGATACACCAGAGCATCCCCGCTACAGGTACACACACACACAAACATACATACCCTCAAAATGGATAGAGAGACATGTATATTCTCACCCTTGTTTTCTCCCCTGCAGGCGACAAACCCATTCACCCGGTGTGGTCAGGTAAGACCAACACAAACATAATCTGGAACTAAGCTTTGAATCGTAATGTAGAGAAATGGTTGTGTCTGAAGTTTCTCTTCTGGCTTCTAATTTCACTTCCTGTGCTGGCCCATGTCTTTCCAGGTCTCAGCAGGAAGTGGTGGAGGTTCATGAGGAGAAGCAGCAGAACATCACAGTCGAGGTGGAGTTGACGTAAGCCTAAAGCACACACACACACACACATATACACACACACACATACACACAAAAACAGACACACACAAACATACCAAGTTTCTCTGCTGTGTTTTTGAGGTGCAGGCTGTTCCCTGTGTAATAAACAGTGTATGTTTCTCACAGTCAGGCTCCTAGGACCCCTGAAATGACACAGGGGTCTGAAGTGGTCTCCCCTGCCCCGCCCTCTGCCAGCCAACCCTCCTCCACCCTCCCCCCTTCATCCTCACCTCCCTCCATCCCTTCCTCCTCTGCTCCCCTATGCTCCACCCTCCCCCCTTCATCCTCACCTCCCTCCATCCCTTCCTCCTCTGCTCCCCTATGCTCCACCCTCCCCCCTTCATCCTCACCTCGCTCCATCCCTTCCTCCTCTGCTCCCCTATGCTCCACCCTCCCCCCATCCTCCTTCCCTCCTACTTCAACCAACCAACCCTCTGATGTCCCTCCTTCCACTCCTCCCTCTGCTCTCCCCCCTCCTCCCATCCCCCCAGCCTGCCTTCCTCAACCCCTCCATCCACCCCTCCATCTTCTACTGCACCTTCCTCCTTTCCTCCTTCCTCAGCTCCTCATCCCTCCTCCTCCTCCACCCTGCCTTCATCCACCGTTCCATGCTCCTCTGCCTCGACTGCCCCCCACTCCTCCACCCTCCCTCCTTCCTCTATCCCTCCCTCAGTTCCTTAT
This sequence comes from Hypomesus nipponensis, assembly GCF_054491055.1. Taxonomy (NCBI): domain Eukaryota; kingdom Metazoa; phylum Chordata; class Actinopteri; order Osmeriformes; family Osmeridae; genus Hypomesus; species Hypomesus nipponensis. The sequence goes on along the minus strand of NC_140370.1, from coordinate 11,211,943 downwards.
CCCTCCTCCACCGTCACTTCCTCCACCCTTCCCTCGACTCCTCCCTCCTCGCTTCCACCAAGCCCCCAGGTGAGGGCGGGGCCCCCGTCATCCAATCATCTCTCGGCGGCCAGCAGCCACAACTCGCTTGAGGGGGAGGTGCCTGTGTCTGACATCTACTTTGTAAGTCCCTCCCACCTCTCTTGCTTCCTGGTCACATGTTAGCTCGTTAAGCAGACAGTGTTGGAACTCTTGGTCCTTGTTGAGTTCAGATGCTGTGTCTTTTCTCTGACAGTGGCACAGTCAGGACAGCGTGTTTGAGCTTTGAGGGTGAGGGCCAGTGTGCCTGTGTGTGTGTGTGTGTGTGCGTGCGTACGTGCCGGATGAGTTGAATTTCACTGTAGCTATTTGCTTTTTTTGAACGAGAACACATGGCTACCAATGCATGTGCCCGAGTCTTAATGTATGGACACACCAACTGAACACTTAATGACATTTAGTCATATAGAGGTAATTGCCTTGGGCTTTGCATGCTGCATGTGTATGTATGTGTGTGTGTGTGTGTGTGTGTGTGTGTATGTGTGTATGTGGTGTCCTTCGTCTTTCATCCATCCATCATCACCAGTGACATTCTAAAGCAGAGCATCATGCTTCATGTGGTCTGTAATCTGTCCCTCAACCATTTGAGCCATGTCTATATGTTCTCCATTTTCACTCTCTTTTTCTTTTTCTCTCCTCTACTCCATCCCACCCCTGTGTATTATTTCCCACCTGTCTCTTGTCTCCTGTCCTCCACACACCCTCTTTCCTCCTCATGTGTGCGTGCGTGTGTGTTTGTGTGTGCGTCGATCAGTATGCGGATGGAAGATATTGGGTGTACTCTCCCGTTCTTGGCCGTCGTAAGCTAAACTCTAGCTCGAGCTACAACGTAAGTCCCAGCCTCTGTAGAAACCTAGGGAACACCAGTAGCTGCCCCCCCTCTCTTAAACCCCCCTCTGCCTCAGTCACTGGTGAATGGGTGATGTAGAGCATGCTGCCACTGGAACAGGACTGTACTGCACCTTTAACGACAAACCCTCTGCTCTCTTCTTCTCTGCTTCTACTCCGTTCTGCTCTACTCTCATCTGTTCTACTTCACTCTGCTATACTCTACTCTACCCTGTTCTACTTTGCTCTACTCTAATCTGTTCTACTGCACTCTGCTATACTCTCCTCTCCTCTGTTCTACTCTACCCCCCCCTGCTGGCTGGCTGGTGTGCCTGCAGACTCAGGAGGACAGGAGCTGGGTATACTCTCCTCTGCACTACGGCTCAGAGTCCAGACCTGCCTCCGACGGCGAGAGCGAGACAGTGAGTACACGCTTCGCTCACACCCTTCAGACAAGTGTGCGCTGGTCATTCCCGTTTGGTCCCTCCCTCTGTGTTTCTTTAAATGCCCTTCTCGCATTCACCCCGTTCTTGGTCCGTCTCCCCCCAGTAAGCTGAGTGCTGCACAATGCTGAGGAGAGTGAGTGCTGTCCACGCACTCACTGATGCTTTATGAAGCCTGTACGAATGCTCCCAGAAGCTTCCATGATGCTACATAACCTCTGGTGTCACAAGCTGCACATGGAGACCTGTTATACGGACTGAGATTGAGATAGAAGAAAAAAAAACACTAATATATACACACGCACACACACACCAATATATAAACAATCACACACACACACACACACACACATATATACAGACCTAAAAAAAAAAGTATGCAACACTATTGTACTTTTGGGAAGTAAACCAACGTATTGAATAGCATATCTGTAACCACCTCAAATACACCATGTACAAACTTAACTCCATCCAGAAGAGAACTCTGCGTCTGACCCAGAGAAGTGACCCTGGCTCTGTACCTGGTAATGTTATGTGGTGAACATGCTCTTCCAGTGTTTGATATTTCTGTTCCTTGTGCTGGTCTCTCAGTCATGATGTGTTCATGTTAGTTCAAGGTTGACTATCATGTGTTCTAATGAAGTATTTGACTGGTGTTTTTTTTTTTTTTTTTTTTTTACCTTTGCATGGTGGAGGTGTGGCTTTTATGTGAAACAACCCCTTTTGGTTTCCCAGTTGTTGTTTTGTCATGTGGGACGATGTTACTGTCTCCAGGTGTTCTGACATGCAGTGGACTCTCTCCCTAACACGGGTACCAACGGGTCTTGTTTTCCTGTATTTGGGGTCCTGTACCGTGTCTGTCCAGACTCTGGCTATGCAAACAGACCAAGGTGTGTGTTTACGTTACCCCTCCAGAGCTCTCCTGTGCTCCAACACGTCCCTGTGGTCATCCCAGCTCCTCAATGGGACACTTGTTGCAATATTCATAATCAATGTATTTTTAGCACTTTATAAGACATGTATCCAACAGTGGTATTGAAAACTGTTTCTGGTTTCAATCATTGGTTATCTTTGCTTTCACAGATGTATAGTACTTTGTTTATTGATGTATTTGTTTATTGAACTTACTTTTTGAAATGATCTGTAGTATCTGGTGGTTGGCTTATCAGAGTGATCCATATGTCCATTCTGTCAACTGCAGTGTTTATTGATGATATAACTGCCTTATAGAGAAGACCTTCTTCTATTTTCAGTTTCCCTACATAATCGAATGCTTTTAGAGATGGCACTAATGTTTTTTGTATTACTATTGATCAACAATATTATTTAATTTTCAAACATTTAAGGTTTTGTCCTTGGCTTTAAGGGAGGTATCCGAAGTCTGATCTAATCATTTCAGGATCCTCAAAGGATTTATTTTTGAAGAGAAAATGAAAGGAAATAATCCATAATCCTGTTTGTTGCTGAATTGTAGAAAGTCTACATCCTTGTTTGTGTGTGTGCATGCATGTGTGTGAGAGTGAGTGATGCCTCGTGTCAGAATGACAGAACAAAAGAGAGAAACAAATGGATGTAACGATGTACTGATCAAAGAAGACCTGTTGCTCTCACCCTGCCTACCATTAACCAGAGGTACAGAGTTCTTCCCAGGACACTGTCCCATCAGCTATGAGCTATTAGCTGTCAGCTTTCAACCATGAACCATTAGCTGTTAGCTATCAACCATGAGCTATGAGCTATGAGCTATCAGCATGACCATGGCTGAAGCATATGCACCTCCAGGGGCCTCAGAGGCTCACATTGGAACACTAGTCATTGCTAAGTCTAATAAGAAAGCCTGGGCATGAAGGTATCTGCTTGCTACACAAGCTGAGATGAACCTGCACGTCATGTGAAGCAGGTTAGCCCAAGCTGGTGTGGGGACCAGAGGATTGTGTTTGGGACTTCCTGTATATGTTGATAAGAGTATACTGTGATATGTAACTGTGATGGTCACATGTGTCTGCTGAAAACAATATGCCTGTCTGTTTGTACAGTGTTTGTAAAAGACGTTAGATAATCACTGTGTAAAAAGATTAAAGGATATCTTGTGTAAGAAAGGAAATATTGTGGAACACGTGGTCAATTTGTGCTTATCAACACCTAAAACATCTTTCCAGCTATAATGTTTGAGATTTTAAGTGAACAAGGGCATTTTCTGCACAGGAGAATATATTCAAAAGAACGCAGAAAGTACAATTATTTGACCATGTGTTGTGCTGGAGCTGGCACCATACATTGTGTTTACCAAAGTCAACCACTAGATGGCAACAGAACACCCCAAAATACATCGACATTATAACTTACTCTACCACTCAATCATTGATTCCACTTCAAAATGGTTGGGAGTTACCAAGTGTGTGTGTATGTTTGTGTGTGTGCGTCAGACCAATGCTTATACATTCCCTTTCTTATTACTTGGGGTTGTGGTATCTCTAAAAACAGACACATACATAGTTTGATGTGAATATCCTGTTCTTTTTGCCCTGGGTTGACATGACTCAGTCTCAACCAGCATGAAGAGATATTGTTAGTCTCTGGTAACACACAAACATACACATACAAAGCAAACATCTCCGTTTCTTGCTTACTCTTTGTCTCTCGCACGCTCAGCCTGGGGGAAGAGGAGCACAACTTAAAGGGTAAACAAAGGAGGAAGCGAGAACAAGACAAGACAACAATTGTCTAAATATATGTTTAGAATATGTATTTTACATTGACCTACTATCAACGTAGTAAACAACATGAAGCAGTCTCTTTGAGCAGCTATCCTGTGTCTGGGGGTAGGAACTCTGGGTGGGGTCAGAGAGTCACGACCTGTGTGTATACCAGAGGTGAAATGAACCATCACACAGAACAGCTTTCATCTGCAGCACATCCAAACAAATAGCTTTGTTCTTTCAAAGGAGAGGAAGAAGAAAGCAGCTGAGAAACAACAAACAGGAAGGGACAGACAGTGAGAGTGTGCGTGTGATTTAGAGTCTGTGTGTGTGTGTGAGTGTGTGTGTGTGAGTGTGTAAGAGATCAAAGCTGTGAGGAGAATTTTGAATCCCTGCGTGGGAGGTGAAGCCTTGCACACCTGCACACGTTACCTTTCCCTGACAGCCCCCACAGTGGTAAAAGACCAACTCACTGTAGGAGTGAGTTGAGCGCCTTGTGAATCAATACCATCATATCTTCCTCACCTGCCATAGATATTTCTTGCTGTTAACGCGAGGTTATTGTCTGAAACACAATTTAGGTGACGTGCATAACATTTTGAGGAAAAATCTTTTTTCCTTTTTAGTCTTTCATGATGTTTCTTACCAGGCAGTATCTCTCTACCTTCGCCAGGAGGGAGAAAACAAAGCCATCGATTTCTAATCCTAATCCCCCTTTCTACTGCCTCTCCTATTGATCATCACTCCATCCTTAATGAGATGAGGAATAGAGGACTGATGAAGGACAAATCGCCCTTCGCCTCTGCTGCTCGGATCCCTCTCCCTCCTCGTCTCCTTTGTTCTCCCTCCCCGATACGAGCGCTCTCCCTTCCCCTGGTGTCTTTTGATCCCTGTGGAACCAAGGAGCCCCAAGGTGCAAGAAGTGCTGTGTGTTCATGGTGTGTTCCTGGTGATAAGGACACCAGAGTCGGACCAGGATCGGTTGTCTTCCTCTAGGGTTGAGGGTGGGTGCTGATCTGTGGGCGTCTGGGAAGCCCTCTTGGTCATTGCTTGTAAAAGGCCTATACAAACAAACAGTGATTAGATGTACTTTGATTGGAGTGGTTGAACACACCTACCCAGATCTCTGTTCTGGGGACTGTGTTCTTGGCCAAGCCTGTGCAGCGAGAGGCTGAGGCTGACTGATCATCTTCCTCCTCACAGTTTCAAATCTTGGCAGTAAAGATATCCGCCCTCCATCCCCAAAACTCTCAACACCCCCGCATCCATCCTATCCTAAACACTCCACCCACAGCCAGCCCCTTGCTCTGTCAGCGAGGGTCTAGTGTTTCAGTCTAAACAGCAGTAATGGTCCAGCCTGTGTTTGGCTTTAGAGTGCCATGTACTGGTCTTTGAGTACCTGCTATTCTTTGCTAATGGCTTCCCCCTGCTGGAGTGTAATGCTATAGCTGGGCTTTCATCCACTTGATCTTATGTAAACATTGCACAAGCTGTGGATCTACATCTTGGTTGTCCTGGGGGTCATTATGTGGGTTCTTTACAGTGGCTGCATGACACCAGAGTAGGTTGCTGTGACCTCACTCTCTCACTTCCTGGTTAGTGTGACCTCATCTGTGAGACCACTTTCTCCCAGTTTTCCGACAGTCTAGTCTCTCTCTGTCTAATCTCTTTCGCCCAAGTACATCTGAATCCTGTCTATCTCTTGGCCCAGTCTATCTCCATCTAATCTCTCTTAGTCTAGTCCCTATCAGGCCAGTCTCCAGACAGGCAGGGCAGTGCCTGCAGCAGCACCACGGCAACCCTCAAACTAATATTATGGGCTGTTTCCCAGAGACACATAGAAATACTGGGAGTAAGGTATATCTTATCTTTGTTTAAGACGGTATGTTTTGTGTGTCCAAGATAAAAGACTGCAAAGTGTCAAACGTGATTGTCTACTGTTGTCTACAGATCAGAGTTTCGGTGTGTGAACTCAAGCAGATGGAGAGGGTGTGTGTGTGAATTTGATGTGTATGTTATGAGTGTGTGTATACAGCAGTGTGGGATTAATGTTCATCCACAATCCTATTCCCCAAGGGATTATGGGTAAACAATGACAGGGATGTGGGAGGTCTGCAGACCACACCCTCCAACCCCGACCTCAGGAACGACCCATGAGTGACCCCTGGTGTGAACCAATAAGATCTAATCATCTGCCACCAACAAACCTGTTTGGGGAAAGTCAGCTTGTGTTGTGGTGCAGCTCCATTGTGTCCTACAACTGAAAACACTCCCACTCATCCAGATGAGTCTGTGAGTTATTTCCAGTTGTTTGTTACATGTCATTTGACCCTTTCTTTCCTAAAAGCTTTCCTTTCCAGTGAGAACAAACAGTAATCAACGTAGTTTGACAGTACCAAACAGCAATTCTAATGTGACTCCTCTATCAAAGATCAAATCGTTTTGATGTGTCAGAACACAAATGAGGAGCGATAAACAGTCACTGCAGGACACTCAATGCTACAGGTTCAGTTCATGTCTGCTCATTTAAACTTTCTCTAATCGCCTTTTAATGTCTGTTAGACTCATGAATCGCCTGATAATGTCTGTCAGATGTTACCTGTCGGCTAGCAGCAGGCAAACTGGGTTCAGGACACGAGTGAGTGGCTCAGATAATGAGAGAGAATGGGGTTGCCAGATTGGGCAGGTGGTCAGGAAGAAGAAGGGTGGGTTGGGGGGGGGGGGGTTCTGGAAGCTGCCGAGAAAGAGAGAAAGTGGAGAGAGACATTACTTTGGGTGACATTCTATGTCTCCTCTCCATCCTGAGCCCATAGCATGCACACACACACACATACACACACACACACACACACACACACACACACACAGAGACTTACAGCCACTCCATCAGGGTTACCGTGGGAATGCCTGTGGCATTATATCATTCATTGAGGTGAGGATTTTAATCCTGAAACAAATCTAGACCCTGTGAGTGTGTGTTTGTGTGTGTGTGTGTGTGTCTAAACCTCATCTCACACACATTAAGACATGGCCGACTGCGCAGTAAAGACACCCCACTGCCACTCCCACATGGAAGAGCAGACAGGATTAGCCAGCTCTATAAGAACACTAATCTGGTGACAAAACCTCTCAATAATGTCCCACTGAGAAAGAGAGAGGCGGAGAGACAAGGAGAAGGATTCAATTTAAGCTGTCCCTCTAAGTTTCATATATGGAGAGGGCAAAAAGATACAGGCAGAAAGAAAGAATGAGAGAGAGAGAGAGGCACATGTCTGCTTTTTGGCCTGTAGGACTGGTATGTTCCCCATGAATCAACACACAGTGTATTAGTGGGCCACAGGATCTGCTGTGTGCAGGTGGAGTGAGAGAGGCATTCACGCTGTAAAAGCTACTTTTCAGTACGAAACAAAATGTGCTTCTCGAGGGTACCAACATTCATAAAAAGATTCATGAAAATATCTTGGCAATAGTCTGATTTAGAGTCCCTCTATTTGTGCTGGTTCCTTGATGCTCAAACCAAACACCCATATTTACATACACACAGACACACACACAGACACACACACAGAGAGCTATCCAAATCTGTGCCTTACACAGTTAACAGGATCAGCTCTGCAAAATGACTGTCCTACCATATCTCAGCCCTGCACCCATACCCCCTAAAGGCTATGAGTGTGTGTGAGGTTGTACGTGTGTGTGAGTACAGAGTATTTTCTCTCTCTGTACAGACTCATATTTTTATATATACAGTGGTGATCCTATGCTCTAATGCTATGCTAATTGTAATATTTTAATGGAAGAGCACTTTGGCCAGAACCACTGGAGCAGGTATTGACATAAAGCATCCTAAGGCACTGTGCTGGATGCTGAGCCTGAGTCTGGGGCTGGCTAACTGCACCACTGTGCTGGATGCTGAGCCTGAGTCTGGGGCTGGCTAACTGCACCACTGTGCTGGATGCTGAGCCTGAGTCTGGGGCTGGCTAACTGCACCACTGTGCTGAATGCTGAGCCTGAGTCTGGGGCTGGCTAACTGCACCACTGTGCTGAATGCTGAGCCTGAGTCTGGGGCTGGCTAACTGCACCACTGTGCTGAATGCTGAGCCTGAGTCTGGGGCTGGCTAACTGCACCACTGTGCTGGATGCTGAGCCTGAGTCTGGGGCTGGCTAACTGCACCACTGTGCTGAATGCTGAGCCTGAGTCTGGGGCTGGCTAACTGCACCACTGTGCTGAATGCTGAGCCTGAGTCTGGGGCTGGCTAACTGCACCACTGTGCTGAATGCTGAGCTTGAGTCTGGGGCTGGCTAACTGCACCACTGTGCTGAATGCTGAGCCTGAGTCTGGGGCTGGCTAACTGCACCACTGTGCTGAATGCTGAGCCTGAGTCTGGGGCTGGCTAACTGCACCACTGTGCTTGATGCTGAGCCTGAGTCTGGGGCTGGCTAACTGCACCACTGTGCTGAATGCTGAGCCTGAGTCTGGCTAACTGCACCACTGTGCTGTCTGTTTCATCTCACTTCAGCGTAAAGCAGCGTCTCTTTCTCCCCTCCCTCACTCTTTCTCTCTTGCACACTCTCCTTCAGACAGATCCGGCTCATTAAACATCATCAGCATACTGCCTGCTGTGTGAGTGTGGATGTGTGTGGATGTGTGTGTGCACCCGTAATATATGCGCTTCTCGTTAGTATGGGAAAACATTGACGTTTTGCAAAGATCCCAGATCATGTTTTCCTCTAGTTTATGTATCAAAGGCTTCCTCCAATCAGTTCTTCAGTGTGTTTGTTTGTGCCTGCATGTTTGTGTGTCTATGTGTGTGTTCTGAAGACAGATGTTTGCTGATTAGACGAGTTCTGACTGCCAGCTCAGCTGCCCGATTCACCTCAGACAAAAAATTGACGAAACACAGGCTCTCATGGGGACAGCTTCCTCCTTCTCTCAAACACACACACACAAACCACACACTCTGCAACAGAATGGTGTGTGATTGTGAAGGCAACTCTCCAGCAGGGTTTTCCTCAGGCTGTTTATTCCTACTGTTTTGTGCAGGAGACCTTCCTCTGCTGGCACACACACACACACACACACACACACACACATCTGTCTGAGCACACTGCTCAGGCTACCTGGCACCACCCTCTCTTCTCTGCCATCGGACCAAAACTGTCTGTAGGCCTGCTCCTGACACAGCGTGAATTTAGGGCATTGATACAAATCCACGCATCTTTCAACATCAACATTTCAAGTTTCTATTTTACAATGTACAGTCTAAATACAGTAAAAAAGAGCATAAATTAATTAATTCCTTCGTATAGTGAAATGTGTTTGAAAATGCTAACATCACAGATAAGCTGCTGCTGATCTATATCCCTAGGCAGAGCTAAATAAAACGAGACCATTTATACAATGTTAGCATGTTCATGTAGTTTAAGCTCAGACGCACTGTACAATCTGAGAATGATACATTCACCTGGATTCCTCCCTCTTTCAGAATTGTATCTTTGCATATTTAAAATATTCAAAGGCTGACAGATCAGGTCATTAAACACTGTCTCGCTCGCGCATACACACGCACATGCGCACGCACACGCACGCACACACAAGGTTTCAGTCATGCATGAGTATTACACTCCTTCTGCTTCAACAGAAGTAAAAACAGCCCTTTAAGAAAAAAGACGTGAGACCAACCAAAAAACTGCATCTACTGTACTGTGACATCCTGGAGTTCTCGAGTGCTCATGGGAGATGTAGTTCTTCTTGTAATAATGACTGAATGGGATAATGAGCAGGATACGAGGAGGTCTGAAGGACACCAGGACTTTGGTAGCCATATGTCACAAAATAGGCTACCTCTGAACAATACAGTGAATTTCTGTAAGAGCTTAATATTTCAGCAAGCAGGAAGAATAATGACTAAAATGGCATTGACCGTTGGACATTCAGAATAGTCAATTAAGAAACAGACTATACAGCAATGACAAAAAAATTCACATTAAAGTCACACGGACGCCACAGAAACGAATGTAGTTCTTTAGTTCTGTCCAGCAGCTTGTGCTGTCTGTGTCCACCACCTCATGTCTGACGGTGGATAAAAGTGCGTTGCTTCCATCCTCCTCTTCTCCGTCTCTCTCCTGTCTGTTCTGTGGCTCCTTTTGCTTCCTTCACTAGAAGTCTTAAGTGTGTGTGTGTGTGTGTGTGCACCAGGCTCACACTGGAACCATCCCGTCCTGCACTTGTTGCATCTGGGACAGCATTTCCTGTTGCAAACTAGCCAGAATCAAGTCCTGGTGTGATGCTGTCAGGATTCCTGCCCTGGCCATGTCCCTGGTGAGATGAGAAACAGGAAACAAATATGTACATTTGGGGATCAGAAAGAAGAAAGAAAATCCCCTTTGCTGGAGACGCTGGTGTTGTGAAGGTGTGATCTTTAGAGGATGTACTCACTGGTGTGTGAGGCCCAGCAGGCTGTCTGGCCTGCTGTATCCTGCTGCTGCCAGACTCTCCCAATACCTCTCCATGCCAATAGCCTGCAGCCACTCCAACACTGACCACTCCGCCACACACACCTCCGGAAGCACGGACACACACACCTCAGAGCCCACGGGCCCCAGCAGAGTAGGAATGGGTCTGCAGAGAGATGGGGAGAGAAAAAACGACTGCTTAGACCCTGTGTAGAGCTGAGGGTGAGTGTGTGTGGATGTGTGTGTGTGTGTGGATGTGTGTGTATGTGTGTGTGTGTGTGCGAGTGTGTGTGCGCACCTCTCAGAGCCTGTCCGTCTCAGAGTCCCTGGGTTGCGTATGAGTTTGTCCAGCATGTTGAGGATCTGGCTGAAGCTAGGCCTCTCTGATCTCTCCCTCTGCCAGCAGTCTAACATGAGCTGGTGCAGGCACACTGGGCAGTCCATAGGGGGCGGCAGACGGTAGCCCTCTTCAATCGCTTTGATCACCTGAAGAGAGAGAGCGACAAGGAGAGAGAGAGACAGAGAGAGAGAAAGAGAGACGGAGAGAAAGAGAGAGAGAAGAAGAAGAAGTAAACAGAGAACAAAACAGAGACAGAGAGAGGAGAAAATAGGTTAAAAGAGTGGTAAAAACTGTAAGTGGTATTCAGGAAACATCTTCATGTTTTGAACAGGTCATTTCATGGTGACACTGGTCCCCTAGTTGTGCTTACGTCCTGGTTGTTCATGTCCCAGTAGGGCCTCTCTCCATAGGACACCACCTCCCACATGACGATGCCGTAGCTCCATATGTCACTGGCTGGGCTGAACTTCCTGTAGGCGATGGCTTCTGGAGCAGTCCATCTGATGGGGATCTTCCCCCCCGGAGAATGGTAGGTCCCAGTCAGCTCCTGCAACAGCCGGAACAACAGATTCGATTACAAACGCTGTATTTGGAAGTTATCAATGCTATTAGAGCTTTAGTAGGAGATTATAATAACTAGTGTGTGTTTCTGCCTCTGTGTGTGTGTGTGTCGTACCCGTGTGGTGTATGCAGCCTCCGGGTCGTCCTCCAGGACTCTGGACAAGCCGAAGTCAGACACCTTACACACCAGGTTGCTGTTGACCAGGATGTTGCGTGCTGCCAGGTCTCTGTGAACGTAGCCCATGTCTGACAGGTACTTCATGCCCGAGGCGATGCCACGCAGCATGCCCACCAGCTGGATCACAGTGAACTGGCCGTCATGTTTCTGGAGGGGGCACACAGGAGGCAGGGCTGATGACCATGAAAAAACTCACAAAGACACGACACTCCTCACCTCAACACACAAACTTGTTATCAGAACACACACAAACACACTCACCCTAAGGAAGCAATCAAGAGATCCATTCTCCATGTACTCTGTGATGATCATCACTGGTTTGCCTAGAGAAGGAAGACACAAACTTAATGTAGGTAAACTTTAAACAACATGTAAGCATCAGCAAATTGGCTTATGAAGGCCACAGAGAAATGTCAGATCATTCACAATTTTTCAGATCTGTCAGACTCACATCGAGTGACCACTCCCTCCAGCCTGATGATGTTTGGGTGGTCAAACTGTCCCATGATGCTGGCCTCAGACAGGAAGTCCCGCCTCTGTTTGTCAGAGTAGCCCGCCTTCAGACTCTTGATGGCCACGTAGATCTCCCTCTTCCCCTGGAGACGCAGACGACCACTGCACACCTCCCCAAACTCTCCTACACACACACATACACACAGTCAGTACAATGGCAGTTTGTGTGTGTGAGTGTGTGTGTGTTAATGTGTGTGTTAGGCTTCTTACCCATGCCAATGACTCGCTCTATGTGGATGTTAGAGGCATCAATCTCCTTGGCAAACTCATGGACAGCCAGGTTAGGATCCTCATAGGTAAACGGGTCTATGTAGATCTTCACTCCTAGGGAGACAAGAGGAGGATAAAGATGTGTGTGTTTATGTTTGTGTCTGTATGTATGTATGTGTATCTGTGTGTGTATGCATGTGTGTGTATGTGTGTGTGCAGTAGTGTACCTGGGTTGAGGTGTTTTTCCTCTTCTGAGTCCTGCTTGGCTTTGCTGTACTTACTCCTCCTTTAAGAAAACAGTAGAGGGTAAGGAGTTGAATAAGATCTAAATGATGGATTTGTCCCTTTTAAATATTATTTAGTAATTGTTTGTGTGGGTTATATTTACTTCCACTGTAACTGGAGGGAGGGGAGGAGGGAAGGAGGGAGGGAGGGAGGGGAAGAGGGAGGGGAAGAGGGAGGGGAAGAGGGAGGGAGGGAGGGAGGGAGGGAGGGAGGGAGGGAGGGAGGGAGGGAGGGAGGGAGGGAGGGAGGGAGGGAGGGAGGGAGGGAGGGAGGGAGGGAGGGAGGGAGGGAGGGAGGGAGGGAGGGAGGGAGGGAGGGAGGGAGGGGAAGGACTGAGGGCCTCGGGATGTTGAGGATGATATGAAAGGTGTGTCATGTTACAAAACCTGTCGGAACACAACATAGTGTGTATGTGTGCGTGTGTAGGCCAGGGTTATTGGGATACAGGAACTACACTGTTGTTGTAGACACGACTGATAAATCAGGCACAAGGGGATTATCACAGTCTCCACTCTAATCCCCCATGAAAGCTCCAGGTGACACACACATCACTTTACAGAGTGGTGTGTGTACTCGTTGATGTGTTTGTGAGTGTGTGTGTGTGTGTGTTTGTGCGTACCTGCGGCCAATGATGAAGACTGTAGAAGAGATCAGCAGTACAATTCCAACCCCGCTGATTGACAGCAGCAGGAGGGCGGGGTTAACTCCCTCTCCAATCAGAGGGAAAGGATCTAACAGGGGGAGGAGAACACAGGCTTAGAACTAGGAAGTTTTTTGGAACCACAAACCAGTTTGATGGACAACCAAAGAGCTGAAACAACAACATCATAAGGGACCCAAAGATAGTTTTAAGTGTGACAAGGAGGGTAGAAAACGTGAAACTACTAGGATGTACAGCACAGTAGAGTAGACTGGGTACCTGAGTTAGTTGAGAACTCAAACGGAGCGCTGAACTCTCCGTATCCGGCTGCCGTCCGAGCGCGCACATGAAACACGTACACGGTGAGAGTGTTGAGGCCCGTGATGTCAGCAGTGCGAGACAGCGTCCTCATGATGCGATAGGACCTCTCTTTCTGATCCTGAGAGGGGGAGGGAGGCCTGAGTCAGTGCCTGATGAGAAAAGTTCTCAAAAACACAAAACTATATTTCCCAGCAGCCACTTCACCTTCTCGTAGTACTTGACTTCATACTCCAGGATGACCCCGTTGGGTCGGTCTGGCTGTTGCCAGAACAATGTCAAACTGTGCCTGGTGACGTCACTGGCTTGGACGGACGTGATAAGTGAAGGAGCTGAGTGGAAGAGAAGAGAGGTGAAAAGAGAAGAGGTTGGGTATCACAGCAGAATATGTCAACACACCATTCCAGATCAGATTGTTTCCCCTTGGGTCCGTGTTTGATGTTACTGACACACCGCCCCACTATCCCTAAGCCTTGACCTAGATCACACCTCCTCATCACTTCCTGTCCTTTTCTCTTCATCATTGTCTCTGCTGCTTTTGTGTTGTTCTTCTCAGCGCTGCCTGAGAAGACCTTTCTTGGCAGACCATGTTGTTTAATAAGTCATGTGACCAGGGCCATACAAACTACTCTTAGACAGTTGAAATGAGACGTCTTGTTATGTTTTTGCAGAGCTCCTCCAACAGACTTTCTCATACATGCTGAGGAAACTGATACTTTCACACACACGCACACACACACACACACAGGACAGATGCAAACAGCACTGCACACATCATCACCTACTCCTAATCTGATGATCCTCACATCTCTTTCATGTTTCTGCCCCACCTATGAAGCTGGTCATAAGATCTATGACACTGTGTGTGAGTGTGTGTGTGTGTGAGTGCGCGCGCTCGTCTATGTGGCGCTGACCCACTTAGAGGCCACAAGCATTGTTTGTTGCAGGAGTAAACACATTACTCAGGTATTCTGTTGAAGTAGGAACATGCACACAAACACACTCTGACACTCACCAGCCTGGTTTGTGGTGACAGTCACAGACACGCTCTTGGCCGCCCCTGCGCTGTGGGGCTGGGAGACCCCGTTGCGTGCGTGTATAGTGAAGGTGTAGCGCGTGTGCGACCTGAGCTCGCTCACACACACTCTACTGGTCCTCAGGTCCATCTGCTGGGGCAAGAAGACAACATCCGGACCACAGGGCAGGCAGAACTGGAGCCCAACACCTGGAGACACAGATCCAGAAGGTTCTCCAGCCTCTTCTGAGCCAGGTTGGACTACAGATCCCAGAGGGGACTGGCCTCCAGGTCCAGTCCACGAGCCCAAAGGTTCAGTCAGAGTGTGGTTGCCACTAGGACTCCCGGTTTGACTCTCACTGCCACAGATCAGGCAGTCCACGCTGTATCTGATGTCAGTTCTCCCTCCCAGCCAGCGAGGGGCGCTCCACTCCAGAACCACAGAGGTCTCGTTGACCACAGAGATCAGCTGCTGTGGGGCCGAAGGGGGTTCTGGGAGACAGTGGGGGTAAATCAAGATTGTTAGCTGAGGTTGAAAAGGTTAGCTATTCAGAGTTGAAAAAACAGGGATACATTGTGAGTGGTGGAACATTAGTAATGTTCCATTTCATACTCCAAACATGATTTGGGGATGTTTTACTCTGTGGCATGTGTGTTATCAGTATTTCAATGTGTCGTTATGGGAGAAAGAGAATGTTTGTGTGATTCACATTTTCTCAGGCTGCAAAAACCATGAGCTGTATATAGGCATAATTAAGTTTATGGCAAACAGAAGGTTCCAGTCATCTATGTGTGTGCGCGTGGGAGAGCTAGAGAGAGGGAGAGAGGGAGAGGACACAAAGAGGACAGCAAGAGAGAGAGATATCAGAGATAGCTATGCAGCCAGTGTCAGCATATTAAAGTTGTCACCCATAGAGAACATGACTGGCATCTTAGTCATAGGGCACTGGGTCAAAAAACAGAGCCAGCATTGAGGTGTGGATGCTTGTGTGCACTTACGTGTGCAGGGCATGGATGCAGGGTCTGTGTCTGAGCGGTAGTGACCTGGCTGGCAGTCACAGATTGTGGCAGCCTCCATGAGAGACTGGCTGTGGGGAGGGCACTTAGAACACCCCCCCTCTGAGGACACCCCTCGGTAGAAACCCACTTCACATGCTAGAGAGAGAGAGAGAGAGAGAGAGAGAGAGAGAGAGAGAGAGAGAGAGAGAGAGAGAGAGAGAGAGAGAGAGAGAGACGTTCTTCCGTTTACATTCAACACAAATAGCTGCTAATGATGAATGCACCGACATGAAATCAACGCTAAAATTGCACTGAGAGACATGTCTCTATGGCACACCCTTTTATCACTGATTTCTTTCAAGGATGCCTTTCTTTTTAATGAGGTTCTCATCTCTCCACGTTTGACAGTCCTCCCATTTCTGATAATCCCTCGTTTTCATCTTCCCTCCATTCCCGTTTCCAAGGGTGATGAAGTCATCCCACAGGGAGGGGAAGAGGAATGCAGGAATGACAGAGCTCTGTGTGTGTGTGTGTGTGTTTGTGTGTGCGTGTTTGTGTGTGTGTGTTTGTCAGAGTGGTTTATGACACCCTCATCAGAAGAGGAAGTCTTGTCTGTAATTTACACACACAGACCATTCCATCCCATCTGTACAAGCAGCGATGGGATCTCTCACACACTCCGGCTCTCCCTCCCAATCACCCTCTCCAACCCTCTGTTATTATTATATTTTCTTCTCTCACACTTCCTCCTCATCACATGCCATCTCTCCTTCGTGTGAAAGACAAAGGAATGCTTTGAAGCTTGCTCGTCGTTTTTATAGCTCTATTTATCGATACTGGGTCAAAGATAGACAAGCAACACACACTGAACACGCGTGCACACACACACGCGCGCACACACACACACATACAGGGCCACTGAGTTATGGCTGTGTTTATATCGATTTTTGCCTTCAGGTTTAAAGAGGGTTTGAGTTGATGTTTTGCTCATCCTTGCCCTCCTCGGTGACTACTTGTGTTGGTGGAGGAGCCAGACAGTTCAGTGTTCCATCCTCACCCCACACCAGTATGGGCTTACAGGGAGGGAGAGAGAGAGGGGCACAGACTGAAAGAGAGAAGTATTCCATCTCTGATCTACAGAGGATTTCTTTGACAGGCAGGAGAGGGTTAATTACAGAGCCAGGGGGTAACTAAGCATGCACACACACACACGCACACACACACACACACACACACACACAAACACAATGGCCTGAGCAGCTTTTGTCCCCAGCCGTCTCTTGTTCCCCGGTACAGAGGGTAAATTGAAGGCAGCAGAGAACGTTTGAAGCCAGAGTCAGTCTTTAGCTGCCTCTCTACTACGTCTCTCATCATTGTCTATCTCTCTCATATCTTTTTGTGATCTCCCTCTCTTCTGTGCTGTGATGGTTTGAAGAAGAGGGAGCGTTGACCTGAAATAATAGTTCATAAGAGAGTCATTAACCCTACACAAACCCTGCACAGCACAGGGCCAGATTAGTGCTGACACCACCATCAAATCTCACACACATCACCGTGTGTGTGTGTGTTTAAGTTAATAACAGGTTGGGTGTATCATGTGTCAATTTGATTGACAGCTCTACGGTCATCCATCAGGGCCTGCAAGACAGGGACCCTGCCCCTCAATAACAACCTGGTGTGTGTGAATAGCAGAGCCAGAGAGAGAGAGAGAGAGAGCCAGAGAGAGAGAGAGAGCAAGAGAGAGAGCCAGAGAGAGACAGAGAGAGAGCCAGAGAGAGAGAGCCAGAGAGAGAGAGCGAGAGACAGAGAGAGCGAGAGAGAGAGAGAAAAGAGTGAGGGAGAGGACACAGAGGACAGTAAGCACCCCCATACATACATCTACTTGGAGGGTAGCCCAGGAATGTCCAGTGTCTGCCAGGAGAAGCAGGGGGGGGCATTGGGATGGCAAACAGGGGTGGACATGAGGAGGAGGGAGAGGATGGGAGAGGAGGGGAGGCGGAGAGGTTAGGAGGAGGGGAGGGAGGAGGAGAAGGCGGAGGAGAGGTAGTGGGGGGCGGCAGGTGACAGAGAAAGGGAAACAGTTATGAAGCTGCGTCTGATGTCTGTGGAACCCCAACCACGCAGGCCTCGCATTCCTGCATTCTACGTGTGTGTGTGTGTGTGTGTGTGTGTGTGGTGGAAGCGGGGGTGGGGTGGGGGTGGGGGTGGGGTCTATTGTGTCCTTCTCTCCCAGGTCTAACATCAGTAAGCAGTTGCCAGCCAGCCTTTGCAGCCAGACTAGCTCGAAGCTATTTGGCAGTGCAACAAGCCTCCTTCCATCTCCCATCAAACTACTTTGACTGAAGCATGGAGCTTAACTACTCTCACCCTCTCCCATCTGCGCCCCCCCCCCCCTTCCTCTCCCTTTCTTGCCTCATCCTCCTTTCTTTTCTCTCTCCTCCTGCCTTCTATCTATCCAGGAAAGAGGGGTGGAGGGGTTATTGTTGCAGCAAGCTTTTGACATGCTAATGGTTTCCCTGTTACTTTAATAGCTCTCCAATACACACGTTCTCCTTCCCACTGAGGCGTTCTGTCCTCCAATGCAAGCCTCCGCTGGCAACAGAGCTTTCTCAATCAAAGAAGAAAAACCCAAAACACTTTCTGCACCGATGGCACAACCTCTTGATAAGGCTCTGGGTTAAATCTAGAACAATGAACAGACTGAGGTACGAACCCCCCTTCAACCACATTCCTCCAGGCTAAAAGGACAAGACCCTCACTTGACGTCCCTCCCTCCCTCCCTCCCTCCCTCCCTCCCTCCCTCCCTCCCTCCCTCCCTCCCTCCCTCCCTCCCTCCCTCCCTCCCTCCCTCCCTCCCTCCCTCCCTCCCTCCCTCCCTCCCTCCCTCCCTCCCTCCCTCCCTCCCTCCCTCCATCAATCACCAGGACAGGTGTCACATCGGGGCCTCTCCTCCTCTCTGCCCAGGAGAGAGAGAGGACGGCCCATAACAGTGGGTCAAGGAGAAAAAACAAACACGGGCACACTCATTCTCTTAGCTTGATTTGCAATGTGCCTCATTTGCATCTGAGGTGCATGAACAACATATGTAAATGATGGAGCTGATAGCAATCAAAGGGCACCTTTCTGGTGTGTTTAGTCTCTCTGTTCCCTTATCTGCTCTCTTTATCTTCCCCTCTCCTCCCCTTCTACTCCTTCAGCCGTTCCTTCATCCCCCTCTCTCTGCTTGCTTGGGCTCTTTCTCTCATTCATTCCCTCACTCACTGCCTCTAGCCCCTGTCTATAATCAGGCACACAAACACAGAATAATTATTCAAACTGAGCATCCCCTTGTTTTAGAGACAGAAGGAAACGGAACACACATATCCATGTGAGCACTCTCACACGCGTCCAAATATAATGAGCACAGTCTCATATCTGATGATAATTACCCTGGCTGACAATAATATTCCAAACAGAGCCGTTTCATTATCTCTCACCACTCCCTCCCCCTCTCTGTCCACTCTTTCTCCTCTCTTTACCTCTCCTCCTCTCCATTCTCTCTCTCTTCTCCTCTCCATTCTCTCTCTCCTCCTCTCCATTCTCTCTCTCCTCCTCTCCATTCTCTCTCTCTCCTCCTCTCCATTCTCTCTCTTCTCCTCTCTTTACCTCTCCTCCTCTCCATTCTCTCTCTCTCCTCTCCCTGCATCTGATCCCCTCACATTCCCATATTGTTCTGTGTATGGCCTATTGGTCTGCAGGTGCAGAGAAGGTAAACTCAAACCTGAAATCTCTTTAAACGCCCAGACACTAAAATTACCTCCCTCCCACAGTCACAACAGAATGCCAAATTAGAGCCTCCAGAGTCGCAACAGATGAACAGTGTGGTAGAAAATTCTTGCTGGACTGTGTAGATTGAACATAGTCGAAGATGGCAGTTTCAACTGAACACAGTCCTACACCAGCCCTGAAACCAAACAGACAAAACCAGTAGATCCTCTTTCTCTTCTCAGTCCGGCTGTGTCATTCACATTGAGACATTGAAAGTCTCTCTCTTGTCTCTCCTCTCCTCCACTGTTGTCTCTCCGTCCCTCGCTCGTTTCCGTATGTCTCAGTCGCATCGCAGCTGTCAAACTTTTGACGGCTTCATCAACCTCGGTCGTGACCCTGCTCTGCGCAGCTTAACGGGAGGTGTGTGTGGGTGTGTGAGTCATTGTGTGTGTATGTGTTTGAACGCAGGAGTGTGTGTGCCTGTCAAAGTTTTGGACGGCTTCATCAACCTCGGTCGTGACCCTGCTTTCTGCAGCTTAACTGGGTGACTCTGTGAGTGTGTGGTGTGTGTGTGTGTGTCAGAGTTTTTGACGGCTTTATCAACCCCAGTCTTGACCCAGGCCATAACAGGGGGAAGGGGGGGGGGAAGTTGGGTAGATAGGCTCCCTTTCCACCCAGTGACATAGCAACAATAGTGTTGGTGGTGGTGAGGGGGGGGTTCTCATTGATGCCTTCTGCCGTCAATGGCTTTTCCACAGACCCCTCCCCCCATTCATAGACTAATCCTGCCTTCCTCCTCCCCTCCCCTCCCCTCCCCTCCTATCCACCTCCTCTCCGTCTAACATTGAAGATAAACCACTGCACCCCTCCCAACCCATCTCTCAGCACTGTTTTTGTGTGTGTGTGTGTGTGTGTGTTGTGGTATGTAGACAAGAGTCCGGGCACGCGAGGCTGGGAGAAGGAGACACCTTTCGACCTCCTTCATGAGAAAGGAGGAGCGGGGGGGTTCAAACTCACTTCTCCCTCCCTCTATCTTCCTCTCCGTCGCCCTTTCCGCAATCTCCCCACTCCCTCACTATGAATTTCTCTCTTTCCCACTCATCTGCTAACATCTCACCCTCTCTGTCTAACCCTTTCTCCCTCCATCTCTCTCATTGGTCTTCCTGTGGCACATGAATCCTCACAGAGTAGTCACCAGTCACAGTGAAACACTGTGGCAGCTTGTGGACTCCGGAAGCTTCTTGAGAGGGTTTAGAACACCCTTGTCTTGGCGTCTGATTCATCCCTGCTATGAAGAGGGGCCCAGAGAGATAGCACTCGACATCTGCTGGGGGAGGCAGAGTCAAGGGTCCCTCCTAAATCGTGTTGAAGAGAAACGTCTTTGAGACGTCAGGGACTACCATCCCACAAACACCCTTTCATCTCCACATTCAAAAGAGAAAAGAGAGAGAGGGATGGAGACGAAAGACAACTTGGTGTCTGTCACATAAAACATTTTCCGAACCACCGGTTTTCCTTCCAAACACACACACACACACACACACACACACTGATACTGTACAACTGTGTTTGTTATGCAATTGGGACAGGCATCGTAAATAATACTAGACACTATGCAGTATTTCACTGACCCTCAATACAGTGTGTGTGTGTGTGTGTGTGTGTGTGTGTGATTGAGTAAAGGGAGTAACGGCCTTGTAAAACTTCTTTCATGATAGCCTGTTGCTCCAAGACTCTTTTTTCCTTCTCTTCTCCCCTCCTGCACACGACATCCAAACCACCAACACTCATGTTAGAGCCACGGCTTAACCAAGACCTCATATAGAGAACAATTACTCACCACCAAACATAGCCTGTGGGTTGGATAAAATGCTATATAAAGTCATACAAAGAATGTCAATTCTGCTTGCAGCTTCCATCATTTGAAATTCCCCCAAAATGCAGATCTCCCAACTGACTAGCAGTCTCACTTTACACTCAGTTAGTATGAAAAAGGAGAAACCAACACGGCCTACCTTGACAGGCTCCACCTTTCTCTTCGTATCCAGGGTCACAAGCACACCCACCAATAGGAACCAGCCATTCTCCGTCGGCGCCGCAATACATCTTAGGCTCTTCCCTCTCCTCGGATTGGTTCACACACGACCCCCTGACCTCCACCAGAGAGGAGGTGTCGGCCCCAGTGACGGTATCCGGGAAAGTTGCCAGGTTCCGGACGGTGAGTGGACAGGTCTTATAGAAGACCCGGACAGAGACCAGGGCGATGCAGGCGCCCACGTCCTGGAAGGCCAGGTAGAAGCCCTTCCTGGTGGTGACCTTGACGTCACGCACCTCCGTGTTCAGCTTCATGACGCGGTCGCCCACGTCCACCTGGTGACAGAAGGGCAGTCTTGAGGTTAGCTACTGAGAGAGGAGAGCATGTGACTTACTCTCTACACAGCATAGCCAGCCTCACAGGCTCTCTAAACATTGTTTTTAACCTTTGAAGAGAAACTCAATAAGTGGGAGATTGAGGGTAGAGGCCAGAAAGACTGACAGAGATAACTAGAGATACTGACAGAGATAACTAGAGATACTGACAGAGATAACTAGAGAGACTGACAGAGATAACTAGAGAGACTGACAGAGATAGCTAGAAAGACTGACAGAGATAACTAGAGAGACTGACAGAGATAACTAGAGAGGCTGACAGAGATAGCTAGAAAGGCTGACAGAGATAACTAGAGGCTGACAGAGATAAGTAGAGAGACTGATTGAGATAACTAGAGAGGCTGACAGAGATAACTAGAGAGGCTGACAGAGATAGCTAGAGAGCCTGACAGAGATAACTAGAGGCTGACAGAGATAGCTAAAGAGGCTGACAGAGATAGCTAAATAGGTTGTGGTAAGACCTGTGTAAAACTCTCGTCAGCAGCCACTGTGTCTATCTTCGTGAAGCTGCTTTCTCTGATGTAGTCCTGCTTGGCATCATTGGACTCGTGGGAGTACAGGTTAAATGTTTCCTGGGTGACAAGAAGAAAACAGACAAAACAATGTTCAATTGCGATGTAAACACCGAATGAGTTTTCATGGTTGTGTGCCTATTCTATGACAGTGAATAGCCAGTAACTGGCTGGACTGAGCAGTTCCAGCAGGAAGCTCCGGAGGTACCTTGCAGGTGCCGGTGACCCCAGGCAGGCTGTTGCAGTCCCGGAGGGTGAACTTGACCTCCACATAGACCCTCTGGGCTCCAGACCTGGGGATCCAGTCCGTCCTCAACCAGTTGTTCTGACTGGGTTCTAACACGTTGCACACCTGGTAGGTTCTGATTGGAACGTTCTTCTCATCCATGATACTGACCTCCTCCCACTGACAATGCACACACACACACACACATCCACACACCCACACACACACGCATCCACACACACAGTTAGAGATGAATATGTCAACATCATGTCAGTGATTACACAGCCCCCTTAGTTCTTTGACACAACTGACAAAGAGACTTGGACTGTGACCTTCCAAATAGCTGCATTGGCCCAAGCAAGCTTAATTGGCATTTTATTACTGCCAAATTATAATCGGCCTTCCATCACCCCACTGATGAGAGCTGTGTTTTTGTGTGAGAGTGTGTGTGTGTGTTTGTGTGTGTGTGTGTGCACGTGTTTGGCAGAGGTTCTAAAAGCCCTTATGGGGCATGGTGCCTTGACTGCCTTCTTTTCTTCTCTTGTTTGGAGTCTTTATAACCAGACAAAAATCACAGCTGTCGGGAAAAATAAAGCATTACACTCAACCCAACTGCGCATAGATGAAGTGTGAGAGTGTGTGTGTGTATTTGCTTGTGTGTGGAAAGGGATGAATATAGTGAATGTGTGTGTGTGTAATGAAAGGCTCAGTGCGTGAGGACCAGGACCTTGTCAATCATGTGGTGTGAGAGAGAAAGAGAGCATGGTGACTGCAGAAGGAAGAGTCAAGTTCACCAGGAACTGTTAAACCAACAAAGAGGTAGGGAGGTGGAGGGTGGGGGGATGGTGGGAAAGAGGAGGGGGAGGAAAAAGAGGAAGGGGGAGATTTCAGCCAGATCCTTCCGACTACATATCTGAGCTAAACACCATCACCCAGTCATGTCTTAGCTTGGCCATCATCAGGGGAGGAGAAAGGCAGAACTCACCCCTCCCTCTGTGGGGCTGGCTAGCCACTTCAGCTCTCCAGGGACGGTCCTTGTGTCTAGTAGCGTCACTGAAATACACGTATTCACACAGGTGAGACGGGTCACATAAGGAGAGAAACAGCAGGACCGTCTCTCCGTTTAAGTTATGTTTGACAATCGCCCAGGTTTAACGATTATTTTGGTGTGATTAAGTTGTAGATGTTGCAGCCGGATATAGATGCACAGAATATTTAAAGGATGCCTGAAATGTTACATTCAATGCTTAATGTAGGCTAATTGGTGCACACGTTTTTTTTTTATAACAGACGATTGCTTTAACAAACAGATACATACTATCTTATTAAAGTGTAAAGGTTAGCTTGAACAATTTAAAGAGCACGCAACAAAATGATCGTCAGTGACCAACATGCTCAAGACCATCCAGGGGACAACGCTCTGGGGGGCGCTGGAAAGGGAAGGAGAAGGACATTCCACTAAATCCCAAAATTCAGCATTTTCACAATGCGAACGCGAGTCACAATAACATTGTTTTGTTTCACATGTGACTAAATAGCGTACTGTTCTCATGACGTGTTCCCCTATGCAGATACGGAGCAAATTCAAAAGCAGCTGAAGTCGCTGAGCCCCCCCCCCCCGCCCCCCCCTCCCAAGACATCTACAGACTCCTACCTTCGTTTGGAGGGTAAATCCGTGAGGTAGAAACAGCACTTAAAATCCAGAATGACAAATACGACAATCGTAATAAATTCGTTGCCGCCATCTGTGCGTTATTGAAGTATGTGTGTAATCCGTTTGCTCCGCGCACGGGCTGTAGAAGCTTCATCCCGAAGGGAAAAGTGTGTGTGTGAGTAATTGAGTGTGAAAAAGCGCTGCGATGCTGCTGGCGCGGGGCGGTCTTTCCCACTCTGACGCATGCCTCGCCATACCCACAATTATCAAACAGGTAAGCATGTTGGTATAAAAACCTTTTGTAAAAACATTGTAGAGTCGAGGTTTGTGCCATAATGTTAATACGTTTTCAAAAAGTTTATTCATATACTATGAATTAATTAAGTTATTCCCTGTTCACGTTGCCTAGTATTATCCTATGGCATAACACTAACCGGAGTTAGGAGTGACTTTATGACAGTATCATGACTAGACTATCGAACAGACATCAAGTGTGACATTAATCATACGTGATTCATTTTGGGTTATATGACATCATTTAAGCAAATCAATAGCAACGAAGTTACTATGAGTGAAATCACAGCCTGTGGTCACGAGTGTATAACATGTCAAAGTTTAAGTGGTTGGGATAAAAAGATACGCGATTGTACAGCCCAGATGAACCTACAAAAACGGACTTAGTAATGATTAAAATGTTGTCAATCATTTTCTATATACAAGGAAGGACAACACTTGAATGAGAAAGGATTGGAGGGTAAAAGAAAGGGGCAGACACCAAAGCACAACAGCGTCCTCTGTTGGCGCCCCAGCCAGGAGGAACTACAACTAGACGTCTAAAGATGGAAAGTATTCAGAGCAACACAAGCTATCATCCTAACTGATCTTTTATTGGTAAATACACACATCTAATAATCCCCTTCAGGGTAGCAATCTCTTAAGAGACACAGCTACTGAGGGGATGGAACAAGGAAAAGTAATCAGGACCTCCAAAAAGGATGAAGATGATTTGGAGGGAGATGGGGAGGTGAAACAAAATGGAGGAGAGAAGAGTATTTAGAGGCAGGGTTAGAGACTTGTCCGCCCACGCCCGTGACACTGGTGAGCAATGGTACAAAGCTCATTCTTGAGTGAGCTCTGTAAACAGATGATTCTTTTTTTTATAGTTTGCTGCTCTTGAGTTATGTACATGGCTGCTGCTTGTGTTCACCAACACTGAGAAAATGTAAATAGTGTTTTTGCTGTGGTCTAAATGTATAGGACTGATCTTGTGTCGGGCGGGGCCCTGTGGGTAGTGTGTGTGTGTGTTTGTGTGGGTCTGGGTGTGTGTTTGTGCTTCCGTCTCCATCTCGCTTTGTGTCGCTTCAGTTGCTACGTTCTAACCATCCCGTCCCCCATAATGCACCATAATGGACCCAGGAAGAGCATCTGGCGCTTTGAGAGTGTAAAACCATCGCCTCGCTTCGACCTGCCACTCATGCCCTTGCCTCCATAATACCGTTTTCACGTTGTCATTCTCCTCCAATCCCACGACAGACTGCGCAATCACAAAGACCCAATTAGCCAAAAGGGGATGGCGACTTCGCCCCGAGAGCACGAACCAATCGCATGGCCCGATGGAGGACGAGGACCTATCGAGCGGCGGCGCAGGTGGGAGGGGTCTCGCCGCGGGGCAGCGGTGACAGGGTGACATGGTTGGAGCGTTGGCTGTTGTTTCTGGTCATTTGTGTCAGGAGAGTTTTGATTGATGACCGTCGGGATGCCTGTCCTTTTCTCCCTTGAGGTTCCCATGTCTGCAGGGACAACACACAACCCCCCCCCCCCCCCCCCCGCTCCCCTACCCTCGGCCCCCTGGCCCACAAACCCACATATACCTAGTTACACACACAAACACTCACCGGATCACACGCAAGCTCACACACACACACACACACACACACACACACTGGTTTTGTTCCTGTTCGGGGCCCCAGATGGCTCCTGCCCACACATCTGCATTGTGTTCAAAATAGTGAACCTCTCTGAGTGTGTGTGAGCAGAAGATAGAAAGAGAGGGAGAGGGCAGAATGGCCATGGTGAGGAGGGGGAGTGGTGGGGTGCAACCTGCCAGCTAGTCTCGTTTCATAATGGAGTCTAATATAAGGTGTAGTGGAGTGTGTGTGTGTGTTAAGACTTGGCCTCGGGGTTGGTAGGTGTGTGTGGGTGTGCTGAGACAGATGAACAAAGCGAGAGAAGAGACTTTTAGATATTTCGAAAGCTCCACCCTCTCAGCCAAGACTGGATCCTCAGAGAACAACAGAAGATTTTCTGTGGAGCATCCTGCAGGCAGTGTCTGGGCGATTTGGGCAGGCACCATGCTAAACACTCTTCTACTGACGTTCTCTATACTGTATCTGCTATTTTGTACGTGTGTGTGTGCTTGTGTGTCTGGGCCTTATATAGAATCAGAACCTTATTAGCATGTTGGAGGCGTATCCTCTCTCAGCGCTCGCCGTTGCAGCTGTCCCTCCACGGAACCAAGAAAGTGTGTTTCTGTGTGTGTGGGTGTGTGTATGTGTGACAGTGAGTGTGATACGGTTCACTAAGCGCACACAAGAACAAGAGAACAGCAGGTGTCATCAATAAAAAACAGGAGGAGGCAAAAAGTGTGTGCGTGTGTGTGTGTGTGCGCCTATATGTGTGTGGTTCCATTAGTTTGCTCACTTTGATGCTGGAAGAATAAAGCCTGGAGCCTTGCCTGTCCGTCTCTTCTTCCTGTCTTGCTCGGGTTTTCTGGGTGTCTTAGAAGGAGAAGAAAACGTCAAGTTTTCATGTACTGTTTGTATACTGTATACCAGTTGTACACACAGGTTGTGTGTGTGTGCAAGAGAGAGTGTGTGCGTTAGCGTAAACATTGTGTCTCGGCAAAACAGTGTTTTCTTAAAACCCATCTGTTCCTCTTGTGTGTAAACCTTCTCAGAGCTACACTAGGACAGTGCACTAAGACAGTGCACTACACTAAGACAGTGAGACAGAAAGAGAGAGCGTGAGGGAGAGATACCTCTGCTGGGAGAGAGGGGGCACGAAGGAGAGAGAGGAAGAGAGATTCCGATGTGGCCTTGATTCCATTTGTCAGTCAACAAAGTCATGATGACACCCTGGGGTCACCTTCTGACCCACAAGACTCCATCCCCACTTTCCCCTGAGTGTGTGTCTGTGACAGAGAGAAAGAGAGATTGTGTGTATGAATATGTGAAAGTTAATGTGTGTGTGTGTGCCCTTATCTTCCCTCCCCTGAGGAGCCCATCCTGTTTCCCCTTCAGCAGGGCGACCTGGCAGGGAGATACCATGACCTTGTCTCTACGGGGGGAGATAAGAGTCCACCCTAAAAATACTCCCCTCTGAGACGCCCCCCCCCCCTCTCTCCATGGCCCATCCTGGGGGTCTCCACCACCATGGCTGATACAGAGAGAGTGCGACCAGACTGAAACACCTCCAGGCACTGCTAAATGTCAGTGTGTCCTGCGCCTTCTTTCTCTTCCCTCGTTCCCTTCATCCTCAACCTCCCGTGTCCACACTCGGTTTTCTAACTTTCAGTGTCACCTAAATGACTAATTCCTTTTTTTCCTCCTACCCTCTTCTGTGTGCAACGTCTAACCTACACTCTCATCTTGACTGTCTCCTTAGTGTTCTCCCACTCTCTCTCTCTCTCTCTCTCTCTCTCTCTCTCTCTCTCTCTCTCTCTCTCCCTCCCTCCCTCCCTCCCTCTCTCTGTCTTCCTTGGAAACATTGGCAGATGGGATGTGGGTGGAGAGGAAGAATCTAGGTTGTAGTGGGCTCACTTCTATCAAACAACTAACTGCAGTTCCTCTCTAATACCTTCACTTTTACTTCAGACAGGGATCCAACATGTCATAGGAGCCTGGGCACGCCATTGGCTGCGGCCATGGCAACGTTCACTTTATGTGTTCTGTACGTGCCCTGGGATGGAACTGTGACACATGGTCTTGTTCGGGCACCATCAACGCATGGCTGTTTTCTCATTACCATCGGCCTCTGTCCATGTCGCCTGTGCCGTTTCATTAAGGGTTATTAGGTTACTAGCGTCTTTTCTTTGGGGGGCAAAGACTGGGGTAGGGGGGTCCCTTTACTTCTGTTGGTCCAAACCCACACAGGAGAATACAATTGGGTAGATGTGTGTGTTTGTGTGAGGGACCTTTCCTTCTGTTGGCCCGAACCCACGCAGGTGACCTAAGGGGTCTAGGTGTGGGTGGACAGCTCAATGGGGACTCCCTCCTTGCCTCGCCCCCTCCCCCTGCCTCCTTCCATCCACCATTGTGGTGCCAGAGTGAGGGAGAGAGGCCCTAGGGGAGTCCAATGTGACCAAACAACTAAAACACGACTCGAGTCCTGTTCCTAGAAGTGCATTTGTTAAATGATACAAGTAAATGATACAAGTTTATACCAAGCACAAAAATGCCGTCCAGTGACTAGTCCAGGGTTAGTGAACCCTGTGTAAATACTGGCTTCATGATCTCGTTCACCCTCTCTTTTACATACACATACACCCTCCCCCACCACACACACACACACAAAGTCATCTTATATCAAATGCTTTCCTGGGATATCCCTTTCAAGTGCTTCCCACATGTCCATAAGGCCAGATGCCTCTGCTGTGTGTGTGTGTGTCCTCACACACATAGAGGATGTTTTCTTTGGCAAGGATGAGATCTCAAGTGATATGGTTATAAGGAAGTAACTATACAATATGATTAGTACACACCTTTTCAGGATGTTGTGTGTGTGTGCTGCATTGGGAGATAAGAGCGGGACATAAAGAGGATTAGCAGAGATTAGGCTGTAAAACCAGAAGATTGCTTGGTTATCTTGTCACCTTTTCGTTTATCAACAGTGAGGGAAGGGCAACACATCCTCATACACACTTACGCAATCCTGTCAAGTTTGCTGTGAACATGGACGGGAGCCCAGACAGGAGTACACAGGAAGAGAGGCGCTTATGACAGAACAGAATACTACCCTCTACTGGCTGTGCTAGGAATTGCATAACCAACTTGTGTGTTGGGTATGCTTGTGTGTGTGTGTGTGTGTGTGTGTATATGAAGGCTAATGTAAATGTGTGGCATATGAGTGTACAAGTGCAGACGATAGCAGTGAAAAGCACCTCCAGTTAGGCAACGGTGAGTCATAGTTTTGAGAGCTACATCTTCGGATCTTGACCCTGAACATGAGTTTCACTGCAAAGATAGTCGTTTGTCTTTACCCTCCATGACAACACCCCTTTCAGGATTGTCATTCAGTCTTGTACTCTTAAAGGATAAGAAACCCTTTGGATATTAAGTCAAGTTATTAGATTATAATAGTTTGTGAAATGTTGTCATTATTTTTAAGACGGGTTAGAGTGCTTTTAGTATTTACTCTCTACCTTTTAGCACATTCTTTAACTTATTGAGTTAATTTGAGTCCCTACTGTTTAACTAATACCTTACTAGATAGTAACTTATAAGTGTGTTATTGTTTGTTTGTTTGAAGGCATATAGGTTGACAACTTAAAGATCATCTCTTATCTAGGTCAGACTAGCATGAAGTTTGTGTGAAACTTCTGCAAAGACCACTAAATAGGTCACAGTGACGAGTGGTTTTATTTTAATCATCTAGTGCTTCTGAAGCTCACCACAGGCACACTTCCATTGCCAACTCAGTTCAATGTGCGTCTTTGAATTTGGAAAATAATGTGAGAATGTTTCACTCAAATAAAACATGATTCTGTATATTATATAACGTATAATATATTAAACATGATAGTAAAACAAATAAGACGGTTTGGAGAAAAAATAACTGCATTTGGAAGAGTCCCAGGCAGCAGTGTGATGAAGTCAGGTGTTTTTGTTGACTTTATGGAGATCAGTGCTTGTCCAGCCACATTGCTGATGCTGAGTACTGGGTCTGTCCACGTTCAGCATCTGTCCATCACTGATGGTCTGAGAGCACATGCTGACATCTCAGCGTTACACAGCATCAACAGCATCATACAAGGGGCTGTTTATGCGTGATGTCATTGCCCCACGAGCATCTCTAGATGAGGTGACACGATAGCAGGAGTGAGCATCCTGTTCCCAATTCACTTACCACATACAGGCCTAGAACGTACAAAACACGTAGTATAACATGTATTACACACACACAGACACACACACATATACATAGACACACACATGCACACAGATACACACACACACACACACACAGGTACACACAGGGTATAAAGGAGCAGACTGTGTGCGTTGGTGTCTATCTCCTCTGGTACTTCACACCCTCAGTATGGCTCCCAGACACCTGGTTACCGCGGTGATCTCCCTGCTGTGCGTCACGATGAGCATACTCAGTCCACCTGCATCTGCCTGTGAGTTCACCTGATTATTGCTACATCTATCTATTAGCTAAGGTGGAGGTAGATTAAACTGGTTTGGATAAGACTACTGTAACTGGAAACTCAATGGTTTTAAGTGTTATTAATAGTATTGGTTGTTTCAAAAGGCAAAGTATGGGGGAGGTGTAAGGGTTAAGTAGTTGTTGAAAAGGGGAAACATCTCTTCCACACTATACCAAGATTCGCTTGTCTAATAACTAACAATCTGTGTTGCTGACTAAACTATATCTTATAGTAAGATTTCAATGAAGTGGTTTTATACAATGTTGTGTGTGTTCAGATGGCCCCCGTAACTATGCCTGCTGTGTGAGGTACACCAAGAGCCCCCAGAGTATTGATCTGATTAAGGGCTACATTGAACAGAAATCAGTGGAGGTCTGCCGTATCGAAGCTATCATGTAAGCTTGAGAACAGCATCCGGCCAGCACGCACAGGCTCTCCTTGGGAGGTACTGTTGAAGATAAACTGTGTTTGCTCTTGCAGTTTTTACCTCAAATCCAATAGAAAGGTGTGTGCCGACCCGAAGGCTGACTGGGTGATGAGGGTTCTGAAGCAGCTAAGGTACAGTCTGACGTCTCACTCATTTCAATGGTTAATCTCACAACATCTCCCCTCACCATGACAACGTCTGTCTCTCCCGCTTGTCCCAGTGCTTCAGTTAGTTAGCATCACTACCGGTCACACCACCAGTTCTAGACCCCCCCCCCCCCCCCCTGTTGTGTGTTCTATGCAGTGTCAAGCTGGAGGAATTGTCTGGAAAGACCGCTCCTACCCTGGGTAGAGGCAGGAGACCGTCCCTGTCCTTCCCCAGCAGCAACAGCAGCAGCAGCACCCTGTAGAGCCGACACAGCATGGACCACACTGCTGAACCAGCGTGACGTGGTTGTTTTGGATTGTCAGGCATTGCTTGAGATGTCAGGGGTCTTTTTGTTATAAGCTGAACTATTAGTCCACTGCTTTAATAGAGAAGCTTTATTTTTAGAACTGTCATCTTTTAATAAATAACAATTTGAGATGATACCTTACTGACTGTGTCATGTTTTCAGTGATATTTGAAACGTGGACCATCACTATACAAGCACAATGCTGACACATATCATTCCATAGACACACAGAAGAACAACACTGCGTTACATGAGGTGTGTTACTTGTATGTGTGTACACCTGGGGGGTATTCCAGAAAGCAGGTTATGTGACATACCCGGGTAAGTTAACTCCCCAGCTGACACCCAGCGTTGTAGCAACATTGCCAGTAGGTTGCTGCAACATTGTGAATCAGTTGGTGGGTTAACTTACCCCCCTGAACATCCTCCACACAGTGGATGGAGCAGTAACTGGAGTTATTTTTCTTTGTGTAGCCTGCAATAATACTTTGCACCCAAAAGGTGGCAGCAACCACTCAGAACAAACAAAGCATTTGTATGAGATTTTCACCAACAAACTTCATGTCGCAAACTTAAATTAGTCAATGCCTTCAAGACATGAAGGCATTCTAATAACAAACTTCAAGTTTCATATTGACATTTTTTATTGGTTTACCACTGACTTTGCACAATTCCAGTAGTCACTTGAAAATATTTCTAGTCTTAATAATTTAACTAATGCATCATTGTGTTGCAATGGAAATTGAAACAGCTAATAATAAATACAATACATTAAATAGCTTTCTCCTGATCTAAATTTAGTCAACCATTTAAATAACATAAATTAAGATAGAGGTTGAAGAATCGAACACTGCTGGTCCCTCAGGCAAAGATGATAGTGCTGGGCGATAGATGAAGATGAAGTCTTCCTCTATGGAGAACTGGTAGTATTGGCTGCCTGAACCTTGCGAGCTGTCCTAGAACTCCTAGAATACACAACACACAGAGCAAGGAAGACAGTTAGTAGGTTGCTTCAGGATATCTCTCCTACAATTCAATATTTTCTTTCCTTTGAGTAAAATCCAAATCAGGAGATTTGAATATGACTCAGTGTTACACCACTCTGTTCGTCAGTTCAGTGTACTGTGTCGTGTTTGGATACTCACTCGAGTTCTTTAATCCTCTGGAACACCCAGTCCTGTTTCCAGTGGCTGCAGATGTGTCCCGACTCTGTTTGGAAACTGAAAGAGAGAAAAGAAAACAACTTTAACCTTGACATTGAGAAGATTACGTTCTCAAGCACACTCCAGCTAGCATGGCACGGATGCTTGTTTGTGCAGCACTCTAACAGTGTTGCAAGGACGTGGCCTTCTATCACTGCCTTTAGAGAGTGGTTGTGGTTGTGTATGTAGGGAACAGGGAAGGATGAGGGTGGTTCTTACATGACTGCCCGGACACAGGGAGGGTTCCGTTTCTGGATAGAGTACCCTATAATGGGAACCGTGATGTTCTGTGTGGAAACCTTGGTGCAGCAATCGTAGATTTTAGACTCTGAAAACACACACTCGCATGTTAATCGTATGCATTGCATCAAACCACATTTATAGATGTTTGTTTTTCCACTCCTGGGGATCGGAAGACTACAGCCTTAGTACAAGAGGAGTCTCTCCCAGCCAAATGCATTGTGTTCAGGACTCCTAGTAAGAGACTGTACTCACCAGTCCCTGTAGCCATGAGTACCAAAGTCACAGAGAAGAGAGTGATGCAGGCCAGGGATCCATAACTCAGCTGCATGGTTGCTCTGGAGGTTGTGTGGTGATCTTAGCTGGTGCTGGAGGCTGGAATGGATGGAGGATGACTGCTGGCTCTTGAACAACACTCTTTATATTGTAAAAATGAGGAACTTGATGACTGTGGATCCTTATGTGGAGGATGGGGGACGGAGAGGATGGGGACCGACATGGACGGGTGGGGCTGCTCAGTGAATGCTGTATTTCATCATCAGAAGTTTCCCAGAATGATTGCTTAATGCAGTGATGGGTGCGTCTGACTAGCAGTAAATCTGTAAGCCATACACTCTCAGGGTGTATGTACAGGAGACAGAGGCTGGGTGATTCTTATGAAACCCTGAAGAGCTTAGGCAGGGCCGGACCCCCCTGTGAAGAGATGGTTAGGAGAGGTTTCGGATTATAATGTCATGCTGCATGGTGTCAGTTTTGTTCCAGCTCTGCCAGGTAGCGGTGAGCTCTCTGCAGGGCTG
The DNA here is from genome assembly GCF_054491055.1 of Hypomesus nipponensis. Lineage (NCBI taxonomy): Eukaryota > Metazoa > Chordata > Actinopteri > Osmeriformes > Osmeridae > Hypomesus > Hypomesus nipponensis. The sequence goes on along the minus strand of NC_140370.1, from coordinate 11,178,264 downwards.
TGGTGAGGGGGGGAAGTTTAGGCGTCAGGGATAGAAAACCTTCCTGCGTCCATTTGTGATCCTTTTTAGATAACTTACCTTTCTGCTCATGTGTTGCTATTTCTAGAGGCTATTGCTATTTCTTCCCAAAATGATAAAGAACATTCAAGGTCATCTGGTGATGTCAGCAGGAAGGGCTGGCATCAGAGACATCACAAGATCATGTCTTGCTGATGACAGCATCATTTCTTCACCCCTCTCTATTTCCGTACCTCCTGGCTCCACTCCGGATCTCGTGGTCATGGTGAGAGCAGAAGACAAAAAGGGGAAGGAAGAAGAGAGGAATACTTTTCGAAACCCTGCTTTCCGGCGGGACACTTCTCGCCCAAAAATGGTCTGGATGTAGTGGATGCAGCTCTCTTGTCATCATCATTCTTGAATTGGAGGGGAATGGATTAAACCACAAACCTTTTACTGGCCACTGAGCCAAGCCTTTTGCTGCTCAGCCAGCCCACATTCAGCTGATGCTGAAGGGGATCAACTTGTGCCTGTCCACCAGTATTTGGAGGTGTAGGCTATACATGCTGTAGAGCTCTGCAGAAACTTGGGATTCCTCATAACTGAAAAGGAGAAGCAACGATTTCTGTTTGTGTGTGCACTGCTCTGGTCAATGAGATCTGCTAGGCTTTTGAAGAAGACAGAAAATTGTGAAATATGGCAATGACTGAATGAATGAATATGAAAGTGTGCCAAGAACTTCCCCCATTTCATTAATTTTCCATTCTCATTCATAAGTCATGTGCTTGCCAACTTGCCATGCCAACCTGACCAATACATCAATGCAACAGTGAACTGTATCTTTAGTAAGTTTTGACATGGTTTGTCATTACCCTGCCAGACTGTGGTTTCACACTTCCATCCTTCATCTCTCATCTGTGTCCGAAAACTACGATTCTCTCAGTTACTAAAGTTAGTATGTGTGAGTCGGGTCAAGTAAGGTCCTGCACTGAGCCCCACGTAAATGGAGAATTACAACACTTAAAAACACTGACACTTTATGTAAACCCGCACACAGGCCAATGCTTTTTATTGGACCTCAGGCTTAACCTTTGACCTGCCAAACAATCCAAACACCATCTAGGTAAACCTGTAGCAGTGAGTTCCAGTCATGTTACTGCAGTAGGGTCTGTTGTGGAGAAGGATATATCCAATATGTCCATAGTCAGCTATAGTAACCTGGGTCACAACAGGGAGCAATCATCTCTCCACCCACTTAACTAATGCACTCAATAAACAACCAAGTAACAGGACCTTGGTTGGACTAATAAAAGGCTGAGACTGTCTTGCTGCAACTTCCTGTGTTATTAAAGGGTCATTTTTGTCTTTGTGTCCCACACAGGTGGCCAGTCCCTCAGGTCCTCGGCTGAACCCCCTTCTGCTCTGAGATTCAGCCTGTTTGGCTAATCTGAATATGAATACATTGGCTGTAATCGTTTGTTAAGATGTTAAATGTTTCTTATGTTTGAATGGACTTCTACAGCCTCAGCGTGTGTCTGTTTAAAGACTCAGTAGTCTGTTTAAAGACTCAGTAGTCTGTTTAAAGACTCAGTAGTCTGTTTAAAGACTAGCCCCAAAGCTGTATTCTCTGTGAGATTGTCCTCGCTGTGTCTTTATGTCTGTCTGGGTGTCGGTTTCTCTCTTTCCTACTTGTTATCTCTATTTCAATTTGAAGCCACACCAGACAAATGTGTGTTTAGTGTGTCTTTTTAAATACACCCCCCCCCCCCCCCCTGCACCTTTGCCTGGAACTGGTGAACATTGACCAGATAAACTACACACTGGAACAAAAGTGTTCGTCTGTGTGTGTGTGTGTGTGTGTCTATGTATGAAAACCCCCCATCTCAATGTAGCTGCTGCAGTTTCGAATGCATATTCTATGAACGTCAACTCTAGGAAGTAAGTGAGAGTTTAAAAAACCTAACCGACAACTTAACAATGGATTGTGGTAAGCGTTTAACAGGATGTTACTGTAATATATAATTATTTGGATGTAGAAACATCATCAGCCTTGTACCAGATCTTGGCTGCTGCACCAGAGATGTACAATTTTGTTTCTAAATGAAACCTCAAATATATTTCTAATTGTTAGTGTTACAACGTAGCCATCAAATAAATGATGTTTACACTTTCCAAATTGGTGCAGAGACATGCATGTTGCCATACTCCGGCTCTTTAAAGAGTTGGTGGTTGAGCATGAAAACCTCCCTTGATCTCTGTCCATGCAGCACAAGGCTTGCACAGCCACGAGTGGGTTCTTTGACCTAGCTAGAGGTTTGTACAATGGAAAGCTTCTGTGACACCTCATCTCCTTATGTGGGGGGAGAAGACTGTTTTAGTGAGGGGTGAGGGCCACAATAGATCTGTACTGAGGGAGGAAACCCAATCGGGTAACTTTCCTGTGTGTGTGTGTGTGTGTGTGTGTGTGTGTGTGTGTGTGTGTGTGTGTGTGTGTGTGTGTGTGTGTGTGTGTGTGTGTGTGTGTGTGTGTGTGTGTGTGTGTGAACATGACATGGCCTCAATATGGAAAAGTGAATGCCTTTGTTTGATGTTGGTGGGCTTAAAAGAGGACTGCAGAAGAGAGTATGTCATAACTGACAGAACCAGCCAGGCACGATGAAGCTGGCCTGCGCTCTCCTTCTGCTCAGCATCAGTTGTCTCCTGATGGACACAACCTCAGCCCAAGGTACGTTTCAGACTGGGTTTATAACATTCTGGAATTACAGTGGTGATGACAACAGGGGTGTTGATGAAGATTCATTTTCCATCCTGTATAGTTAATAAGGTGGGCAGCTGTTGCCGTAAAACCTTCAGGAACCGGGTCCGTCTAAGCATGCTGGATTCCTACTACGTTCAGGACATCGCCATGTGCCCCATCAAAGCGGTGATGTAAGTTATCGAAACTTCTGATAACTAGATGTTTATATACTGGTTTAACATGTTCTTCTTCAACTGTCCAGATAATATTATTATACAGTAAAATACAAATGCTCACTTTTGTTGGCTGAATGATCACAGATCACAAATTGCACATACGGGTATTGTGTATTGTTTTTGTTCTGATTGTTTGTTTGTTACCTCCAGTTTTGTTACAGTGAAAGAAATAAGACTGTGCTCAGACCCCAACAATCTCTGGGCCAAGACCGCTATGGACTACCTGGACAAAAAGAACACCTCTCAAACACGCCAAACTGAAGAATCAACAACCCTTTCACAAAAGGCTAACACAAGGCCTTGTAAAACAACACAGAAAATCCTCATGACTCCAAAGAGCAGGAACACTGACACTGAGGGCCTCATTTGCTAACATTGCGACCGCAGCTTAATATGGGCCTTTGCCCAACTGCAAATAGCGGACGGTGTATTTCCGCATTTTGCGTGGTATTTATCAAACCAGATCCTCGTCGGGCAATCAGCGCCCATCAGTGTCAATTAGCGCGTCGTTAAAAGACGGAAAAAATCGCCTGCATGTTACTGCCACCATGGGTGATTCGAGGAAAATAAAAGAAAGTTCAGCGAACAGGAGCTAGAAATATTCACACCCACTTTCCCTTATACCCTCCCAGCAGCAGTAATCTGCGTTTTTACTCAAGTGCGCTGCCTTTGTAAATACGGTGTTATGTCTTAACCCGCTATTTCACGCCTGAAATGGGCGCAATCATGTTAGTAAATGAGGCCCTGAATATTTGAATGTATGACAAGTATGCCTTTACTATATACTAATATTATTAGATTATGTGTACATTTTTCCTTGTCTGTGAATGTGGCCAATAATTGTGGCTCACCTTGATTTATGGATGCTATTATACCGTATATTTATATATAATTGTAAATGTACAAAGTAATGACAGTTTGGCTGGGAAGGCTGTCTATTGCCATTCTCAATAAAACGTGGTGCAGTAAGAAAGAATGTGTTCAGAAACTATCACCGAAAGGAATATTTCAATCACTAAATTGAATTCACTTGAGTTGAGCTTGAGTGTTTCCAGCAGGTATATTCAAAGAGGTTATGTAGAGGGCAGTGGTGTAGAACAGAGCAACACAAGGGCTTTGGGGACAGCACTGTAAACAGCAGCACAATAGCGCTGTCGCTTTAGGCTGCTCATGCTGCATGTAGAGTAGAGAAGCTTCTTCTCCCCTCCTTCTGGATCTCATCTCCTTTGAAATCATTAGAAGATGTTAACACACCTACACTGATATATCTGATTTGGCCGCCATTACTTTCACCTTAGTTTTAGTCTCAGATTCAGATTCAGTGCCTACAGGATCTACCATATGAAAGGAACCTTCTGGAAACGGCATTTGAACAAAATGGCCTCCAGAGTGTGCAGTGGCCTCTCTGTGCCTCTCAGCTGTACGTTCCAGTCTATCACCATTCCAGTATGACGTGTCGGTCATTATTTAGCGGATGGTGAGTAAACAGTGGTCCTAAAAACAGTGGGATTCTTAATTTAGCATGTTTCCACGGCAGTGTGAGAAAGAAACGTGGGTTTTACTGTAGCGACTGAAAGGTCGTGGGAGTGAGTTGGTGAGGCGTACAGAAGACTTGTCAACCACAGTGGGTTTTTCCCCCGTCTGCTGCGCTCTACCTCCATCTCTGTTACCTACATGACTGGAGGTTGTGGGCTGGTCACATGTAGGGGATGAGATGATCACATTATTCTGCAGATGATAAGAGCATCAAACTGTAACTTAACAGTTACTGTCGTTGTATGTAAAGTCCCTGAGATTCTACAAGCTCCAAATAAAATGGATCGTGTGCTGCATTTCCAGCATGAGCCCTCTGACGATACGAGAGATTGGTGCAGTTGTGAGTGACGGTTCACAGCTGTTGTTGTGGCTGATGGTTTCAGAGACAGGAGACAGGATAATGGGTCTCTGACCACCATGCAGTGGAGCAGACCTACATTGTGATTGTTCTCCTAGTGACCCAGAACTCAAAATGACCTGTATCTTTGTTTCTCCCCTCAAGGTCTAGCTCAGAATGCCAGGGTCAAGACGCTTGACTCCTTGTGAAGCCCATGACTGAAGGGATTTCTGTTAACAGTGAGCAAACCTGCTAACTGTCTAGTGGTTTAGAGTTTGTTTGGTTGTGGGAGTGATGTGTTTCTTAGCTAAGAGAAAGTTAATGTGTTGTGGTTGTCAGGGGAACAACAGTGGGAGTCATAACCTTTCTCTCTCTGGCAGACCACACACACCCTCTCCATCTTACTATGGATGAATTCATGGTGACACACACACACACACACATTTTGTGAAAATCCAGTTAGACTTTAATAAAGACCCTGCTCTATTGACTTCAACATTGAGGATGCGTTTGCATATTGGTGTCAAGCTTTCATTCTTTCTCCACCCTGCAAGTGTGGTCTGTTATTTGTATTGCTGCAATGTTTATTTGAGGTGAAGAGGAGATGATAGATTGCAAGCCATGATATTTCCTGTTCTACATACTAAAAGGGTATTTCTAAGAACAATAGCCTAATGATGGATTACTATCATTTTCAACGTACACAGACAATGTTGGGCAGGAAGTGGTGAATGTTGTGGCTGACAAAGCTACACATCAGTTCCAGAGAAATACACCAGCCTTGCACCCTAAAATGCAGATAATTCTATCAACACAATGAGATCATATCTAACCCACATGTAATGAATGTAACTGTAACTGTCAAATCAAGTTAGTGGGATTAAATAAATCTCATTGATCTAAGTCTACCCTGACTCACGTGTAGAGCACCCAGAAAACCAAACACATGACATGACATGCGCACACACACACACACACACACACACACACACACATATGCTTCATTGGCCATCCCAGTGACTGGTGGCTATGTCGCAGCAACAAGGACTGGAAGCTCAAACAAAGCCTTTATACTAGTGGTAATGTGTCGCAATAAATATTCATTTTGAGGTTTCTGATTTGTGTAATAAATTAATACAATTCTAAAATATGTCTGGAACCAGGATGTTTTTATTGACTGACATCAACAATATTCAATTTGATTTGTGGAGCCAAAAACATTAATATGCAACAATACCTGCATATATATATATATATATATATATATATATATATATATATATATATATATATATATATCAGATGCAATATAATACTGTATATATTATATATACAAGTATACACTTATACTCATATATTCTTATGCATTGCTACACACTTTCATCACATCAAACAGGGCTATTTGTAAAAGGTAAATATAGAGATTTACAGTCAATCATGAAATAAACATAACACAATACAAATGCATATGTGCTCTGTGTCGTGACAACAAGCTCAGTTTGACAATATGTGTGCTGGATTACAATAAGACTCTCAAGGTCTAAACTTCTCTGCCTTTCTTTGCGGGCTTCCTCTGCCTTCTCTGTCCAGGTTTCCTGTTCCTCCTCCCTTTATTCTGTCTTTTTCTTTGACCCCTAGTTGACCCCTTGTGTGGTTCATGAGACACAACTGGCCCAGGGCTGGTTGTGTCTCTCTTCTCCTCCTTCCTCTCCACTTCCGCCAATCCCCTCTTCTCCTCCTTCCTCTCCACTTCCCCCAATCCCCTCTTCTCCTCCTTCCTCTCCACTTCCCCCAATCCCCTCTTCTCCTCCTTCCTCTCCACTTCCCCCAATCCCCTCTTCTCCTTGTCCACCTTATCCATGGCTCTCTTGCTCCAGTCACTGTTAGGTGACGAGCAGATCCTACGTCCTTTCTCTGTGAAAAACCTGGAAGTGGAGAAGTCATTCACATCAACCTCTGCTGAAGAAGCTACAGTACATATCACATGCTGCATTGTAACAGTTTATTCCAAGGATCTAGTAAACCAAAAGGAAATTTGAGTTTTGTTAACAGTCCAGTTAATAGGAGTAAATCAGAGGGACCAAGCATTGTAAGGAGCCCGTACAAGACAATATAAGACTCCTGTATGGTCTTGTGTTTAGTGTACTTCTCCGAGAACATAACCCCACTGGAGTACTCACACTATGGCAGGGATATCACAGAGTCGATCAGTCTGAACCGTGTAGCCCTGTATCTGGTCCAGTCGCACCCTTGTTGTGGAATGGTGTAAACAGCACTTGGTGAGAGGTCCATTATCTGTAGTGAGCAGAGAGACAGCAGACATTCACTAACACTGGACTGGTTTACACAAACGGAAACCAAAGTCAGACACACAAGCACACATACAGTACACACAGAGACACACAAACAAACACAACTACAAACACGACACACACACACACACACACACACACACACACACACACACACACACACACACACACACACACACACTGCTTTCAAAATCGAGATCATTTGAAAACTCACTTGCGTACGCCCCAGCCATCCATGCTATGATGGAGAGAAGCGTGGAGGAGACCAAGCTGGACCTCATCTTCGGATGCCACAGGTTCAAGCCTGTCAGTAGCAGAGTAAATATCCAATATATCCTGTTGCTGCTTCCCTGGATCCAACCTAAGACTAGTACAGCTGCAATTACCAGTACATATGTTTTGACCAAAAGGACTAATAGCTATCTTCTGTTTAGATCGACCTTCTCCAATCCCCTGACCTCTGTGATGTTTAGTGCTCCTCTGGCCCCCAGGATCTTATAGAGATCTTATCCAGTCCCTCCCCTCTACCCTTTAGTTCTCACCTCCACCCCCCACCTCCAGTCAGACAGGCCTGCACTCACCAGAGGAAACAATGAGTGCCTTCTTTGAAAACGACCCCTCTTTGTGGCTTACACAAGCATGCAATGGCACACCAGCACACACACACACGCACACAAACACACACCCACACTTTCAGAAAGACTTACACACAGAAACCCATACACACTACAAGCCTCAGGTCGTTCTATGAAACACGAACACGTCTGTGGTGTGGAAAGTGACGGCATGGTTGCAAGGTGTTCATAAATGTTTGTGGACAGGAAGCAGCCCCTGTTCACAGAATGGTCTCCACCACAGCTCTTTATCCACTTCACACAACATGCTCACTCGTGGACATGAAGTGTATGACCATGACACACACAATGTTGCCTACACACCACATGTTCCTTTCCGCCTACCCATGTACAGGTATAGCTCTCTTTCTCTTTCAGGATCTGGTATGATGTGTATGCATAGGTGAGTCTTCTTTGACAATTAAGTACATTTATTTGACTGGGCCGAAGATTTGGATTTGATGAGCTGCATTTTGTTAGTGCTTTATTTTACTGGAGGCCACAGTTTAATGTGACCCCCAATAGACTGTCTTAGGACAGACACACTGAGGGCCTCATGTAGGCTACCTACATTCGCAAACATAGCGCTATTAGCGCCATGGCCAACCCGCACTTGCGCACGCTGTGATACTTCAGTTTACGTCGTATTTACGAAACATGCAAGTCATCTGGTAATCAGCGCCTTTCTCCGCCCCACTATACTGCACATTGCAAGCATTTAAAGCGCAATTGAGTGGGCCTCCTTAAGGAGAATTCTCTCTTTCTATCATGGATCAGCCACCAAAGTCGAAACAGCGATGACTTTTTGAAATGATCCTGATGCCAATATATGTAATGTAGCGAGGAGTTTAACAACCGTTGGAATGGAATGTGAACGCCGAGTCGGAGATTTGATGTAATCTTTGATTTCTTCCAGTAACTGTACTATTGCATGACTGCTTAATCTGTAACGTGTAATGATTTCGTGTTCACTCAATTCAAAAAGTGTGACCGTTGTGGCTAAAATCCTTTGGCCTTTGTCTTCGTCTTGCTCGGTTACGGCTGCCCTTTCACCAGGAGGCATATGCGCATCCTGGCTTACGCCTGCTTTTAAAAAGCGTAGAATTTTCAATGCAAAATAGAGGTGTGCTTTCACACGGGGTTTTTGTACATACCACGGAATACATAGGCGCACTTAACGCATCCCCGCCCATCTTTCCCCTTGACCCTCCCGTGAATGCATGTGCATGACACAAAAACCGCAATTTGCAATTTTCAGTTACAGGCTGCGCTTTTACTTCAGTGTGCCATGTTTGTACATACCTCGCCATGCTTTTAAGCGCAAATAGCGAAACAAATACGCCTGAAGTGGGCGCAAAAGCGTTGGTAGGCTACATGAGGCCCTGAGGGAGAGACAGAAAGAGAGAGAGAGGGGGAGAGACAAAGACAGACAAATAGGATGATATGATGATGAGCTTAGCTCTCTTCATGTTATTGGAAGATCATCAGTATTCCTGAACAAAGCAGATGTCTCATGTGACGAATAAAGTTGTTTGCTCTCCCAGCTGGACCAGTAGATGCCAAATACAAGTTCCCTTTCTCTTTGGAAAACATCAACACGAATAAGCACGACAGCTTTTTCTGCTCTCTTTTTCTCACAACAGCTTGTGTATATACAATGTGTTCATTATCTACTCAGTTCAGTTCAGAATGCTTTATTGGCATGCATGTTCAGGTTGCTGTAAACAATATTGCCAAAGCAGTCCACAGTGAAGGGACAATATAGTATTTACAACATATATCACAGCATATGATATGTACATACTCCATCTATTTTACTCTGTTCCTTCCTCTCTCCCCCCCTAGCACCCACTCCAACCCAACACCCCCCCCCCCCCCTCACTCACCACCACAGACACACACACACACAGACACACACACACAATCAACAATGCATACAAGCAACCAGTTTATTGACACAGGCTAGAAACAACCTAGCTAGATTATTCATTTGTTGTGGTATCCAGTCATTGTCCCTTCAGTGTGTCTGCAGGTTCAGCGTTGGTGTGGCAGATGGGAATTAGGATCTTGATAAAGCGGGAGATTGGAACGGAGCTTCGCAGGAAATTACAATCAATACTGACTCTCATATCCTCATCCGATATTGATCTGAATGTGGGTAGCAGAGGCACATTGTCAGACTCATACATGCTTGCTGAATGGGAACACACACACATCCGCATAGGGGTTGCATTAAACAAGCTTATTGTTTTATAGAACCCCGGGGAGATAATAAGGGTGAGAGCAAGACAAATGTCAGACATCACACACACACACACACACACACACACACATACACACACCGACAGACAAAAAACAGAACTCTGGTAACTCTGTTATTGAATAATTGAAAAGTACACCGCATTGCATGGGTCTACATTGGTCTGTTCTGTGTATCTGTGTACCTGTCTTTTGTGGGTCTGTTTCTCTGGGTGTCATCAGTCATCGGGTACCGGGTATTGTGGGATTAGCGTGTGCTGGGGCTGGGATGTTGAGATCACTGTCTTTTCTCATATTCTAAATATCTGTCTGTGAGTTGAAAGCTGGGACTTGGCTGATGGCAAAACACACACACATACACACACAAACATACACAAACACAGTGCCAGACTGTCTGTAGCCAATGCCCTGAATAAGGCATCTTGCTCCAGACAGCAAGTTAGACAATTGTACAAAAAACAGACGTGGGTAACACAGATGTGTAACACTTTTCATGCAAGTCATGTAATACAGTTTTTTCCAATTGCTTAGTAAGCACAATTTTGAAAATAGGGCTTACTTTGTCAAAAAACAACACACAATTCACACAACTAGACACACAAGTAGCAGAACACTTCCAATCTTTTGCAAAATGAAACACTTTGTTCAAAACTATACAATCATGTATAAAAAAACAATTTCTGTCACCATCTGCCACACACATGGACATGATTCATAAAATTGGACTCTGTTTGAACCAGATACACTCTGTAGTGCAGAACACTTTTACCCTAACTATTCTTCTCCAATGATATAACCTGCTTGATTTGGTCAGAGATATTGTTCCAGTAGAGTATGTACAAGTACATGAATATGTTGACCAAATAACACACAAGACCAGTACTGCACACTGCTAAAAATATTTACTGTATTTTTCCAAAATGTCTACGAACATATTTCAAATCAAATACGGTAGTAGGCTACATAGTAGTATGTAAACACAGCAAATACATTTGTGGAAACAAAAGAAAGAATACAGCAAATGAAATACAGTACATTATTTCAATCATGGACTGCTGTAAATATGTACAAAAAAAGTACTGATGTAGTGCATATAGATGTAGCTACATGTAGCTACATTTTACTGTGCTGTACTGTAGACAGTAGAGAATAGTTTCCACCTGTGCTCTTGTCAAAATGTCCAAATTGCTGTTGAGACAGTATATCTGCTGAGGTTGGGCTGAACTCTCTGTCCAGCCTCTGTCAATGTTGCCCCATGGTTCACAAAATGGTCAACCAATGTTCAATGTTGTTTGAATTTAATTAGATACTGTAAATTTGGCCCTATTCTTCAACGGCCTCCAGGTCTACCCTTCCGTATCCCTACCTTCCTCCACGGGCTCATCCTACATCTCCCTCTTCCTCTACCTGCAAAATTGCCTTCCATTTTGAGGAGGACAGGTACACTGACCTGTTGCCTTTTTATAGTGCTTACAACTGATTGGTATGTTTCCAGTTGAGCACTTTAGTGCTTGTACACCTGATGTCCGTGTTTGATCCATCTGTTCACATGTGTGGCATTTTACAAGGCAGTGTCTAAAAAACGCAATGAAGTGACATCATCTTAAGTTTCTGTGTCTAATGTAGAACAGTGAGTTTAGTGATTTGCAAAACGCTGTGTGTGGTATTTTGCAGATAGTGTGAGGGTGAGAATGTGCTTATAGCTGTGCAGGTCTGGCCTTCTGTTGCGCTCCTTGAGTGTCAGATTTCACTAACTGTGTGTAATTATAAATGTTTGTGTCTAAGCAATAGGAAAAAACTGGTAAGGTTGACATAGTTAGCCCCTCACAGTGGTGGAGGTGACTGGGTGTTTTTTTGCCAAACCAAAATTGTTATTTCAGGTGTACTCGTTTTCAATCATGAAAATGGTGTACTTTATGTAAATTTGTAATTTATTATTGGTAGTTTACCTAGCATTGGGGATATGATGAAGTGTCATCCTTTCAAAAATGTCAAAGTCCGTATTGTATAAAGAAGACACGAATAGTAACAAACAGTTTGTTTTCACACACTAAAGTGGTCATTGACACCATAAAGTGGTCAGTGACACCTTCATCAGCAGAATAGATCTTCAAGTAAAGAGAAATTACAAAAGCTGTAATGACTGTCACTTTGTATTTTGCACACAGAAATAGGGAGGCTTAATTGAGCTATTAGGATGTATTTCTTGAGGTAAGTTAACACACGTGTTCTTCTGTAATAAGATGTGTTTTTTTATCTACAGTTATTGTCTGAAAACATAGAAAGACATTCTACGAGTATATGTAGATCATGTGTTTATAATACATATTTGTGAAATGTATGTCTGTGAATAAAAGTGTGAAGGTGATCGTTGCGCTGGTGACATGGGGTGCCATGGTGTGTTCTCTCAAACAACCACTGAAACTTGACAGTGACGACATCTGGGACGAGTGGAAAGCCAAACACAACAAAGAATATTTTGAGGTAGGTATTCTGTTGTTTTCTGAACACGTTTGCACAGTTCTGCATCCCTCTATCACATTCTCTGTATGATATTACAACTATAAGGGGGTTTATTTGCTTGCATTTTATAGGTGGAAGAAGTTCAAAGAAGGAGCAACTGGGCGAACAACATGAGACTGATCGATCAACACAACCTAGAGGCAGCGAAGGGCAAGCATACGTACATCCTGGGAATGAACCAATTTGGAGACATGGTAACATTTACTTTTTAACAATGAATAATTTGAGAACAGTAAACCTTTTGATGAGTTGTTGGATTGACAGATCTTGGCAAGCAGAACTTACAAAAGTTGCTTAGCAAACAAATCTGTTCTAAACGTCAGTAAATAAATATATTATCCACCAGTTAGTTTAAACCAAGTCATTTGATTGGACAAGAGGCATCCATGAGCACTAATTTTAAGGGACTTAAAACTAAAACTCTGTTCACAATAATATTATCTATCATGTATATATTATCTTAGTTTGTGACAAACTTCACACCCCAAAGATGAACATATTCAAAAAAGTATAATTAAGTAAAATTATGAATAGTCATCAGGAGCATTTTATATATGCATATAAGATATACTGTATATGATAGTATTTTGCTGCACTTGGGAAGACATTTCAAAATTGATTGGTTGCCAATTGGATGCCACATTGTGAATAGTATGACATTTACAAAAATAATCCATTAATTCTAATGGATAGAACACAGTCTTTTAGACATCAATGCACTGCACTTTTACACAGAAGACATGGAACACAATGGAACACCATTCATTCACCCAAAAAAATACAAAGAAATAGAAAATGTAGAACTCTTGTAGACATAAAACGTGTTGTCCTATAACAACTGGTCCAGTGAATGTTTTAATCCGTTTTAGATTATGGTTACTGCAGGGGAACAAATAAATTAGATTTTCCATCAATGTTTATTTTATTGTACTCATTCTTTTTTAATTGGTATGTTCTGGTCAAAATCATTCTCAACTGGCCTCCATGCAAAAAAAAGAAATACAAACATGTCTGATGTCTTAGTAAAATAAGTCAATGTAGGAAGTCAAGTGTGAACACGGCCTTATACACAGATGACAGATGGCTGCGTTTCCAGATAATGATGGATAGTAGCAATTTATCTATTACGTGCATTTCCCAAACATGCTAGTAAGGAGTAGGCTAATCTACAAGCTTTCAAGAGCCACTTTAGCTACGATGGCTTTGGGAAACGGCCTGTAAAACTAAGATTTGTCGTATGATGGATTCTATGATCAATTTAGGCTGACGACGGTTTCGGGAATCGCACCCCTGGTCATTAAAAATATACAATGTGACTAAATAGCCTATTACATGAGTAACATTCAAATTTCGGTTACTTTTCACCCAAGACCTCCCAAGAGTTCAATGCCATGCTGTCTGCAAGTGCTGTTAATGAAAGCAGCTTGGATGAGATACCACTCTCAAAGTTAAATGAGTCTAAGAAAAAAGTTCCAAACCGTTGGGATTGGAGAAAACATGGATATGTGACCAAGGTGAAGAATCAGGTAGGAGACTTGAAGTGTGCTCTTTGTAACTTTAACTGAATACGTTGACAATATCTGCTTATTGTGCCCATCTGCTTCTACTGTATGTGTCATGTGGAAACAGGTCTAACAGAGGCAGTATTTGTCTTTGTTTGGTTGGAGAAATACATCTAAACAACCACTTCAAAACTGTATGTGTATCAATGTTGGTTGAACAGATTGATATTGTTTATTACTCTACATCAGGGGAAATGCGGATCTTGCTACGCATTTGCTGCAGTTGGCGCCTTGGAGGGCCAGTGGTTCAAAAAGACTGGCAAGCTATTGTCTCTGAGTGAGCAGGAACTGGTGGACTGTAGCCAGAGCTACCAAAGGGGATTTGGGGGCTGCAAAGGTGGTTATGTAAGAAAATGTTTCCAATACATAGAGGATCATGGGATTCTTTCTGAAAGCAAATATACTTACACGGCTAAGGTACAGGAACACTTAAAATAACACTATCAGAAAGATATTACATTACCTTTTTTTAAATAGAGAATTTAGGTGCTCAATAACTATTGTGTCTATCAAATAACAGTTACTGTGTTGTAGGGGCATACACAACTTAATGTAATTATACATTTGAAGGTGTTTTGTACATCATACGTGTAATTAGGTAATAAGGAGATGTGGCAAAAAGGCAGCTTAATTTTTTGAACATTTTACTTGATAAAAGTGTTAAAATACATTTATGGCATCATGTATTACTAGACACACAGACACAACTTTCAATTGTTCAATTATGTGTTAATAAGTGTGATAAGGGTTGTAATTCATGATAAATTACGATTCATCAAGGTGTTGAGAATGCTTATGAATACCACCTTCAAGTATTTTATTCAACTTTCTTACTAAAACAAGATCATCATTAGCTTCCCTTCTAACTCTGAAGAGTACCCTCATGTCAATACATGAGTGATTATTTGTGTTTAATCTTAATAAAAAGCATGCAACAACAAGTCATAACTACGTTATTACAGGCACGATGAAACAGCAATATTCAACCACTTAAACTAAAAAATGACTCCTTTTGTTTTCAGGAAGGAAAATGCAAGAATCAGAATGCTAAAAAGGATGTGTTTTGCAAAGGATTTAAGAAAGTTCCTCCTAAACATGAAGAATCTATGAAAGGCACACTGTACACAGTTGGCCCTCTCGCTGTGTCTTTGAACGCTTCGTACTTGCAGTTCTACAAAAGTGGTAAGTATTGTGAAAGTAATGCAAGCCAACTTAACAAACTTAACAACTCACACAAAACACTCTAGGTCTGACAGTGGATGTATAGTATGCATGGTATGGTTTAACAGTTTTAAAGATAATCAAGGAAGGGTCATGCTCTTGTTACTTGGAGAGACATCACAGTTATTTCAAAGAAAGGTATTGTAGCTACTTGAATTCCCCTAACTCTGGATTAAAACCTAACCTGTAAACTATTAGGGTTAGGGCTAGGTTTGCATTTTAGGTTTTATGTGCATTTAGGGTTAGTATAGTGTATTATTTATTGTTATCTGTATATTTAAGAAGTTTCACTCATTTATGCTCAGCATAGATGTAAATTGTGTTCTGTGTAATTATATGTTGTTTTATGCCAGGTGCCTGTCTTTTCTTAAGAATTTCAGTGCCCAGTCTGACCTTGTGTTGTTCTGTGTACCTGACAAATAAAAGACTTGAACCTTGAACTATCAACGTCAGAATGTGACAATTAACCCGTTCACATACATTTTGATGACTTAATTGTTTACTTAAAATCTATTTAATTACATTTTTATGAAGGAGTCCTCTTTGAACCAAAGTGTTCCACCAAAACCAACCATGCTGTGCTGATTGTTGGCTATGGCAAGCAATGTGGTCGAACGTACTGGATAGTGAAAAACAGGTCTGTATGTACCTGTCTGCATATTACATTGCAGATTAACACCCATACACACACTCATTTAGACAATACTTAAAAGTATATATCATTAGCTCTGCTTTTCTTAACGGATCTCCGTGCATTGCTGAATTGTGACCTTTCTCATCTTGTCTTCTGCAGCTGGGGTAAAAGATGGGGCATGAAAGGCTACTTTTGGATTGCTAGAGGATACAATCAGTGTGGCATTGCTTCTAGGGCAATGTACCCAATTGTATAAAATGTGCAGCACCAGTTGAATGGTTTTAAGAGCTTTTTGTTTGTCAAATGAAGTTCAAAATCAGTAAACAACTCAACTTTGCAAAGGTGCATTTCCTTTTATTTTAAAAGTATTTTTTTTTGTCTAGCTTGGCATTATTAAACAATGGCACACTCCACTTTCTGCTATGTACACAGTAAGAAGTGTCCATCTACCGTATTTTTAATTATGATAAATATATTCCCTGCATTGAGCAAGTCTTATTTTGAAATAAAGCATTACTAAAACAATTGAAATTCCTTTTTACTTGATCTTATAGCGTGAGAACAGTACATGGGTCAGCGAATAAATATTCTGCTGGGGTGTGTGTAGCTCTGAAATGCAGCCAAAGACGACCCAGGGATAAGTGCAAAGTCATACGTGTGGTTATATTTTTATTCATCTACCACATACATAGAGACATGATTCACAACATGGCTATGTATAAAGCAGCATTTAATTAGGAAAATAATAATCTAATACACTTTTACAAATTGTGTAACAAACACAAACAATGGTTTAGATTGCATTCCTTTTAACAAAATAACAATATAAAATTAATAGCTATCATTAAAAACAAATTCTGCCCTTTCATGGAGCCGCCTCAAGTCTTGCACACTGCTGGAGGCTTGAGATATTAGCTAAGACATTTCCTGCAATAAAGAGGTACATCAACAAGTCACTAGTGGTCTTTCAAAGCCTGATTGAGAAAAAAAGGCTAACTTGTTTTTCAAGACTGATTCTTTCACGGGGAAGTAAACAATGCCAATAAATTTTTATGCACATTTGTATCCCTTCCTTGAACAATTCTACAAACAATAACCTACAGGATGCAATACGGAGAAATTATGTTAGATATAGGAATGGAATACAGCATTGCCTCCTGGTTTAGACTTTTGGGTTTGTGAATGGAATAGACTGCTTAGTGACGAGTTCAGGTCAAGAGAATAGTTTCTTCCACAAATAAATGTAGTGCTGATTGTACAGTCTAAATAGAGTGCTTTACTTCAGCCATGCCAATGAACTGAGCAAAAACATTTCCAAATGGATGCGTATTATTTTAAATAAAAATCTAATGCTACACCTAGGTTTCTCTTTTTATGTTCGATAATGCAAACACGTTAGTCAAAAGCTGCCACTCCAACATGATAAAAAGAAATAAGGCCTTTGTGTCATGAATAAATACAATCAAAAATACACTTGTAAACTTTCTAAAGTGACAGTCAAAGGAACATGCACCTATACAGACCCCTATGTTAGTTTAGTAAGGCCAGAACTATGTTGAGCAGCATTATTTGAGAAACAGCTTGCAAAAAAGTTAATGAACTGGTAAGTACAGAGACGTTTTTCAGACATCCTTCTTCAGGTAGGCACACGTGCTAGACACGTAAGCTTGGTGTGTGCATTCACTGTATTTATCTGTCTATTCTGACAGGCTCTTGTTTGTTTGACCAGTTTGAACAATGGGAAGACGAGGACACAACATTTGAATGTTCTTACTGATCTAACATAATGGCAATGAACACATACTTTAGTGTGGGTTTTAGTCTAATACCATTCATGATTGCTACTGTTCTATTGGCAACTCTGGCATTCAGTTCAGGGACAAGATCCACAACAACTTATTCACTCAAAGACTTCTGAGTGCCAGTTTTACAAGAGCAGTCTTTTGTTTAAACACATTGATACTTTGATATAAGAAGACACTAAAACAGATATAAATTCCCATATGCTTCAGCTGATTACAAGTAAAAACATTCTGACGTGAAACATATCTTACACAGTCTCTTAGTCCTGATAGGAGTCCTTTATTGCATATACAATGGTATGGGAAATCCTCTGAAAAGGTGTTAAGTGTAAGCACACTAAGAATAGGGCATAACATGTGTTTCAGTGTTATTTTGGAATTACTTTGGCTACATATCTTTGAAAAACCAACTGCAATAGAGGTGGGGGGTTAGGATTAAATATGTAAAGCAATATGGATAAATTATGGTTGTTGTATCTAGTCAGGGGTGGAGTTCATGTGTTTGGCACAGCACAAAATATGCAAGTATTGGCAGTAAGGCTATCAATTTTTTGCTTGTTTATGCTGGTAAAAATGCTGGTATATGCTGGTAAAAACGACTATTTCAAAAATAATTAGGCTTATATTATTTGATAGGGGAAGAATTTGCTCTTTTAAACTGCTACAGTCAATTCTCACTTATTACCAATATGCCTACTAGGTCTGTCTTCATTCCTTAGAAGATGTTCTTAAAATGTTGAAACTGGTTCATTAATAAAGGACAGGTGATGGGATGGTTTTTAAAAACATATGAACTGCTGTGTGGTTAGATTTAGTACCATTTTACCCAACTGAAACAATGGCTGTTTGTAACCTGAACCCCTTTCTGTGAGGATACACCTATTCTTTGCGTGTCAGAGACAAAACGTACGGCCTTTGGGCAATCAAGACCAAGATTATGAGCTCCGCTGGTCTTTTATTGATGAGGGCATGAAGGCTGTGTTCAAGAAAACAATTGCTCACAGGTCTGTCAGTTTGGGCACACATTGTTAAGCCTGTCTAGAAGTAGGAAAATGAACAAACTTTCTTCACAATTGACAATTTCACTGTTACTGTAGGTACGCTTCATGGTTAGCAGTGTTTGTGGCAGAAGTTCAAAAGTGGGAAAACAATGACTAGTTTGTCTTTTTTCAATCATGGCTAGATCCAATTCCAGAGAATCCCCTGTTTCTGAACATGAAAAGGTTCTTTGATGAGAGAAACTGACTGCTGGTCAGGCAATGTGTTTTGTAAAAAGCAGATGACTCCGGTCATTTTTTGAACTACTATTCTGAGGTGGGGTGATGCTTTCAAACCTCCCAACAGTGTCTCCCCTGGATCGATACACAGACCTTTGGAAGAAAAGGCTCTTTTCTCTTCCACTGCCTTGTTCTATTAATCTTACATTATTTTATAGGTTGTTTTAAAGATGCAACATGCCACACAAACACACACACCAATCCACTTATCTAAGTGCACTTCACTTGCAGTTGATTTAATTAAAGTATGTATATTCCTACCTACATAAATCTAATTTTACCAATAAATGAAATCAAACTGTTACAATACATTTTGTCCTGTTTGTAAGGTACCATGTTCAATGCAAAGGAATGATAGTGATGTCCCAATAATGATCACGCTGCCTCCCTTAGGTCTGAGAAAGGCAGCCTTTCAACATTGGTGTAAAGGAATATCAATCCAAAGGGATTAAAAATATATTTGAAAAAGTCCAAGCACCATTCAGGATATTTTCTAATTAATTCGAATCAAAGAATACATTCTCATTTCATTTCTAAAATTGATGGAGTTCATATGAAACTGACCTCCACCCCGGTATCAATCTCCTCTCCATTGACCCTTCACACAATGCGGCGATTGTGGATCAACCGTCCGTTTAGAAACCATCAATATCGACCATCACAGCCGACTGTATTACCATACATATTAGCATACATTCTACCAGGAGACGAATATTCTAGAGTATTAGAATAGTAAAGAATAGCGGCAGCCGCTGGTCACGACCAGCCTCACCTCTGGATCCACGGTCCATCGAAGCTGAAGTGCGCTAATCAATAAACGGTTTAATTATTGGAGCACTCGGCTTTGCGGCTCTTCACGGTTGAGAGACGATGCTGCAGTTGATCTAGAAACGATCATTTCAGATAGATTAGTTTTACCGCCTCAATAATAGGCTGTATCGCTGGTCTCTGGGCTTTTCAATATACTGGCAACTGCCCCTCCGCCTTTGGCTTTGGAAAAGTTGTTATAGATGATAGGACGCAAGCTTAAAGTTCTCCTAGTTCTGGGATAATATAACCGTTCTAGTTGGCCCTGACGTTTCACAAAGACAAAAAACATGCACTTACAATCATGCACTTTTGGTAAGGGGCCACTAGATGACACTCTTTGCTATAAAAAAATAACAAAAAACGAGCCCTTAATTAGAGGCAGCTTTGAGTTCAACTGGTTTGTTGCCTAAAAATGCAGAACAATTTAATGACCTGTCCCTGCTATGGACTTCACTCTGTAGGCTTGTCTAAGGGGCTTATGGTTTTTCTGCATTATGGTGATGAAACCTAGCTGTGAGTACAGACGGAGACATGTCATCTGTGGTGTAACCTACCTGTAACCTTCTTTTTGGGGGACTTCAAATGAGCTTTAATGGGTTCATGCTTGAACCATGTATTACTGAGATCAAAGACCCTGTCCCTTTGGACCACTCTTCTCATTCATGCCTTGGTGCATCCACGTCTCCCTCCTGCTCTGTTCTGCTTTGATCCTGCACTTTAACCGCCCCATCTGAGCAACAATGAATTCACCCCTTCTTAGCGCTCCCTCAAACGCACATATTTGAATGCTCTCTCTATCTGTCTAGCACACACACACACACACACCCACATCCTAATCTTAACTTTCACTCTCCCCCTTTCTTTTACACCCTTCCCCCAATCTGTCTCTCCCTCCGTCCTTCTGCCCCCTCCTACTAGATCTTCCCCATTCTTGTCGCTGAAGGGTTAAATAGGGTCACAGTCAAAGCTCAGAGCTAAGAAAGTGTGTATGTGTGTGTGTGGTGTGTGTCTAAGAGTGTGGCTTCTCTGTTTGGCCGAGATTATACAGAGTTCCCGACCTCTAGGTGCTGAGAGGCCCATGTTTGGAAACACAGGCAGTGGCTTTGTCCTCACTGGCCCAGCAGGGGATCTCTGTCTGGGGGACTGTCCTCAGGCGAGCCCCTGGATAAAGCTAGGCCTCCTGGTCTGGCGTGTTCTCCAGCCCTGGGGACTAACTAAACACAACTTGGCCAGCTGACTGCCGCGTGCAGGGACTGTGGTTAAGTTGGATGGGTAACTGGGATGTATTGGACCTCTAGGCTAAACATTGATTCCAACTCCCTCAGCATTGACCCAGTGTGCTGGCCCCTATTGCCATTCAAGTGTATCAGCTTGATCAGATGTTTCAAGATATGAGAGAAAGCTCCAGGGTGTGTGTGCGTGCGGACAGATATTGATCAAGGCGACATGGCAGTATGGATGGAGTATGGATCGCAGACAGCTGTGAGGCCTGAGTGAGGCTCTGTTGATCTCCTTGTCATGTACATAGATTCCTGAATGTGTCATTTGATCAACGCAAATGAATTTGTTTCAGTTTTAGGTCAAAGTGAGTCTGATCAGTGGTCTCGGGGCATGCACGCACACACACACACACACACACACACACACACACACACACACACACACACAGCGAAGACACACGTGGTGCTGTGGTTATTAGGAGCATTACCACAGGCAATGTGATCAGGGTGCAGACAGGATGATGTGTTTATATCACAAGGAGGGAAAAGGGGAATAGAGGAGGAGAGAGATGAAGTGATAAATGTGAAAGAAAGGGGACAGGAGAGAGGGAGGGGCTAAGGACCAAGGTGGGGAGGAGATTGAAGAGGGAGATAGAAAGGACAAAAAGTGACTTCCTGTACTGGTGTGAGGTGTGTGGACTGAGTACAGAATATGATGGGGAAGGTGTGTGCCAATCAGATTTTAGACCAATCACATGTGGCCCATCAAGCTCGGCAGGGTTAAGTCAATTACACACACACACATGCATATACACACACACATAAACTTGATCTAGACATTAGTATGCATGGAGATACATTTGTTTTTGACCCCTTTTTCCGTCTAGTTTATGGTGTCTGTGTGTGGTGTGTGTATTCGTATGACAAATGGATGGATGATAGTGCCCATGTACTCTCTCATGAGAGCCTGAGAGATTTTAGACGTCTAGCCTCAGTGATGGTTTGAGAGCGCTAGAGTGACACACACACACTCACACACGCACACACACACACACACGCACACACACATAGATCCTCTGCGGACTGCCTGATAAGCAACATTACTCTGCCCCTCTGTCCCTCTCCCCCTCTCCACGTATTGCCTTTCATAAATCTCTCCTCCCCTCTCGCTCTATCTATTACCTTTCACTACCATCCTTCACTTTATCTTGTACCCTTCTCTCTGTCACGCCGGGCCTCACTTTCTTTCTCTCCTCCCTCACGCTTCATTCTCTCTCCCTTCTCTCTCTCTCTCTCGCTCTCTCTCTCTCTCTCTCTCTCTCTCTCTCTCTCTCTCTCTCTCTCTCTCTCTCTCTCTCTCTCTCTCTCTCTCTCTCTCTCTCTCTCTCTCTCTCTCTCTCTCTCTCTCTCTCTCTCTCTCTCTCTCTCTCTCTCTCTGTCTCTGTCTCTCTCTGTGTAATGGGGCTAATTTGTTTAGAACACAGAGAGTGTCTGTCCATTAGTGCACGCCTGTCTGTGTTGTGAGAGATTGTGACAAATCACACACGTGCATGTGTGAGTCCATGCATGGTTGTGAGTGCAAGAGTGTGTCTTTACACGTATACACATCTGCGTTCCCATACATCCTCCTCGGTTCCTCTTAGTTTTTTCGTAGGTTAGAATGGAAGTTGTATGTCACCCCAAAGTACACCGTTTAGAAGGTATCATGGACATATAAATCAACAACATTTGATGGAGTGACATATCCTCCCAAAATCAACAAATGATCAGAATGAAATCATTGGAGTTTGTTGTTCACAGTCAGTTTCCCGGCCCATAATGACATCACCACCAAACCAGGCAGGGCCATCTATGCACAGATGACAGACTACCGCAAAGAGAACGACTGTGGTCTTATTCTTAATCATCTTATTCCTGACAGCCCCATCGATAAGGCTCCGACCACGCAGGAGTCCTTCCTCCCCTTCGCCAGCTTGCTGTCAACCCCTGGCAAAGCTCCACTCCTATCAAATGCCTGTTTCTTTCCATCCTTACCGCCTTCCTCCTAATGGCATGTCATGCTGACTAGACGACAGCCCGAGTAGGGCTGGGTCCCTTATTTTCTCCAGATCTTTTGTAGATCAAGGATAAGGGGTGGGGGGGGGGTTAGAAATAGGGATGAAATAATTCAAGGATAGATTTGTCTTTTCAACTTTTGTCTTTATAGAGAATATTTATCACCCCCGCCTAAACACGCACACACACACACACACACACACACATGTACCTATGACATACTTCAGTTTCTCTATCTCAGTGCTGGGGTCACTTCAGTTCCTGGAGGAAGCTGATACAGCAAATCAAGGTCAGTTTTCATTGATCATTAAATCATGCTTCTTGTTTCAGAGCTACAGGGCTTCCCAGAATCCTCCTTAGACTTCCTGGACTCAGCTCAAGAAAACCCTCACTCCATTTCAGTCAGCAGTTGGAGCAGTATTGGTGTGTGTGTGTCTGTGGTCATTGTGATACAGGGGATGTTGTAAAATCATTACTGGAGTGTCACATCAGTAGACCACGCCAGCTGAATGAGACAGGTGAACACAAAAGAGCATTCATTTAGAATGCTTTCTTTCTTTCTTTCTCTCTTTTAATGGTGTCAACTCTGTGAATAAGCAGAGAGCTTCCTTTTCTCCTGTAACCAGCCCAAACTGGCAGAGATTCCTCAGTTTGAACAGCCAACAGCAGAGGGCTCTGGTGGAGGGAGGATGGGGCCAGGAAGCCGAGGGCCAGGACCTGGACCTGGACCTGGACCTGGACCTGGACCTGGACCTGGACCTGGACCTGGACCTGGACCTGGACCTGGACCTGGACCTACAGACCTGCTACATGGTCAGAGAGCTGGGGGTTTGGATATACGTCTTAAACAGTGTTGATAAGAGTGGGGTAGGGGAGATCTGGGCTAGGACTTGAAGGATGGGGGTGTTAAGGCTGGGGTTAGCTGGGGGTTTGGGGGTCTTCATGACTAGGGGGCTCTGGAGGCTGGTGTTTGGCCCAGCCTAGAGAGTCAGACGGGGGCAGGGAGGGCTTTGTGTGCTGGCCCTTTCCCACACTCCCTTTCACCTTTTGTTTTGTGCCAGCACCGGGATCCTCTGACATGACGAATCACCCCGTCTGTCTGCCTGCCTCTATCACAGCGTGTGTGTGTGTTCGTGTGTGTGCATGCGTGAGCGTGTGTGTGTGTTTAGATGTCCATTTTGTGCTTGGACCCATCACCACTACCTGTCTTCTGTGCTCAGCCTCTCTTTTCTTCAGACTCCAGAGCTAAAGGAGTTGAGGTCTCTATGCACTGAAAGCCTAAAACACACACACACACACACACACACCATACAGACACTCACACACGCACTGGCCCTAAATGCCAGCACCAAGCTGTTGGCCATAAAGTGTTCAGCCAGCCACAATAGAGCCATTACCACATGAGTGAGTGAATCTGAAAGGAGCAAAGGATGTGTGTGTGCTGGCTGTGTGTGTGTTGTGTGTGTTGTGTGGTGTTGTGTGTGTGATGGGGTTCCTAGCAGGTCAGACGACCCTGTCATCACCTCTGGCCTACCCCTGCCCCTCACTTCTACCCTGCACCCTCCCTTCATACGCTCATTAATGATACTGTTTAACTGTTTGGAAAGGAACATATCATGTAGATGTATTTGTTGTGTGTGGGGGGGTGAAGGAGTGTGTTGATGTTGAGAGAAAGATAGTAAAAAAGACAGAAAAAGAGAGGAAGAAAGTGAGAAATGGAGAAAAAGAGAGAGACCAGAGGGGTGAAGGGTGAGACACAGAGCAACAGAGTTCAAACTGAACTCAAGAGAATCACAGAAAGAAGGGTTGGGGTCTGAACTGTTTATATAGGAATGAAAGACTGGAGGAAGATTCACTTCCTCCAGAGAAGAAAAAAAGAAAGAAAGAGCAAAACAGTGGAGAGAAAGGTGGAAATTAAGAGTCAAATAAATGAGTTCTACAAAACGATTCCGCGTGTGTGTGTGGCCATCAAATGTCAGCAAAAGCAACAATTTACACTGGTCAACTGATGATCTCAGTTATCCCTTTGGACTTCCGACATGTAAGTGTGTTGTGAGTGTGTTGTGAGTGTGTTGTGAGTGTGTTTGTGTGGGGGGTTGGGGTAGTGACAGGGATTTAAGGGGCACATCATACCGTCACTGGTGGAATGCATTACAGAGCAATGTTTTGTTACCAGACGGATGAATGCAGCTTCATGGTGAGAAGGAGAGAAGAGAAAGAAAGAGAGAAGAGAAGAAGATAGAGAGAACGAGTGTGAGAGAGGGAAAGAGAGAGTCAAGAAAAAAAGAACTGGTCGTTTTTTCTCCTCACACTCAACTCGGAAATTAGGTCATCCGACTAAAGCCGGCGCACGGAACAAATCGTCATCATAATTGGACCCTTAACAAATCTCTGGAAGTAGCAGTGTGTCTGTTCACACACACACACACAGAACGACAGACACACACACACAGACACACACACATACATGAAGGTTGGAGCAAGGGAAGGATAATCTAGACATAAATCACTGTATGTTTGAGGGTTTTATAGCTTTTTCAACAGGCTAATTTCAGACAGAAGCCTGATAAAGAAATGTTAGTGGTGGTAAATATAATTGTGGTCGTGAACCTGCGTTAAATCATCCTTGGGCTTGCCTTGTCTGGAGGGGGTTGGAGAAGCGGGGTCTCCAGTCTGGGAACTGTCCCATGGGGCATCATATTGCTACAGCAGCATATACATTGATGGTAAACTCAATTCGATGCAATCCTAGAGATCCTATTTCAGGCAGAATGATGGAGAGAAGTTTCAGATGGGTGTCATCCAGTGTGTGATTATTTTATGGATCTGAAGACTTTGGTTGAGGGAGACACTGACAAGAGTGTAAGTGGTGGAATCCTTAACATCCTTCACAAATGTGAACACACACACACACACACACACACACGCAGAGCCCACATACACACACAAACCCACACCTACCCACACACACACAAGAACACTTGAGCAGTTAAGCGAGAGAGGGTGAACATGCTGGATGAAACACACGTCCCTGTTAGCGGAGTCTTTCTCCACATGGGGTGTCACAGTCTGCTGGGTTGAAAAGCATCAAGATTGAGAGGTTGACCTCCTGCACTCTCCTCCCTCCCCCCTCCTCATGCTTTCATATGACAGGCAGAACACATGATTTATTCATCCAGAGCCCCCTGCACACATACCGACAGTCTGACACACACGTCATGCTAACTGCAATTTAAACACCCACTTTTCCTCTACCTGAGAATACATCTACATCTAGAATCTGAGGAGATCTAAGATGACAATGAAACCCTCAAGGCTGTAGCCTAACATTCAGAAAAGGTTGTCTCTTCATATATAGGGGTGGTTTTGTAGATTAGAAACTGTCCTCACATGAAGAGTTGCATGACCATCTCTGGAACTAAAGACCAAGGCTAATGTCAAGGCTTAAATTAAGCTCTAGATTGTTGTGAGTCTTCAACCTGACACTGGGGTTGGAGTATATGTGTGTAAGAGACGCTGAGGGGCTGATTGTTATGGAGTTGATTTGGTGTCAAGGGAAGGAGCTATGACTCATTGAAGTGATTCCAAAAACCCTAACACCCAGGACTATGTGGAAAAATCCCACCTTGACAATGCATTGCAGTCCCATACGTTTATGTAAGCTACTGCCGCAAAATGAACTAAACTTCAAAGCTAAAATCCCCTTTATAGCCTCATGACCTTAGGCTCATCTTAGACTGATCATCAACAGCATCTTGGATTTCTTGAAAGTATTCCCAAAAGTAGGCTACAGGGATGGGGAGTTATACGCGCGTAGCCTGAGGGTTCTCGCGCTTCCATAGCATATCCCACGGAGACTTCGTACATGTGATTGACAGCGCTTGGCTTGCGCCGGACCCTCCTTCCCACGTCTCCTCCTACTTTCCTCCTCTCATCCTCTGTCTCCTGTCCGCTCCTCTCCCTCTCTTCACAAACGCGGGGACTCGTTTACCAACTCCATAGCGAAAACAGGGATGCAGCGAGCGCGCGGCGCAGCCTGAAAATGGCACCATTCTTTCCTTGGATCTATCCATCTCTTTTCTTTTCTTCCCTTTTTATTTTTCACGAGCTCGTGCCAAGTGCTGCCTTGCGGAATTACCCGGAGAATGAAGGTGAGTGTAAAAGGGGTTTTACTTCTATTGGTTTGGGGATGAAACGCTGGGGTTTTGCGGTGTGCGGTATAGGTGGTGGGCGGCAGCCCCCGTTCCTCTCGTCGTAGATGGAACGGAGAGTCAGCCGTTAAGTGCACTGTCGGTGTGGTCGCTATGAATCATACATAAGGGGAGACCGGAGAGAGTGAGAGAGATAGAAGTAAAGAAAACGGTCCATCGTTTTTTCGTTTTTAAGCACATTGACATTAAATTTGTATGCTTCAATCACGCAGTCAGCATCGTGAGTAGTGTAGCCTACACAGTTGCTTATGGAATCATAACAGTGGCAGCATAACTTATACTTATGTTTTGTTGCTACAGCAAGCATTAAGGAAACACTACATTCAGTGTTAGGTCTCTATACCTAAGGTGAATAATGCCAACATCTTTATATCAATAATTACCAAGATAGGCTACCTCCCACAATGATATGCAGATCTATTAATGTTAAGCAATTGTTGTATCAAATCATGTACGTCTATAATTTTCTTCATAGACTAACCCCGGACTTTGGAAACAGCAATTACATTTGATTTGTCACAGCTGCCTCTGAGCCTCTTGTTCTTTATTGTATTACCATTGATGCTTAGCTTGAAACGAAAGCCAAGGCGTAGAGGCTTCTACGTATGTTTATACTTCCTAACAAACTCCAGAAGTCGGGCAGGGCCGAGGATTTTAGAACGAATTGTGAGGAAAATTTGACATGAAATTACATTGCCCTCAGTTTGGGAGATTCTTTGTGAGTGCCAACACAGAGATAATTGTGTCCCGCTTTAGGCTACGTCTAAGTAGCGGTGAATGGTTTGGTTGTTTTTGAACAACTATCTTTTCAGCAAAGTTATTGTCTTTGTGGGGACTGGATGGAGCGCACCTATAGTCTAGCACGGTCCTCGACAACCAGCAATGTTGCGGGAATAAAGCATTCTGTAGATACAATATATACTGTACCTCCTACACTCTCGCCCCTATTGATAAGTCTTTCTCTCTTTCTCTCTCCCGCTGTCTCTGTGAATGTACTGTATGTATGTGTGTCACAGCCCTGTGGAGTGGGTGAAAGGCTCAGGGGGAAGGGGCTGAGAGGAAGAGAAATGAAGGCTGACAGGAGGATATGTGAACAAGAGGAGGTGAACCAACATAGGAAACAACAGAGACAGATAGAGGGAGAAACAACAGCCTGTTTAAATATTAATCTAATGAGCATGCATGATGAAACCTACTGGAAGCAAAGGAAACTCGTGTTGATTTAGATAAATATCGTGTGGCGCGTGAGTGAGCGAGACAGTGTGTGTGTGTGTGTTGCTGTGTACTTGTGCATGAAAGTGCATAAAGGTTATTTCATGAGTAAAGTGTAAGTGTTGTGACGTTGTCCTTATCAGTGGGAATTGAGAGTGCCTTGCTCCTAGATATTTTGTGCCTGTGATTGTGTTGTACAGCTGTGGGATTTTATTTCAGATTCTGTGTGTGTGTGTCTCCTCGGTGATAGCCGACTGCCTCAGAGAGTTTGAGGGGGTTGACAGGTCGACGGGCCTTGCTCAAGACTAGGGAAATGCTTCGCTCATCTTAACCGGCTCTGACTGCGTGTGTGTATATGTGTGTATGCGTATGTGTGTGTTCATCGTTGCATCCCCCAGTCATGTTCGCATCCTGCTGTTTCCCTCTCATTCTCCAACTATTGTCCTAATTGGCAAATCCAAGTATAAGTATACCGTGTGTGTGTGTTTGTGTGTTTGTGCGTGTGTGTATTCCGCACGCAGTATAATCCAATGAAGCCAGTCGTCTGAGTCACAGTATGCTGTGCTTTGTTTTACCTTGCAGCCTCTCTCTCACGCTCTCCTTATATCTGTCTTCCTTCCATTCCCTCTCGTCCTCTTTCTCTCTTTCTGTCTTTTGGCATTCATACTATGATGCTCTGTGAATCAGTGTGTGTGTGCTGTGTGTGTGTGTATGTGTGTGTGTGTATGTGTATGTGTGTGTGTGTTATTTTAAGCACCAACAGAGATCAGTGGCTGTGGGAATCCTCCAGGCTACTCTTTGTCTTAGCGGCCTGTCCGAGTGTGTGTTTGCGCGCGCACGTGTGAGTGTGTGAGTTTGCAACTGCGTATGCCATCTAAGCAAGACCGTCTCCACCATGAAACAAGAGACCCTTTCTGGAGCTGACGTGTATTTCAACCAGCAGAGGGCGATCTCTTCTCCTCTCGCTCCTTATCCCATGCCGTAAGTTGCTGTTCAAATAAAGAGTGTTTATGCTATAACAGGGAGAGATCATTCATGCGTATGGATTGAGCCATTCCCTGGTTACTAGATGTACAACTCACCACTGCGCACATCTGCTACTTTCATATTTCACATCTACAGATGGCTTCCTTTTAAGGGGCCCTCTCTGAAGATGGAAGATATATTCTTTGTGATTGACCTAACGTCACGCACCCTTTCCACTGTTGCCACGTGACGAACACCTCTTCATTATTAGCAGTGACCAGCGACTCTGTAGCTCACTGGCAGTTGGCTGGTTCACAAAAATGTCCCCACCCTTTTGCGGCCACAATGTGGTTGCAGCTATTGCAAATGTCTGCTTGTTAATCTCATGGGATCGTTAGCATGTTGTATTAGAGGGTCAAAAGTCATTTCTGGTTTAATTGCTTCAATCTATAATAGTTGTACTTATCGGCACACCCATGTGTAAGTATGTGTGTGTGTGTGTGTGTGTGAAGGGACGTTAAAGAGATTGCACCCCTACCATGTAACGGCCGTGACCTTGATCTCCCTTCCACTCTTAGATGAGAAAATTGATCTCTCTTTCTTTTTCTTAATCTCTCTCTCTCTCTCTCTCTCTCTCTCTCTCTCTCTCTCTCTCTCTCTCTCTCTCTCTCTCTCTCTCTCTCTCTCTCGCTCGCTCGCTCGCTCGCTCTCTCTCTCTCTCTCTCTCTCTCTCTCTCTCTCTCTCTCTCTCTCTCTCTCTCTCTCTCTCTCTCTCTCTCTCCCTCTCTCTCTTTCTCTCTCTCCTCTGGTCCTGTTTCGGACCTGTTCCTCCACTTGCAGTGCACCAGATATGTGAGCCCGGAGCTACAATAGAGCTGCTGTAATGGGGTGGAACCACCAGATCCTCTTAACACACACACACACACGCGCACACGCGCACACGCGTACACGCGTACACACATATTACCTAATGTATGGCCCTGGGCTGATAGTGTGCTGTGATTTGATGGTCACAGTCTACAGTGCAGTGTGTCGTGTCTCTCCTGGCCTGGGTGGTAGATGGGAATATGAATACAGCTCATTGAGAAAGATGTCTGTGGCAATGATTGCTCCACAGCCTTATAGCTTGTGGGGAGGGCTTTAGAAAGAGAAGGAGAGAGAGTGTGTGTGTGCAGACCTACAAAATACCTAATTCTCCATAACATGCAGTATAGCCCCCCCCCCCTTCATCACCCTGGGGTCAACACAGGTTTCTACTGTTGCCTCTATTGTCGCTGTTTGTTGTGGTTCTGTCTGTCGGCTTCTTTCACAGCTTCCCCAGGACAAGTCATTAGCTGATCTGGCCCGCTACCCCCCGCCTGCCTGTCTGCTGGTCAAACCATCAGACCTTGACCCCTAACAAACTAGTGACCCCAATCTCTACCCTCCTCTCTTTATCTGTGACCCTCTTCTGTCCATCTCCCGCCTGCTTTCTTCCCATGGACCCCCCCCCCTTCTGCAGTTCCACAGAAAACACTAAAATACTACCTATTCCCCTCTTTATCTCTGTCTCTGTCTCTTTTCTCCCTCTCTTCCATTCTGCTCCTTATCCTGCATCCTTTCGTTCTACTCCTCATCTCCTCTCCCTCTAACTCCTCTCCTGTCCCTCCTCTCCTCCTTTCCTGACCTTTCATTTGGTTTAATTGAATTTGTCTGTTTGCTCTCCTCCCCGCCTCTCTCCATCCTTCCCTCCCTCCCTCTTGTCGTTCATTCTGCTGGCTGGGCCCGTGCTCCGGGTCTAAATGGCTGAATTAGTAGGTTTCCAAACAAACAGCGTTGAGTTTGAATGACTGATCCACCCCTGCTCTCTTCCCTCTACTCTCACTCCTCTTCGCTTTCATTACTCTCTCCTTTGTCTTCTTACACCACATATTCATTATCTTCAAATCTGTAAATACTAAATAAATATTCACAGTTAGTTACACATGTTATTTTCTACTCTCTCTCTCTCTCTCTCTCTCTCTCTCTCTCTCTCTCTCTCTCTCTCTCTCTCTCTGTCTCTCTCTCTTTCTCTGTCTCTGTCTCTGTCTCTGTCTCTGTCTCTGTCTCTGTCTCTGTCTCTGTCTCTCTCTCTCTCTCTCTCTCTCTCTCTCTC
The DNA here is from genome assembly GCF_054491055.1 of Hypomesus nipponensis. Classification (NCBI taxonomy): domain Eukaryota; kingdom Metazoa; phylum Chordata; class Actinopteri; order Osmeriformes; family Osmeridae; genus Hypomesus; species Hypomesus nipponensis. The sequence goes on along the minus strand of NC_140370.1, from coordinate 11,146,609 downwards.
TCTCTCTCTCTCTCTCTCTCTCTCTTTCTCTGTCTCTGTCTCTGTCTCTGTCTCTGTCTCTGTCTCTGTCTCTGTCTCTGTCTCTCTCTCTCTCTCTCTCTCTCTCTCTCTCTCTTTCCCTTTCTCTCTCTCCCCTCACGTGTGTCCTCTTCATCCCTCCTATGTAGTGACTGTAATTACGGTCCTCAGCACCAGAGATACTGAACGTAACACCATGTGTAGACAGTAACCTTAGATGAAGGGGGTGTGTGTGAGATGTTAAACTTGCATTGTTAGTCTGTGTGTGTATGCGTGTGTTCTCTGTCAGACATGGTTTGAGCACCAGGAGTGGTTTTCTCAGAAAGACTTCCCCTGGTCATCTTTGCAGTGTCTGAATGTGGCTATTTACAATCGCAGGTCCAAATTACACACCTGTCACCTAGACCTGTCTAACACTGTAGCCTAGCAAGGGATGTGTGTGTGTGTGTGTGTGTGGGGGGGGGGGGGTGTATGTGTGTGTGTGTTTGCAAAAGAGAAAGAGAGTTTATGTTAAAATGTCCCTTCAATGTGAACTGCTTTGGCAATACTGCTCAACCCGATTTGTCATGCCAATAAAGCATTCTGAACTGAACTGAACTGAGAGGGTGAGAGAGAGAGAGAGAGAGAGAGAGAGAGAGAGAGAGAGAGAGAGAGAGAGAGAGAGAGAGAGAGAGAGAGAGAGAGAGAGAGAGAGAGAGAGAGAGAGAGAGAGAGAGAGAGAGAGAGAGAGAGAGAGAGAGAGAGAGAGAGAGAGAGAGAGTGACATCATACTTATTGTAAGTTCTCAAATTAATGGACACTGTAGATTTAAGAAGGGGAACTGTAAAACATCAAATGTTTAGTTGAAGCTACTCTGATAGTTGCCAAGCGCCATTCTCAATAGAAGTGAACAGCTCAATAGAAGAGATAAACAAGTGCTTGTTTCTTCAGGTATAGTTTACTGTAGTTTACTCTGTTGATCCAGTTCTCCAACTGACAGGTCTTTTGGCATGTCATTTCACCAAACCATTTGAGAAAATGTAACTTTCCAGGTTTTACAGTGTGTATGGATACTGTGGTGTACACACTCAGACCCATGGAGCCAATAGTACTTGACCCGAAAACCTTTGATAAAAAGGCTGTTGGAACTTTCCTCCACTGGGTCAGATGCATGGTAGTGTGAGTGTGTGTCCACCCTGCATGTCTACTGGGTGTGTCCACCGTGTGTGTCCACCGTGTGTGTCTGTTGTGTGTGTCCACTGTGTGTGTCTGTTGTGTGTGTCTGTTGTGGGCCTTCCTTGGTTCCACAGCACTCGTGTTGCTCTTGTGTCGCTTGTAGCAGCAGTGTTTACGTGGCTTCTTGCAGTGTGTGCATGTGTGTGTGTGCGTGTGTGTGTGTGCAACTTTGTTCCTCGTTTCACCTCTCTTGTGGAAGGGGCTTATTAAAAAACAAGTGTCTGAAACTGACTAGGTGTCAGAGCTTGACAGAGGCAGCCAACCTTGGAATGTTACAACAGACACACACACACACACTCCAGAGTCTCCTCATGCGACAAACTGGGGCAGTGCTCCTGTCACTGATTGTCAGGGAGTTTCTCAGCCTCCTGCTACTGTATGCTAAACAGCAAAGAGGAAGTGGTAACCAGGACAGCAGTCACACCCGTCCCCTCATGTCACTGCTACAGTAGCGCAGGCAGCAGGGGGGCTGGGATGACCTCTCCAGAGTTGGAGGCTTGATGAGAGGGATGGACCGATGGACGGGGACGAAGACGTTCAAACACGGCTTTGAGAACGGAGAGGAGAGATGGGCGGAGAGAGCGTGAGGGGAGACACCATGGAAGGAGCAAAGAGCAGAAGGGGAGAAGGGAGGAAAGAAGTGAAAAGAGAGGAGGGGGGGTGCTGCTAGTTAGCAGGGCTTCAGTTGGTCTGTCTGTGAGCGAGAAGGGGGAGGAGAGATAAAGAGGGATAGAGAGAGAGAGAGGGGAGAGAGAAACTGGAGAGAGAAGAGAGAGACATAGAGAGAGAGGGGAGAAAGAGGAGAGAGGATAGAGAGAGAGACATAGAGGAGAGGGCCCAGCATGGCTCCAGTTAGAGCCTAATGTTCAAAGCCCCCCCCTCACCCTCCCAATCCGTTGCCCTGACAACACTCACTCGTTCAGCTGCGCTCACAGTGGAGCGATGGGAGAGGACAGTGTGTGTGAACACCCTCACTCCCCACCATGGGATTGAGTGTGTGTGTATGTGCGTGCCTCTATCCGTCTGTGTGGTGTGTGTACGATTGACTGAGAAGCGAAACATTTTGTGTATGGTTTATGTTGAGATGTTCAATCTAATATACTTGTTTTAGTGCATATTTTATATGGCGCTGTCATTTGTGTGGTCTCCATTATATACCGGTGCTCTTATTGAGCAGTCTGCCTCTCTTTTTGTGGCATTGGCAAGGTCTTCCATGGTATGTGTGTGAGTGTGCGTGTGTGTGTCTGCGTGTGTGTTTGTGTGTAAGTGTCTGTGTGTACTGGTCTTTTTGTGCGGCCTATCAATGGCAGTGTTTCTTGGCAGGTAGATCACAGCTCCTCTCTGCCCAGCTGAAGCGAAGGATTACAGAACAGAGTGAAAGAGATAGAGAGAGGGAGAGAAGGAGAAAGACAGAGAGTGAGAGAGAGAGGGCGCGAGAGAGGAAGAGAGGGATGTCCTTATATGGGTAAAGAAGGTGTTATGAAGGAACAATGCAGATTACAGTTTTGACACTGAAAGGTGGACACAATGGGCTTTCTCTCTCTCTCCTTCTCTGCCTTTCTCTCTCTCTCACACACACACACACACTCTTTCTCCACCTCCCCCAGCTCTTTCTCTCTGGTCTTCCCCTAAACTCTACAAATGTAAAAACCACAGGCGGGTGTCGATAATCAATAAGGCGTCATGCTCTGGTGTAACCCAACAGCCCTGAGAGCATGTGTGGGTGTGTGTTTGTAGTGTGTGTGTTGGTTCATGAGATAACCTGAGCCAGGTCTGAGTGAGTAAATGGTGATCTGGTGTTTTGCAGGTCTGGCCAGCATTAGGTCTCACACACACAGCACACACACACACACACACACACACAGCACACACAGCACTAGGAGAGGAGGTGTTTGGTTTATTATCTGTATAGTGGTATACAAGTAACACTTAAAAAGAGATGCCAATAAACACACACACACACACACACACACACACACACACACACACACACACACACACACACACACACACACACACTGGTAGAGTCAGCAGACAGGAAGCCATATATTCATTATAGATGAGTATAGTCATTGATCAGAAGTGATAAGTGGTATTGACAGAAGGTGTGAGGGGAAGTGAGTGTGTTTGTGTGTCCCTGGCTTGGCCTGAATTGATCATAGGAAAGACTAGAGTAAGCACTGTGGGCTCAGAGGTCACCTCCAGCCTGCAGCACGATGCTATTCCAGGAGACATGGAGACAACCGTGATTTTGTAGCTGATGGAAATAGGTTGTCTGCTTGTTTTTACGTCCACAAATCATCGAATGAAGTTAAAAATGTATGCAAAATTCCTTATTGTGTCATGTTTTTGTTTTTTTGGCTACTAAAAATGGAACCCTACAAAACTCCATCTACGAAATACAATAAAGTATCATACATCAAGCAACACAAGTGCTAAATATGCCTGAGTGGCACAATTGATACACTGAGAATCCCAAACATGAAAATGTGCCAGATGAAATGTGAAAGGTTTTCTTCTACATCCCATTAGCTGTGCTACCTGAGTGCCCAGGGTCAGCTGATGGATGTCCATGACCTAAACAGTTTAGTCTAACAGTCCTTTTATTCTCCAAGTACAGAGAGCTAGTGGGGGGTACAGCTGACCTTTCGCTGCACAACAGGACAGATTCACTGTCATTTCTCACCCACACCCACATATACACACAACTCTACGCACACAAATTGACTCACGCAAGACATTCACGCATACCTTTGTGTACAGCAGGCCATACACACAAAGCCCTGCCCCCCCGGCCCTCATTCTGGTTTAGAGAGCTGAGCAGGAAGTGATTCTGTTTTGAGTCCTTTAGAAAGATGGAATGAGAGTGTAGAAGAGGAAGGTTAGCATATTTGACGCTGTACGCATGGTTTCATACAGATACGGCTTTAAACCTCTCCAGTCTAATGACCCTGACCCCTGTCACAGTTAGAGGCAGGTCTCAGCAGCTGATCTGACATCAGTGGAGTGGAGAGAGAGAGAGAGAGAGAGAGAGAGAGAGAGAGAGAGAGAGAGAGAGAGAGAGAGAGAGAGAGAGAGAGAGAGAGAGAGAGAGAGAGAGAGAGAGAGAGAGAGAGAGAGAGAGAGAGAGAGAGAGAGAGAGAGAGAGAGAGAGAGAGAGAGAGAGAGAGAGAGAGCAAGCAGCAGCTCTGCAGATGGATGGTAATTAAATATTAATAGTTAGTGGTGGCGAGGCCTTGATTAGAGCTTGAATGCTGTGCGTGAACACACGCACAGACACACAAACACACACGTGCACATGTGCACACAATGTGAAAGAAACATGCTTCCAAATCGAAAGAGTAAGTCAGCCATGGCTGCCTCTCCACCCTTTCTCCATCACTTTATTTTTCAACCCGTCTCTCTCTCTCTGTTTCTCTCGCCTCTACCATTCTACCCCTCCCTCCTCCGTTTGCATCCCTCTCTCCAAAGTTGTAAGAGGTCTGTGTTGAGGTGTGTGCTATTGAACACACACGTGCCTTCACCCGGTCATATCAAAGTCTTGTCTCATGTGTCTGGCGTCACCACTGTGAATCTGGGACTGTCCATGTCGCATGATTCAGTGTGCAGAGTGTGTGTGTATTCTAATGAGTGTGTTCTCCCTCTGCAGTTACGTTGTTGGACTCCATGTCCGCTCCGGGGGACCTGGAATGGCTGGCCTACCCTGCGGAGGGGGTGAGTACTGTACAGCACTTGACATCACTTCCTGTCACACTGTTGTGGAATGGCCGTCATGGCTGCTGTCAGTGATGATACATAACATACAGTAGACAGTCACACATATATTATGGCCTGAGATGACAGCAGATGTTCTGCTCCCAAGTTCTGGTTATGTGTGTGTGTGTGTGCGTGTATGTGTGCATGCATGCAAATTAGAAGCTGGGGTTGGTGCAGGCGTGGAGAGGGTACAGTATGGCAGAGCGATGGCAGCTAAATCGGGAGTCTAGAGGGGGTATTTACAAATGATTTTTGCTGCGCTGAGAATACAGAGTACTGTGACAGTCCTTTCCTTTTTGGGGGGTTGAGAGTTTTGGGAGAGGGGGGGTGGTGAGGAGGTCTTACATAACGGAATGGTTTGTATTGCGTAACTGGCATATATATATATATATATATATATATGTCTAGGTAGTATAGGTAGGGGAACCAGGGAGTCTGGAGTCCCCCTCCCCTCCCCTCTGCTTGCTTACACACACACACACACACACACACGCACACACACACACACACAAAGAGGCATCTGACGATCAAGTCAACAGAGAGGAAAAGGTAGAAGATGGACAGGAGGAGAATGAAAGAAAATGTTTTTACACAGGACTGAAAGAACATTCTGGATGTTTGGTGTTTTGGTGCCAGTAGGTGTGTGCTGCGAGGCATGATAGAGCCAGCTGCATGTCTCTGAGGTTGTTCAGAGGAATGGAACAGGGAGGCGCGGATGGGGGGGATGGGGAGCTGAAACCTGGAATCCCTTATGTCTTAAAGGAAGGGAGATTATTTGTTTGTTATGTTGATAGGAGGGTAGTTCTGTTTGTTAGTTCGTGGAGAAGTTTATCACTAACAGTCCACCTGGCCAAGTCCACTGATGGTAGTAGTATAAATAGAGACATTGTAGGGACGTCAACATCCTGCTCCAGATCTCACCTTGGTAGGAACATCCCTCGCTCTGGAAGACAAATTAATCTGTGCCCAGTGACATTCAGACACTCAAGGCTAAATGGTGCGAAATAACAACTAGGTTTTATCATCCGGGATAACCCGACAATTTGACTCCTGCATTTGGACTCAGTGTTGTATCTCTTTAGTTTCAATAACAAGACTCAAGGGGTGGTCTGGTGACAGAAAATTGTAGGCTGGGAATGGAGGCTGGGTGATGGAGGCTGGGTGATGGAGGCTGGGTGATGGAGGCTGGGTGATGGAGGGTGGGGATGGAGGCTGGGGCTTGAGGCTGAGTACAGAGAACAGGTGGCAGCAGACTGAAAGGTAGCAGGGGAGAATGAAAAAGTGTTTTCCGATGGATGAAAAGATGGCAGAGAAAGAGAGAAGTGACATGTTGTGTACGGGTCTCCCATGGTCTTGTGTTTCATACAAGGGGGATTATCTAGTTGACCTTTGAACTCCTAGCCGGGAGACAGGTCATACAGAGAGGCATTCCCACCACTCACAGACGTCTTGTCTCTCTGAATCAGTCTAAAACCACACTTGACCCCCGCAGGTCAGACTTAATCCAGCCCGCGCAGTGCCAGATGTGCCTGTGTCTGAGTGGAGCGACCCATTTCTGTCACAGAGCGGGGGTGTTTCTGTCGAGGGACAGAAAGCAGGCGCACAACAGTAATGATGTTTAAAAACGGAGGCCCCTTAGCATCTTTATTCATTTCTCCAGGAGGCCCCCACTCTCTCTTTTCTTTTTAGCTCCTTCTCTCTCCGTCTGAGACAGGCAGTTTCAGAATTTGAAGGCCAATTATGTCCAAGTAGGTGTAACTACCAGATGATTGCAGAGGGATATTATGTTAAGCTGGTGGATGGTGGAACTTAGACCCTGATCCGGCATTTTTTGCCTGGCTTCAAAGCAATCAAGCAGGCTGGATTGTGATTGGTTGAGTGGATGGAAGGTTCAGGGATAAAGGTTCCATCCAGAATGCTAAATAGCAGTCCAACACACACCACTGTCGCCACTGGCTCAATGGCTGAGAGTCGGGATGTATGTGTGTGTGAACACACGGAAGACTGTTGTGTGCTCGTGTGTGCATGCATGTGCTAGTGGGTGTGGGCATATTTGTGTGTTTGTGTGATTGCGTAGTGTGTCTGTGTGTTTGTGCGTCTTTGTGACAGAGAGAAAGTCGACTCTTCAATTGGACTGTTCAGTTTGTCCTAATCATCTGCTGAATTAGCTGACAGTGTTTTGCTGTTAAACAAACAGCTGGCTGTAAGCGGGGGCACGGTCAGCCCGCAGGAACCCAGCGGTCCTTCAGAACAAGCACTCGGACAGTAAGCAGGGCCGCTCTTAAGGAAACAAGGTCCATGGTCCGCACACAAGACAGGAAGTCTGTAATCCTTACACTCCAACTCCAGCCCTGAAAGAAATAAACAAAGCATTATAAAGCCCTCTTTATCCTTCCCCATAAAAGCTTTAAACACTCCTCTCGAGGGACAGAGCAGTGTGTGTGCGTGCGTGTCTGTGTGTGTGTGTGTGGCGCGGTGGTGTCCCTCCCCTGTGATGTCTGACTGGTCCCTGCTCTACACAGATGGGTACGTTTAGCTGCCAGGCGTGCCTGTAATTTACCCTTGTTCATTCCTCTCTCTCTCTCTCTCTCTCTCTCTCTCTCTCTCTCTCTCTCTCTCTCTCTCCTCTTCATCGTTTTGTTTTTCTAACTGGGAGTAATTACATTCCCCTGTTGCCCTTGCAAATGTGTGTGTGTGTGTGTGTGACGTCATTGTGTGTTTAGAGTGTGGGGTGAGTAAGACACATGTTGGTCTGTTACACCAGTCCTCTGTAAAGCATTATAGGCCAGGCCAGATCTTTAGGTCCGTGGAAGTGTTCAGGGCCCAGGCTCTGTTAGGACAAACTCTGGAGGTCTGTGGAAGTGTTCAGGGCCCAGGCTGCAAGGCGTCAGGCTATTGCTGGCTTGTTGGGCCGTCATATTGAATTATCCTCAGAAGCAGAGACCTAGGCCGACCCGTCTCGTCTGAAACTCTTTTTCTATCATGCCCTCCCCCTCTCTCTTTCTCTCTCCCTCTTTCTGTCCAACACTCCAGTTTCATTTGCATCCCACCCAAGAGAGATGACAGGCGAAGTGAAGAACTTCACTGCCCAGTCTTACATCTGTCTGTGTGAGTTTGAGGTTGGAGTGTAGAAAGGGATGTGTTCATCACTCTGCAGCTTATACTTAAACACTGAAGACTGGAGCTCAGAACTGAGTAGGAGGTCTCATCTATTTACCCCAAATAATATTTTCCATTCAACGACAAATGTGCATGCAGTGTGTGTGTGTGTGTGTGTGTGCATGCAGTGTGTGTGTGTGTGTTTAAGCCTGGAAGTCTGCTTCCTCTTCAGTAGATCAGATATCTGAGTCGTTGAAACCACACTGGTTTATTTGACTTTACTTCAAGAAATGGAAATGTTTTCTCTGTCATGAAAGTGTGTGAGTGTGTGTGTGTTTGTGTCTGTTTGTCTGTGTGTGTGTGTGTGTGTTTTTCTGTTTGAATAGAAATGTTTTTCTGCTCATGCGAGAAGTGTTCTCAATTACTGGCCCATTCACAAGTGAAAACAGATGGTACCAGATGACAAAGTAGCTCTGTCCCACCTCTCTCGCTGTCTATCACACATGCTGGGCACACACACACACACACACACACACATAGTTACTAAACACGCACATTACATGTCATGAAAACAGGTATACTGTGCTGTTTATCCGAAACAAACATGACTTCCTCAACCTGACGCAGATCCTCACTCACTCCAGCACACACAAACCCTTAGTTCCTGTGGAGACAGGACGTGCCCGCACGTGGACGCCCACACGCTAACCCCCCCTCCCCGTGTCCCCAGTGGGAGGAGATCAGTGTGATGGATGAGAGGAACACCCCGATGAGGACCTACCAGGTGTGCAACGTGATGGAGGCCAACCAGAACAACTGGCTGAGGACTCGTCACATCCGACGAGAGGGAGCGCAGCGCGTCTACATCGAGATCAAGTTCACCCTCCGAGACTGCAACAGTCTGCCTGGGGTCCCTGGGACCTGTAAAGAGGTCTGCACACACACACACACACACAGACGTTTTTTCTTCATGAGGGTATGCAGGAGAGCTAACTGTGGGTGTGTGTTCCTCAGACGTTCAACATGTTCTATCACGAGTCCAACAACGCCAACCTGTGGTTCATCAAGGAGAGCCAGTATGTGAAGATAGACACCATCGCGGCTGACGAAAGCTTCACACAGGTCAGTACCCCCGCCACCCTGGAGCCACGACGTCCCACAGGAGTCTCCGCAATCACCCAAGGACCGTGTCCAACCAGCGGACATTTATATTGACATTAAGTCATTTAGCTGATGCTCTTATCCAGACGCTTTTATCCAGAGCTCTTATCCAGAGCGTCTATATCTGTGAACATGTCAATACATCCCCCCTCCCCTTCCCTCCGCCCCCTCTGACAGGTGGACGTCGGCGACAGGGTGATGAAGCTGAACACGGAGGTGCGTGACATCAGCAACCTCTCCAAGACGGGCTTCTACCTGGCCTTCCAAGACCTGGGCGCCTGCATCGCCCTGGTCTCCGTCCGCATCTTCTACAAGAAGTGCCCCCTCACCGTGCTCAACCTGGCCACCTTCCCCGACACCATCACGGGGGGTGACTCGGCCCTGGTGGAGGTGCAGGGCGCGTGCGTCAACGCCTCCGAGGAGCACGACACCCCCAGGATGTACTGCAGCGCTGACGGAGGCTGGCTGGTGCCCATCGGGAGGTGCGTGTGCAAGCCCGGCTACGAGGAGCACAAGGGCGTCTGCCAACGTGAGTGTCTATATTTCAAGTGTGCGTCGGTGTGTATTGGTGTGTGTGTGTGTGTCTGGCAAGTTTTAGGCAGCATCCAAGACAAGCTGGTTTTGTTCGAGAGAGAGTTGGCTCAGAGCAGCGTTTGTGTTTGTCTCAGGGCTGTATATCTCTTTCACAGCATATTGATGTGTTGAGAACTCGGGACGCCTCAGGTGGGGGCTTCATAGAGTTGTAAAACTGCAGATGGTGTGTGTGTGTTTGTGTGTGCGTGCGTGTGTATGTGCGTGTGTAACACACAGTGTTAACTTTCCATTGTCACCTGTGGCAATAAGCCGGCTTAGTAATGTGTGAGTCATTTTTGCTTTGAATTGAGATGAACGCAGGAGAGGAACTCAGTGTAGATGGCGGGGACTCACCCCAGTACTAATCCTCCCTGATTAGCTTACTCACCCCCTTGCGGTTCAAACTTTATTTAACCTACAGACACCATGTGGTTCTGGTGACCTCATCAGTCTGCTCCAGGCTTCCTTTCAGTCTTAGCAGAAAAAAATGGCAAAAACCTTTCAAAAGCACCTCTAACAAGCTACCTTTACCATATAATGTGCACATGTGTGTGTGCACTGTTTCTTTGTGTATGTGTAGTCAGAGCCTACATGTATGTATGTGTGCGTGTGTGTGTGTCAGACAGAGGAGATAATGATGGAGTCTTATTGACGGGTGAAGGTCAGAGGCCAGGACATATATGTTTGTGTCCCCCCTCTAACAACTTGAGTTATAGATACTGCTGGAGTGTAGACATCAGTATGTGCACTGCATGTCTACAGCAAATTCCAATGTTGTAGCAATGCCACAAGATAGCAAATAGCCAGTTCAGTTTCATTAGGTTAGTAGTATTTACCTCAAGAATACAATACGTCTCCGCATGTAGAACCTTGGTACCTGAAGCTCTAGATACTGTGCTGTAACATTCAGTGCTTCATTGTTTTAGCCTTGTGGTAGAGAATGAAGCATCACCATCAGTAGTCTTTAGTCTTTCAGCCTGACCCTGGTCCCTGTCCCTGTTTCAGGGGCACCTATGAGGTTGTGAATTAGTCACTCAACCACCACACGCAGGTTGGTGAAGCGTAGCATGGAGCGTAGCATGGAGCGTAGCATGGAGTGTATTCATGCATCCCCAGGAGAGTGAGCTCCGTGCTTTTAGAGAGGCGTCTTAGCATTAACAACTGGCTCACCACAATAGGTGTGCGCCCTGCTCCATCTCTCTCAGCAGTCCTCACTGCTCTCTCAGAAATATCTTTCCTGCTCTCTCTCTCTCTCTCTCTCTCTCTCTCTCTCTCTCTCTCTCTCTCTCTCTCTCTCTCTCTCTCTCTCTCTCTCTCTCTCTCCCCCCCCCCACAGGAGTCTCTAACAGCATAATGCAGTAAGAGCTCTCCCACTCTGGGGGGCTGCAGGTGGGCTGCCATGTGATGGTAGGGGTTGTTCTTTCCATCTGTACCGTCACAATGAAGTCATTCTGTCCTCTATCCGTCTGTTCTCGCTTTTCTTTCTCCCTCCACCTCTCTCTGCTCTCCATTGCATCTCTCCTTTTCCCTGGCTTTGCCCATTGCACCCCCTCCCCTGTCTCTCTCTCTCTCTCTCTCTCTCTCTCGTTCTCCACCCCTCCCTTTCTCCCACTCCTCTTACGTTTTGTGTGAGGTGTTAATGGAATCATTAGTAGACTCACTCTTACACAGACAAACACCAGACGCCTCCAATGATCATGTGATTTTCCCTCTTTGGCCTCTCTCATGTGTTCTCCCATCTGATTCTGGTCTCTCTATCTGTAATTGTACCAAACTCCCTCTCTCCCTCTTCCCCTCTCACCTTCTCTCTTAGTTGGAACTTTTTCCTCCCTCTCTCTCTTTACCTCTCCTCACCTCCACCCTCCTTTATTAAACATGTATAAAGCACATACTCTCTTTGTGTAATCCTCTCATTCTTCGAGCAAACCAAAACAGAACCCTTTCTAAACCCAGTTGTTGTTGAAACATGATCTTGTGCGTTCTCTGTCTCAGACATTATCTGAGGCTTTGCAGGAAGAAATAATTCCAGACTTGTTTTCTCCGTCTTTTTCATCCCTCTCTCTGTTTCTCTCTCTCTCTGTCTCTGTCTTTCTCTCTTTCCCTCTCTCTCTCTCTCTGTCTCTGTCTTTCTCTCTTTCCCTCTCTCTCCCTCTGTCTCGGTGTGTACTGAGGCGTACACTGAAGGCACCCCTGCCCTGTTAGCTGTGAAGCCCTGTACGTTCCTATAAAATCACCGTCATTTGCCCTGTTGCTGTACTTACATAATCCTCCTTATTTAGGGAGAGAGACAAAGCGCATGCAAACATGCGCACACACATGCCAACACACATACACACACACACAACGCACTAGGTTTTTTTCTTCCCTTGTCTCTTTGACTCTATCTCACCTTTTTCCCTGTCTCTCACCATTGGTACCCCCCACCTTCACCCCACTCTCTCTCTCTCTCTCTCTCTCTCTCTCTATCTCAGCCCCTGTCTCCTCCATCATCCCCCCTATGCCCTCAGAGTTCGTGGACTGAATATACTTCCCTCTCCTTTTTTAACCCCTGGGGGTCCATTGTGAAAAGTGTGTGTGTGTGTGTGCTTATAGGGCCTTGTCCTCCTCTCTGTGTCTGACAGCAGCAATTACGGCCTCAGATACCAGTGAGAATACGGAGAGAGAGAGAGAGAGAGAGAGAGAGAGAGAGAGAGAGAGAGAGAGAGGGACAGACACCTGTCATAGCCCTCTTTTTCCCTCTCCCTCTTGTTCTTCTTCCCCCCGTTCCCTCAGTAGCCTGTGGTGATTGACAGTGGGGAAGTGGAATATAGGTCAGGGTGATGTGTGCAGTCCTGGCTGTTTATCTGTCACTCAGACTGTCTGCTATCTGTCCGTCTGTCCATGTGCCTGTCTGTCTCTCTGCCTGTCTGTCTATCTGCATATCTGCTTGTTGGCCTGTATATCTGCCTATGTAGTTGTATGTCCGCCTGCCTGTCTACAGGTCTGCTTGTTTGCCTTTCAGTCCATCGATTCATCTATATGTCTTCCTGATCTACCTACACTACCCAAGACCATGACATGTTTCTGGGTTACCTCATTGCCATCACATGACTGATGAGGGCCTGGCGATGATGTCATCCGTTGTTGAGGGAGGAGCTGCGGTATAGCTCCGGATGTCCAGGGCAGAACCAGGGCTTCTGGCGGCAGGTTTGCCAGGGCTGTATCTGTGTCATATGGGGACCACTGGACTGAGATGAAAGCCTAACACACACATGGTCATCCAATCCGAGCCGTTTTAGAGACCCACATGACTAATGTCACTGTCGCCTGGAAGGAAGTCTGATTTCATTTCTCCATGGGAAATTGTACTTTAAGTATTGAGAGAGAGATGCAGTCACACACACACACACAATATGTATCATAAGAGGATTGGAGCTTTTATTCAATAATGAAAGGTTGGAGCAAAAAAAACTGATGTAGGAGGAAGGTTAATCTCCAGAACTGTAAAAGACATTGGGCTCATTTAGACTGACCTCCATGTGTGTGTGTGTGCGTGGGTGTACATGTGTGTGTGTGTGACAGATTTTTACAACCCCATAGGGAAATCATGTCTGACTTTACTACCTTGCTAACACAGTGCTACATCTCATACCTATACGAGCGGAGAGAGCAGCGTGAGTGTCTTCGCCAGTCCAGGCAGTCGCTAAACCCCACCTGAGCACGTTTTATGGTTCATTACCAAGACCTTTGAAGGTCAAGAGCTCCCCTACCTCTGACACACACACATACACACGCACAATTTGGGCTAATCGTCTCATGGTCTTTCACCAGCTGTCAGTGCAAGGAGCTGGAGAGTTACTTTGTGGGGTGGTCGGTTAGGGAGAAAGCTGAATAATGTAGTCTGCAGGTGTGTGTAGTGTGTGTTTGTGTGTGACGTACCTGTCTGTCTACTTGATTCCTCTCCACTCCACTCCTCTCCTTGCCTCTGGTGTATGCCATGAGACTTAGAGCAGTTACAGCTAAGCGGAGGAAAGCAGGCCAAGGACTCAGTTAGTGGTGAAGGCATGTAGGAGCTCCACACATCTTTATATAGAGCCTCTCCCTGCAGAGACAGACAAAGAGAGAAGGAGGAGAGGAGGGAGAGGGGCAGGGAGGGAGGGATGGAGAAGGCAGGGAGGGAGGGATGGAGAAGGCAGGGAGGGAGGGATGGAGAAGGCAGGGAGGGAGGGATGGAGAAGGCAGGGAGGGAGGGATGGAGAAGGCAGGGAGGGAGGGATGGAGAAGGCAGGGAGGGAGGGATGGAGAAGGCAGGGAGGGAGGGATGGAGAAGGCAGGGAGGGAGGGATGGAGAAGGCAGGGAGGGAGGGATGGAGAAGGCAGGGAGGGAGGGATGGAGAGGGGGTTAGTTGCCATTATTTGGTCACATTTCTTGAGTACCATTGAGTCCCATGCTGAGTTTCACACACACACACACACACACACAGTCTGACTCTGTCAGAAGTGGCAGTTGGAGGGTCTAGAGTGAAAGAGCAAGGTGTGCGTGTGTACGTGCCTGTGTGTTCATGCCTGTGTGAGTGATCGGGTTGTCCGGGAGACAGAGGGGGCATGCAGGCAGCAGGAAACCGAGAGGCAGGAAGGCAGTGATTGACCCTTCCCTCTTTTCACCCCCTCTTCATTCCATCCTGCCATCTCTCCATTTCTCCCTCCCTCCCTCCCTCCCTCCCTCCCTCCCTCCCTCCCTCCCTCCCTCCCTCCCTCCCTCCCTCCCTCCCTCCCTCCCTCCCTCCCTCCCTCCCTCCCTCCCTCCCTCCCTCCCTCCCTCCCTCCCTCCCTCCCTCCCTCCCTCCCTCCCTCCCTCCCTCCCTCACTCCCTCCCTTCCTCCATCCCTCCCTCCCTCCCTCCCTCCCTCCCTCCCTCCCTCCCTCCCTCCCTCCCTCCCTCCCTCCCTCCCTCCCTCCCTCCCTCCCTCCCTCCCTCCCTCCCTCCCTCCCTCCCCCTTCATTCCGTCCTCTCTCACTCTATCCACCATCTTGTTCCCTCACTTCCTCTTCCAATCAATGGCTTCCAGATGTAGCTCCATGCTGTCGGACGGGCTGCTGTTTCTTGTGGGAACCCTGCAGAGGGAGGCTCTATACACACACACACACGCATGCACACACACACACGCACACACACACAGACACACACATGCAAAAAATGTTGGTACATACATGGCTGTTGTAAGGGATTCTCTGATAGTGATCACCTCTGACAAGTAAATGTCAAGAGGGTCAAGTGTTCACAAGGATGTGCGTGCGTGCGGTGTGTTGTGTGTAGTTCATTTAACACGTTTTACATCTCAGAACGCATGTGAAGTGCACACCACAGCCTCAAGCACAGTGGATTTATCAAATATAGAATTACCTTTAGACTCTCCAGTCACCTCTCTCCCTCGCTCTTGTTCTCTTTCAATCTCTATTGCTTTTTTCTCCTTCTCATTCTGTCTCACTTTGTCTCAATCGGTTTCTCTCTATCCCTTTCTCGGTTTTTCTCAGAGAAAGGGAGAGAAAGATGGAGAGAACGTGAGCCTGTGAGACAGTAAAGCACGGGGCGCTCCGCTCCCGGTCCGCCTGAGAGAATGAATTATTGAGAGTGATGAACTGAAAATAACATGGGTGGGGAGGAGAGGAAAAGAAGGATGATGCTCTCTCTCTTTCTCTCTTTCTCTCCCACTCTCTCCTCGGGCCAAAGGACCAGACACAAGAAGCTCCCAAAAACAGTGTGTGTGTGTGTCTGCATGTGCGGTTTTGACTAAATGCCCTCTCGGTTTTGACGGTTAAGAACGAGCGTTTGTGACGTGCTTTTTTTTTACTGTCTCTTACTTTCACACTGTCCTCTTTCTCCTCCAATAATTCTGTAACGGTAACTTTGTCCCCCACTCCTCCCCCTTTTCTCTGTCTCCCTCTCTCCTTCTCTGTCCCCAATCTCTATCCCATCTCTCTGTCCCCCTCTCCTCCCCCCCTCTCTGTCCCCCTCTCCTCCCCCCCTCTCTGTCCCCCTCTCCTCCCCCCCTCTCTGTCCCCCTCTCCTCCCTCTCTCTGTCTCCCTCTCCCCCTCTCCTCCCCCTCTCCACCCCCCCCTCTGTCTCCCTCTCTCCCTCTCTGTCCCCCTCTCCTCCCTCTCTCTGTCTCCCTCTCTCCCTCTCTGTCCCCCTCTCCTCCCCCCCTCTCTGTCCCTCTCTCTGTCTCCCTCTCTCCCTCTCTGTCCCCCTCTCCTCCCCCTCTCTCTGTCCCTCTCTCTGTCTCCCTCTCTCCCTCTCTGTCCCCCTCTCCTCCCTCTCTATGTCTCCCTCTCTCCCTCTCTCTCCCCCTCTCCTCCCCCCTCTCTGTCCCTCTCTCTGTCTCCCTCTCTCCCTCTCTGTCCCCCTCTCCTCCCTCTCTCTGTCTCCCTCTCTCCCTCTCTGTCCCCCTCTCCTCCCCCTCTCTCTGTCTCCCTCCCTTGGTCCCACTCTCTCCCAGTCCTGCTGGGTGTCCCTCTCTAACATGTAGCCTGAATGCCTGCTCCATCACGAGAGGAGAATGTTGCTATTTGAATTTCCATGGCTCCTTTCCCAATGATGTTGTTACAACAGCCCACACTTGGGAATTCTCCCTAGAGACGACTGCTAACTACAGGGCCCATCTGTGTGTGTGTTTGTGTGTGTTTATTTGTAAGTGAATTAGCTGTGCCTGCAGAGTTAGGTGTGGGTCCACAGCTTGACCAGTCTGCTAGGATGTCTGTCCTTGACTGGACCATATTAATAATGACTGATGATGATGAAGATTAATGTATTTTTGAGAGAAAGGGAGAGAATAAAAGAGAAAGAGAAAGACTTCAAATGTGAAATGAAAACATTGTCTATCTACCATAGATGGACATAGCATCCTCCGTCTCTCTTTCTTTCTCCCACTCTCTCTCTTTCTCTGTGTGCCTGTAGAACTATTTCCCTCTCCCTCTCTCTTGTTCTCTCTCTCTCTCTCTTTCTCTGTCTCCCTTTCTTCTCATATCACAGTCATCTCAAAAGCACACACAACCACCTGGAATCCATTTAATCTGTTTTTAGAGTAATTGATAATAGCCACTCAGGAATGCACCAAACGAGTGCCCTATAAGAGTGTGTTTGTGTAGGTATGAGAGTGTGGGCATTGTATAGTAGTTATATATGTTGCTGTTTTTGTGTGTCTTAATTGTTGTGATCAACTCAGGTTATTGTTCCCTATACATATTCATCTACCCATCCCCTCATGCTCACTTCTTTGTGTGTGCGTGTGTGTGTTTGTGTGTGTCCTGTCTGAAATAAAATAAATATTTTTGCAGCAGCTCTGGAGAAGGTCAGGGTCAAGTTATGACAGACATCCCTATGGGAAATGAGACACACACACACGCACGCTGTCACGCACACAAAAGGTCAGACAAAAATAACAATCCCAATTCAAACCTTTACCCCGAAGGCTTGATGTCTGTGGCTAGAGTCAGGAATTCTAGGTCTTTGTACATGGGTGTGTGTGCGCATGTCTGTGTGTGTGTGTGTGTGTGTGTGGGGTGCGTGTGTGTGTAGGTGTGTGTGTGTGTGTGTGGGGGAGCCTCGTACAGTAGTTCCTCTTGACCAGTCTCAGTAATTGGACAGTATCCAGGGACTTTGACTACATCAGAACTGTAGCGAAGTGTGTTCATGTGTTTCATGTACGTTGCCAGCGACGCACCGTTGAATATTGTACTATTGCTGTGGGTCATTATTGACCACTGAGTGAATTTGATTTGTATTAACAGTATGTATTAATAATATAAAATAATAAGGAGATGTGAATAATACATTTTTATAAATAATGTTTTACATTAATAATAAATTGTTTGACATTCTGTGTCTAGAACAACAGGGCTTGACTGTTTCCATGTTCTCCTCTTGGTTCCTAAGCTTGTGTTTGAGGATGTTCAAGCCAGGTTCAGATATAGAATAGCCATATTGAGATGTCTAAGAATGTCTGTCTTGACTTGAGTCTGGCGATATGATTTAACATGGGGGATCTTAACAATTAGAACCAATTTTCTGAACATGAAATTTCACAGGCGATTCCTAGATGGATGAGGGTCAAGGGTCAGGTCACAGGAGTCAGGTCACAGGGGTCAGGGGTCAAGCTTGTTGTCCCCCATCAGTCTATAAAAGCAGAGCTGAGCCGAGCGGAGAAAGGGGGGGGGGAGACACACCTTTATTTCTGTCTCTCTTTCTCTCGCTTCACAGAGGAGAGGCGAAGAGAGGAGGAGACGGGGGGGTAAAGAGAAGTGAGGGGAGAGAAGAGAAGAGAGAAGTGCAGAGGAGTGGAAGGGAGGGGAAGAGGAGGGGAGTGTGAGGAGGGGAGAGGGAGGGAGGAGAACCGACGCGAGAGAAGAGAGGCAGAACAAGGCAGGTCTTGCCCTGGGACAGAGCAAGGGGGGGTGGGGGGGTGGGGGTAGCTGCTGTGTATTTGGAGGGATTAGTTCTGCTGGTGTGGTTATTAGGATTATTACAGCCTCAGATTAGGGATTAGAGATTCAAGAGGGAGAGGGTGCTGACGTCTCTATCCTGGCTAGGGTGCATGTGAAGTGAGAAGCCAGGAAAGCTGCAGAACACTAGCACACTGCTCACCCACTCCACTCTTCAACCTGTCCTTGGACTGAAATACCAGAGCATGTCTTGTGTATGCTGTAATAACCTTAGATCATTGTTTACCCAACTACATGAATGTGTGTTTACCCTTTGGGAAGCATTTGCAGATGTACACACACACTCACGCGCACGCACACACACAGATCTATACACACACTCACACACACAAAGCTATACACGTTCACTAACACACACACTCTCTCTCACACACATACACACGACCCCAATGGCTTTTAGACCCGTCAAATTAAATCTTGTCAGATTTCTCCACTGACGCTTGATGTATAAATGTTTAAATAGTTGGCCTGAACAAGTGGCTTGATTGCCAACACACACTTATACAAACGTACACACACAAACTTGTAAAAACACACACACATACTCTCACACATTCACATACACACATGCACATAATGCACACAGTCTGTGATACTGTGGTACTCAACAGGGATGTGGAGGGTTCCATCTTGAAAGCATGTTTCCATGGTGACCATTTCACCATGGCGCTCATTTCCCCTGGGCCATGATAGAGCCTTACACAACTTCTCTCTACCAAACACATGCACACAACTGTACACACACTCTCTCAAACACACACACACACACACACTGTTCTCTTATTTCTCTGCCCTCTATAGTAATGCTGGGCAGGGCTATGACTGGAACCATGTATGACATAAACCGACACAACAGAGCAATTAACGTTCTAACTAGATCGGTCCAGGTACAGGACAAACAGGAACACTGACGAGGACGAGAGAGGAGAGAGAGGGGAAGAGTCTGTTTGTCTGTCTGTCTGTCTGTCTGTCTGTCTGTCTGTCTGTCTGTCTGTCTGTCTGTCTGTCTGTCTGTCTGTCTGTCTGTCTGTCTGTCTCCATGTCTCTGTATGTATGGTCTTGTCTGTCTGTCTGTCTGTCTGTGTCCATGTCTCTGTATGTGTGGTCTTGTCTGTCTGTCTGTCTGTCTGTCTGTCTGTCTGTCTGTCTGTCTGTCTGTCTGTCTGTCTGTCTGTCTGTCTGTCTGTCTGTCTGTCTGTCTGTCTTGTCTGTCTTGTCTGTCTTGTCTGTCTGTGTCCATGTCTCTGTATGTGTGGTCTTGTCTGTCTGTCTGTCTGTCTGTCTGTCTGTCTGTCTGTCTGTCTGTCTCCATGTCTCTGTATGTGTGGTCTTGTCTGTCTGTCTGTCTGTCTGTCTGTCTGTCTGTCTGTCTGTCTGTGTCCATGTCTCTGTATGTGTGGTCTTGTCTGTCTGTCTGTCTGTCTGTCTGTGTCCATGTCTCTGTATGTGTGGTCCTGTCTCTCTGGGTGCTGTGTGAGCGTGGTGGCCTCAGCTCTACTATATCATATCTAAGAGCTATCGATTGGAATAGGCACAGTCTCCAGTAGCGGGATTAATATTTAATAAGACATATACCCGAGACCATTCATTTCATACACTCTATCATCAAACACACCCTCATAAACACACACACACAAACACACACACACAAATTCTGGATGCTCACCATACAAGGCTGCAGTGTGACTTGGTCTTATAAACAAGGCCTTCTGGAACATCTTCATCACCCACAGCAACAGAAGACAAGAACACCTTTTACACTCATATTACACAGCCCCTGAGGGAAACAGCCTGTACAACTTGTACTCTTTATAATGTGCAAGTTTTTAGCCAAGAGCTGCCTCTGCTCTTATATACAGTGTGTGTGTGTGTGGTGTGTGTGTGTGTGTGTTTCTGGCTTAGCCACCTGTACCCTTCTCATATTTTAGGCAAATCATTAATCATAGGGGAGCCAGTCAAGAGACACAGTTCCCCATGGGCACTGAACTGCAAGACTGAGAAAGATTCTCAAGAAAAAGAGTGTGTTTGTGTGTGTTTGTGTGTGTGTGTGTGTGTGTGAATGTAATTTCCACCCCCTCGTCCGGACCACTGTTTTTCTTTGAGGTTTTGATCAGGCAGCTGTGTGGACGCCAGGCTTGGCGCGAGCCCCCCTGTCTGTCTGTCTGTCCTGAGGCACTGGGGTCCTTTGTGTCCCTGCAGAAAGTGGTCTCTGAGAGCCAGAACTCTCCGGATGAAACCCTCCCCAGAGTAAAGCTGCTTTACCCTGCTGCTCCTATAACCTGGCCAACAGCTGACAGCACGCACACATACCGTACACACACACACACACACCCACACACTCTCACAAAAGGACGCAGAAAACTGACAGAGTAGAAAGAGAAAAGAGAGCAGCAGCCTCTAGAGAATTATCTCTCTTGCGCTCTCACTCACACATAGACACACACACACACACAGGCACCTACACTACTCTGAAATCCGCTGGGGATTGTGCTACTGGACTTTGCTCCCTTATGATTAATGATTTGGCTAAAAATATTCCATCGAAACACAGTACAGGTGGCAAAGCTAGAGAAACCTTGGGTTTTTAAGTTTCATTCCACTTTCTTATTCTTTACCCTTATTGGTGTGTGTGTGTGTGTGTGTGTGTGTGTGTGTGTGTGTGTGTGTGTGTGAGTGTGAGAGTATGTGCGTGTGTGGTAATTTATGGCCCTGCAGAGGCAAACTGTGTGTTACTTGATTAAATCTGTGACCTTCAGCACCACCAAAAGCAATCAGT
The DNA here is from genome assembly GCF_054491055.1 of Hypomesus nipponensis. NCBI lineage: Eukaryota > Metazoa > Chordata > Actinopteri > Osmeriformes > Osmeridae > Hypomesus > Hypomesus nipponensis. The sequence continues at coordinate 11,125,532 of NC_140370.1, read as the reverse complement.
AGACACACACACAGTATATACTTAATACACTCACACACGCAAACACTCCTCACACCAACATGCAATCAGTACCTGGTGGAATCCATCACAGCATTGATCCATCTAAACACACACACACACACACACACACACAGATTATTGAATTGCATTTCCGACACCACCCCATTTCCCTGACTCAGAGGCTTGATAATGGAGGACTAAGCACCTCCAGAGAGAACACAGGAATGCTGAAAGTCATAAATACATACAAGTGCAGTCTCAGTCGACATCCCTGGAAAAACCAGGGATGCAAAATTACTAACCGGAAACCCCATTAGAACTCTGGGATTAGACACACTAATATGCTCTTCTCATTCCGTTCACTGATGCTGTGCTGGGTACTGTACCTCTCCTACTGGCTGCTTCCTACTGTGTGTAACAGCTGTCGTGTACTGCAGTGTGTGACGTGGACTAGCATCACAAGTGTAACCCTGCGCCCCCCTCCCCCCCCTCCTCCTCCCCCAGCATGCAGACCCGGCTCCTACAAGGCCTCCGCCACCGATGCCTACTGCTCAAAATGTCCGCCTCACAGCTCCTCCCACCAGGAAAAAGCGTCGGAGTGTGTGTGCGAACCGGGCTTCTACCTTGCAGAGTCAGACCCACGCTCCATGGCCTGCACACGTAAGTAACACACACACACACGCACACAGAGACTTCAGTTAGCTCTGACACTAGAGTTCCTACAGATGTCTGATTCTCCGGATCATATCTTGTCTTGTTTATCCATGCTGACTAGCTTCTGTTACACTGTCTACGATGATACACTCCTGAGGTTGTGTGTGTGTGTGTGTGTGTGTGTGTGTGTGTGTGTGTGTGTGTGTGTGTGTGTGTGTGTGGTGGTGTGAGAGAGATACTCCAGTGGAGTGTTCTATTTCTGTCTATGGCTCTGAGTCACCCGGACATAAGGCCTCGGCTTGGCCTAACCACATCCTGAGGTTAGGAGAGACTGAGAGAACGAGAGAGGGATGGAGGGAAGAGATGTAGAGTATGGATGTGAGGGCAGGACAGGATAACTGTAATCGAGAAACAAAGAAGGAGAAACTCAGAAGCCAGCTGCGTACACACACGCACACACACACACGTGCATGTGTGTGAGAGCCAAAGCCATTATCAGGTTATGGTAGATTAAGCTCATTAATCGTTCCTGCAGGTGAGATGTGACAGGTGATATTAACTGGAAATGAGCAATGACTCGTGTGTCTGTGGGTTTGCGTGCGCATGTATCTGTTTGTGTATGTGGGTGTGTGTATGTGGGTGTGTGTATGTGGGTGTGTGTCAGTGTGGTGTGTGTCAGTGTGGTGTGTGTCAGTGTGGTGTGTGTCAGTGTGGTGTGTGTCAGTGTGGTGTGTGTCACTGCTGCTCACTCCTCCCTAAAATACGATCTGTCTCCCGCTCAATCTTCTCTCTTGTGCTCCCTCAAATGGAGGAGGAAAGGAGATCAGAGGATTGGAGAGGAGAGGAAAGGAGAGGAATGGAGATGAGAGGATAGGAATGGAAAGGAGATGAGAGGAGACAAGAGGAGATGAGAGGAGAGAAGAGGAGATGAGAGGAGACAAGAGGAGATGAGAGGAGAGAAGAGGAGATGAGAGGAGACAAGAGGAGATGAGAGGAGAGAAGAGGAGATGAGAGGAGACAAGAGGAGATGAGAGGAGAGAAGCATAGGAAAGAGTGCAGGGGTGAGGCAAAGAGAAGAGGTGGCGGGGGAAGGGTTGAAAGAAGAGTGGAATGACGGATGCTGCAGACATCTCGCTCACCGTCAGGCATCATCCCCCTGTCCTCAGATTTACGGCCGACAGCCTCAATTATCCCCCATGGCCATCCCCTGCCACTAGCCCCCCGCCACCTGCCCTTTAGAGGGGGCTGGCGCTGGGCAGCCTGATCAGGAAAGGCCCAGGCTTTACAGGCCCCCTGAGGCTCACTACTCAGCCTGGACCTGATGAGATGTCATCAGCCAAGACACTGATGCCTGAACTGCCATCTATCAATGCGATCCAAGAATGATCCCATTTCACAGAGTCTACACACGCATGCACACGTATGCACAGAGTCCACACACACATGAACACACACACACAATGATGCCATCAGTCTTTTGCTCTAGATGGCCATGGAAGTCTTGGAGGAGAAATAAGTGACAAATAAACCTTTACGAGGACAACATACAACTGAATGGAATTGTTTCACATGGACACACAAACATAGCTTATTTCAGTTGAAGGACAAATGAGAGTTTGCTGGCTTGTCCTAATGTTAATTCAGATGGATACTTTGGGATTATTATTTGTAAAGTATGGCAAAAATTTATTGAACACCTCCTTCCCTCCTTCCCTCCTTCCCTCCTTCCCTCCTTCCCTCCTTCCCTCCTTCCCTCCCTCCCTCCCTCCCTCCCTCCCTCCCTCCCTCCCTCCCTCCCTCCCTCCCTCCCTCCTTCCCCCTAGGCCCCCCCTCTGCTCCCCGGAACCCCATCTCCTCCGTCAACGAGACCTGCGTCACTCTCGAGTGGTCCCCCCCCTCCGACACGGGGGGCCGTGGGGACGTCACCTACAACCTGTTCTGCAGGAAGTGCTCGGGGGACGGCAGGAAGTGCGTGCCCTGTGGCAGCGCCGTCCACTTTGTGCCCCGGCAGTTTGGCGTGGCGGTTGCCGCGGTGCTGGTGACGGACCTGCAGCCTCACTCCAACTACAGCTTCACTGTCGAGAGTCAGAACGGCGTCTCGGACCTCAGCCCCTCCCCCAGGGGCGAGGTCACCGTCAACGTCACCACCTCCCAGACAGGTGAGCGCCACCGTGTCGTCACAGTCTAGTTGCCGGGCAACGTGAGAGCCCATCGTCAGCCTATTGCGATGCGACAGTTCAGTTGCCATTTTGTAGGGGGGCCTCCGATGTATTCCACACACGTACACACACACATTCACACACACACACACTCACACTCACACACGCACACTCCACCCTGCCCTATACCCTTCACCCCAGAGCTCATGCATATGTATGGTCCCTCTCTGGCTCTGCTGAAGACTCAGGCTTCATTATCATCTGCTGATTAGAACTAGGCACAGAAACAGGCTCGAGTGTTGAGTGTGTGTGTGTGTGTGTGTGTGTGTGCACGTGTAACTGCTTTTGTGTGTGTGTGTGTGCAGGTGTGTACAGTTGTGTATCCGGGACAGGTTGAGAGGAATGGATGGTGATGATGACACACCAGACGTGGCATGGGTTTGTGTGTGTGTGTGTGTGATGATGAAGAGAAGAGTGAGAGGTTGTTAACCTTGTTAAGAGGGCCACATGTTGCCCCTGCTGCTGCACCTCTCCTGTCCACGCTCACACGCGCACACACACACTCATACACACACATCATAATTAATCCAGAAGCTTCCTGAGAAGGAAGGACATACATTATTTTGGTTGTGAAGGGCCCTCTTTTCCACACACACACACACACACATACACACACACACAGTCACATACATCTATGTAACTGCTGTGGTGTGAACACATGTACTCCCACACATATGACATGAATGAGCCCCCTCTGTGCTCCCTCATTAGCACCTCTCCACGTCCCACAGTAAAGTCATTAAAGCTCTCTCTCTCTCTCTCTCTCTCTCTCTCTCTCTCTCTCTCTCTCTCTCTCTCTCTCTCTCACTCTCTCTCCTTCTCTCTCTCTCTCTCTCTCTCTCTCTCTCTCTCTCTCTCTCTCTCTCTCTCTCTCTCTCTCTCTCTCTCCATCATTCTCTCTCTCTCCTTCTCTCTCTCCTTCTCTCTCTCTCTCTCTCTCTCTCTCCTCTCTCTCTCTCTCTCTCTCGCGCTTTCCTGAACCTGCTGCATTCTGTCTCTCTTCCTCCGTCTCCATCTCTGTCACTATCTATCTTGCCTGTCTCTCTTTCTTCTTTTGTGCCTATGTGTGCACAAAAAACACGTACACGCATATGCACATTCATGTGTGCTGTACACAGATGGATACATGCAGATACCGTACAGTCACATAGTCATGACAGAGAGTGCGACATGACGGCCAGCGGACATCCTAACCCTTCTCTCTCTCTCGCCCTCTCTGCCTCTCTAGTGAGTGTGGTGCTGAAGGAGAGGAGGAGTAAGGACAGTGTGACTCTGGCCTGGCAGGAACCTGACCGCCCCAGTGGAGGGGTAGTAGAGTACGAAGTGATTTACTATGAGAAGGTAAGACACACCTCCCCTCCTTTCCTCTGTGTTTCCTCCATCATCGAGGGGTGTTGGTTGGGCCCAAGGCCCAGCTTTAATGAGTTGTTTATCATATGAGAACACAGTCCAGACCCAGTGCCCTGGCTCCCCTGATCCCTGCTGCTCACACCAACAGGACAGCTGTGAACAAACATTGGCACGCTGTTACAATTAAGAGAATGACGACAACAAAGAAATGTATGTGTGTACGTGTGTGTGTGTGTGTGTGTGTCTCAGTCAGACAGTCATTAGGTGTAATACAGTGTTAATCTGTGTAGAACTCTTATTAGAGTATTTCAGTCATCTGTCCAGTAGACTCCCTCCTGTCCTCCAGACTCCTGCTGGCCGAGCCGGTACACGGCTCCCAGAGGAGACACTCCCTCCCTCCCTCTGCCTGCCAGCTGGCCTCCGCATGGACACCCTACATGGCCATGTTTATGAATGAGCTTCAATGAAAGTTGATTCCTCATTATTCATTCATGGGCCTTCATCATGGGCCTTCCTCTTGGTTTAATGTCTTTCTCTCTCTCTCTCTCTCTCTCTCTCTCTCTCTCTCTCTCTCTCTCTCTCTCTCTCTCTCTCTCTTTCTCTCTCTTTCTCTCTCTTTCTCTCTCTCTTTCCCTCTCTTGCTCGCTCTTCCTTTCTCTGTCCAGAACCAGAGGGAACAGAACTACACGGTTCTGAAGACGCGCTCCCACATGATGACGGTGGACGGGTTGAAGCCAGGGACCACCTACGTGTTCCGTGTCCGCGCCCGCACCGAGGGGGGCTACGGCACCTACGGGGGAGAGATCGAACTGGAGACCAGCCACGAAGGTGAGCGTCTCTCCATTTCTCTCTGGCTCCCTTTCTTTTGCTCTTTTCACTCTCTTTCTGTCTCCCTCTCTCTCTCTTTACAGCTTTCTATGGCCTCTTTCTCTCTCTCTCTCGAACTGTCTACTTCACTTTCTCTCTCTATAGCTTAGTCTCCCGGTCTCTCTCTGTCTCTCCCTCTATTTCCCTCTACTCTCTCTCTCTCTCTCTCTCTCTGTATTTCCTTCTCTCTGATTGGTCTCCACAAATCTATGGTTGCCTATTAGATTGAGTTGATCTAATATCAATCTTATCAATTTGATCTAATCTGATCGATCTCATTGATCACTTAAGAGAGACAGAGAGAGAGAAAGAGAGAGAGTCTCGGTGAATGTGCTCAGTTAATGAAATACGAGATCAATGCCAATCTATGCCTGCATTGGCCATTCATTTGCCTGAGAGGGCTGTCTACACACCCACACACCCTACACGCACACCTACACACACACCCTACACACACACACATGCTGGTTCTTAGCTAAGCTTGATAAATGGGGTATTTGTTTTGAGTAATGGCTCGATTGGTGCAGCTAAAAAAATCAATGGTGCTTTGCAGAAACTTTTACAGCAGGCTTGTTATGTGGAATGTTAACATATCCATTTGGACAGAACGGGGAGATTGGAATGTGTTTAACGTCAGCTCTCATACAGGGAATCTACAGATGGAAAAGACTTTTCATCTTAGAGCTCATCAGCTACACACACCCACACACACACACACACACACACACTTTCTTCAACCTGAAAAACACACGCACGTACGCACACACACACTGTCTTCTATGACACACACACTGACTTTACACACATACACACACGCATCTACGCATACATTTGAGATATGCATGAAATAAATGATACTGTTCTCTCTCAGACATGCACACACACACACACATCTGAGCCTGTGTTGTGTCCACTGCAGATATCCTGGCCATAGGAGACCCTAACCAGGTCACCATCCTGGTGGTGTCCATAGGCGGAGGCATCATCCTGCTCATCTTCCTGGTCGCTTGCTTTGTCGTTAGTGGAAGGTGAGGCAATTATAATACACACATACACAGTTTTTTTACACAATGAACAAGCCAAGTTTCCATGTGTGTGTTTGTGTGCGTGTGTTTGTGTGTGTGTGTGTGTGTGTGTGTTTGTGTGTGTGTGTGTGTGTGTGTGTGTTTGTGTTTGTGTGTGTGTAGATCCACAGTTTTCTTTTCTGACACTAATCTTTGATGAATCAGCGGCTGTTAAAATCCTGTCAAAGAAGGCAGGAATACAATAGAGATGAGAGTGGAGAATAGATGAAGTCTGTGTGCTGCTCAGAGATCACTGGCTCCAGCTCCCTGGAAGGAGGCGAAGGAGGAGAGAGGGATGACAGGCTGTTGTGATTTATAGAGCCTGTAAATGAATGTTTATCCCATACATGCTTTGATTAGATTAAACACAAACACACCCACCCGCACCCACACACACACACACACACACATAGACACAGGTCTGTAAAACCATTAGTATTGATTGAGGTGATTGCCTATCAGGCTGAGTGCTCTATTCACTATTGACCAGGAGGGATCTAATCAGGGGAGACTCCAGCACACACACACAAACACACACATATGCAAACTAACACAAACACACACACAGACTTACACACATATACACACAAACGAACCCATACATGCACATACATCCACACACACACGCACAACACCACAGTTTGTGTTTTGATTACTACTCTCAAACTATCCAAACATTTCAGACTACACACAGATCTGTGCACAGGAATTGAGCAGGGAGACATAGCAAGGTGCCAAACATAGTGTTCTAGGAGCCCACACGTAAACACACATTAACACACACAGATAATCAGGTTTCACAGACAGCAAGGTGTTAACTAGGTTTTACAGGAAGCTCGATACTTCTCCATCAATTACAGCTGCTCCGCTCTGTCTTGCCCTCCCTCCATCTCCTCATTTGCGTGTGACGGTAAAGGGGGTGGCTGGTGGGAATGGCGGTGGCGGTGGGGGGGGGGGGGGGGTGGCGGTGTTGATTAGCTCTCTGCTGAAGAGTCTGTGAACGTATATCAAAGGGTGTGTGTTTGCCTGTATATGTGGAGGCTATTTGTGAGTGGATAGGGGATGGCAAGATCAAAGACAATACTTGAGAGACAAGGAAGTAAAAAACTGGGAGGGATTTGGATGGACAGAAGAGAAACTGAGGTGAAAGGATGGGCGGGAAAGTAATGAGGGAGCGCAGGGAAGGAGAAGAAGAAAGATGACGAGAGATTACAGAAAGCAGAGATCCGGATGAACGACAGAAGGGATCGAGGACACGGGTGGGTGAGAGAGGAATGAAGTGACGGGTTAGGGTGAGAGAGGGATGAAGTTTGCTCTGTGTGTGTATAAATGATAGATTGAAAGATGGAGTAAAGGAGTGAGAAGGGGGAGGTGGGGATGCAGAGAAAGGAACAAGCCAACAGGCAAGGGAAGGGGACGGAGAGCAGATTACAGCAAGACGGAGTGAGGATCAGAGGAAAGCAGCATGGTGAAAGATATCACTGATACATGCACTGGTCTCTCTCTCTCTCTCTCTCTCTCTCTCTCTCTCTCTCACACACACTCTCTCTCACTCTCTCCCTCTCCCTCTTTTCTGATTCTGATTCTGATTTCTGACTCTCGCACTCTCTCGGGTTCTCTAGTCTTCCTTCAGTCCTCTCTTCGCCCCGCAGTTTCATTCTCTCACGCACTCTTTCATCAGCCTTCATCCTCTCTCTGTTGAGCTTTCACTCTCTAGCTCTCAGTCACGCCACCGTGTGTGTGCGCGTGCCCTGTGTGTGTGCGCGCGCAGAGTTGAGGCAGCAGGAAGGTCATGTGGAGTCCCTGTCTCAGACCGAGGATACTTGAGCTAAGCAGCTCTGTTTCACCCTGGTTCATACTGGATGTGAACTACAGCTACATAGCTATTTCACTCAGTCAGAGCCGCTGCTATTCTTTTTCTAACAAACACACGCAGACACACACGCACACAAACGCACACATAGACACACGTCTTAGGCCCCCTGTAAAATGTACACATGTTTCTGTCAAAAAGGATAACATACACACAGTCATGGTGCGGCGCTGGGAGAGGAGGGAAGAATATTGCCGTGGAATGGCTCATAAACAGCCTGATTTGTGGCCTGCTCTGTTCTTTTCTGTTCTGGTTTAATAAAGTGGTGTTCTGCCATTGTTGCTACAGAAGGGAAACATGAGAACACGTCCAAACCCCCCAGACTCAGCACTGCACTGACAAAATAGCACCAGTTATTACGGCCCTGTCTGTGTGTGTGTGGGTGTGTGAGTGTGTGTGCCTGTGCGTTTGCGTGCGTTTTACTATGAGGGGGCTTTTGTCCGCAGGCGAGTGAATTGGCAGACTGGCAGGTGGGAACAATGGAAGAGAGAGAGAGAGAGAGACAGAGAGACAGAGAGACAGAGAGAGAGAGAGAGAGACACAGAGAGAGAGAGAGAGAGAGACACAGAGAGAGAGAGAGAGAGAGAGAGAGAGAGAGAGAGAGAGAGAGAGAGAGAGAGAGAGAGAGAGAGAGAGAGAGAGAGAGAGAGAGAGAGAGAGAGAGAGAGAGACACAGAGAGAGAGAGAGAGAGAGAGAGAGAGAGAGAGAGAGAGAGAGAGAGAGAGAGAGAGAGAGAGAGAGAGAGAGAGAGAGAGAGAGAGAGAGAGACTGGCATAGTGATGGAATCAGCAGATGGTGTGCGCTCATGAAACCATTCCCCCCTTCGGTTTCCTCTCTCCCTAAGAAGTAGTTAGACAAGTTGTTAGGGGTGCACCAGTCTATGTATGTGTGTGTGTGTGTGTGCGTGTGTGTCCTCTCTACTAATGATTATCAGGTGGTAAGAAGGCTCTCAGAGGGGTTGTAGATGAGCAATGCAGCATGCTTTGATTCACGGCCAGATCTTTTGTTACTTGCATGTGCTGTTATGTGGTGCCAGCGTTTTAAACAAGTACGAAGGAAGCACAACGTTTTTCTGCCGCCTTCTGTCTCGCCGTTTCGAACATTTCTGAGGAAGTCACGTCCGCTGAAAGTCTTCTGAAAGACCATCTCCTTGGGCCTGGTTTAGTGGCTTCTCCTGCCAGGAGCATGGTTAGCCAGAGCGTGTGGTGGGATGTGCTGGCGACTCAAGTTTGCTTCCATTGAAGCTCTGAGTAAAGCAGGCCGTTCAGAAAGGCTGCACAATCAGGCAGGGTGTAAGTCTGAGGCTGAGGCAGAGGCCAGGCTGTAAGTCAGAGGCTGAGACAGAGGCCAGGCTGTAAGTCAGAGGCTGAGGCAGAGGCCAGGTTTTAAGTCAGAGGCTGAGACAGAGGCCAGGCTGTAAGTCAGAGGCTGAGACAGAGGCCAGGTTTTAAGTCAGAGGCTGAGACAGAGGCCAGACTGTGGGGTAAGTCAGAGGCTGAGGCAGAGGCTGAAACAGAGGCTGAGACGGAGGCTGAGACAGAGGCTGAGACAGAGGCTGAGACAGAGGCTGAGACAGAGGCTGAGCCAGAGGCTGAGACGGAGGCTGAGACGGAGGCTGAGACAGAGGCTGAGACAGAGGCTGAGACAGAGACCAGGCTGTGAGGAGTGTCTGTCTAGACTATCTGAAGTTGATGCAAGAAAGAAGGGACAGATACTCTACATCCCTGATGGAGAGAACAAAGAAATAGATACTTCCAGTAGTGCCCTTTTTTATTCATTTCTCTATCACAGATACCTTACCTGTGGCGTCATAGCGAAGTGAAGTGATGGAGTGAGCGAGAGAAACGGAGGTGTCTTTGGAATGGGGGATGGGTTTAGCAGAAAGACTTAGGAAGTATAGTAGAGATGAGGGTCTTTTACATCTGCTTGAGGTTCTGCATAATGACATACGTGATACGAGGAGGAATGAAAACCACTATTCCTGTTTTTCTTAATACATCCTCTGTGAATGCATGGAGTGGCTCATGCTCAGGCTACATACAATGCTGGACATTGCCCTTAGTCATATTTAATCACCAGTGGACCCAGCGTGGTACAAACCTTTGTAAATGTGTGCTTTCATCCATTACATTGATGTCTGTCCATTTTCTATATAATAGCCCTAATGATGCCACAAGAATCAGGCACTTACAAGCCCACCTCTAAATGGTGCAGCGGGAGGTTGTGTGTGCGTGTGTTTGTGTGTGTGTGTGTGTGTGTGTGTGGGGGGGTGGGGGTGGGTGGGTGTGTGTGTGGGTGTGTGTGTTTGTGGGTGTGTGTGTGTGTGTGCTGTACAGCATGTGCATATTTGTGTGATAGTGTCTTTTTCGCTGGCATCTCAAGTCTTTGAACCAGATAAGCAGAGCTTGGGGCTGAAGAATCCAGCTTTGTCTGCAGAAAGCTCCAAACTAGCTTATCAACAGGAGCCGAGAGATGGCTGGTTGCCAGGGGTCCCGTGCTCTCAGTGTGGATCATGCTGTTCGTATCGTACTAAGCTCACAGGACACATGTTCTACGTGGACCTCCGGAGCGGGCTAACAGCATTAGGAACACGCAGAGCTGTTTGGGCAATTGCAGGCAGTTGCAGCTGAGATGATTCACATGATCTCACACACACACACATGCGAGTGTTTGGCCTAATCACCTAGTATTGGCTGTGGTGTCGTTAAGGAAATTAGGCACACTGATACACTGAGGCCCTGTTAACATAAAGATACACTTCAGCTAATGATGGTGATGATGACATGCACCCCCCCCCCCCCACCTCCTCTCCCTGCTTCCTCTCCTCCCCCCATCCATCATGTGCCCTCTGACCACACAGATAAGAATCCTGCCACATTAGGCCAATTAGCTGGACCGCCGTTCTTCTACTCTGGTCTTTTTTGGTCCCAACTGTATTTTCTTCTCATCCTTTCCTTTTCATCTCATTTCTCCTCTTTTCCATGCTCTCCTTTCCTTCTCTCCTCTTCTCCTTCTCCTCTCCTCACCTCCTTTCTCTTCAACTCTTTTCTTCTGTCTTCTCCTCTTTTCTCCCCTCCTCCTCTTTCCGGTCCGGCTGTGCACTTACTCTAATGAATCGGTGCTAAATTAAATGTTTCCAAACACGTTTTAATGAAACACAGACAGATTTATTAGTCATAACTCTATTGCTAATCATGTCCCCTTCCTAATAATTACGTCTGGCTGAGTAAATCTTTTTACAGAGCGGTCAGAGAGCTTTGGGTGAATGCCAACAGGGGGGGCGGGAAAGCCAAGGTGCAACTCTCCTTCTCTCAAACTCCCTCTTGAATGTTTCTTTTGTTCGGCCTTTATTCTTGTTCTTTGTTTCTTTTCGTCATCGACGTGCTATCCTCACCATGAAAGAATTAGGTGTTAGCTGACAAACATGATCTTTTTCAGACCCGAGACAAGGAGTAAATTTGGCATGAAAATGCGAGATTGAAATTGAATCAATTTATCTAATTCCACATAATTACATTTGATTTAATAGCTTGATATTAGATGGAATTTCTATTATTATGAGTAATGATGGTAATGAAAACCACAGCAGGACTTTTGTGTCTGGGTCTATCTGTGTGTGTGTGTGTGTCATAATGTTACCTTTAGTCTAAGCATCCACTCCCACTGATTGCAAGCCCAAGAGAGGGGAGGATGGAGGGGGTCAGGAATTAGCTGGGATGGATGGATGGAAACTAAGAATGTGTGTCATTCTATTCATTTCATTATGTTCCATAAGAAAAAGTATACTTTGTAATGACTTTGTCTGTTCATACTAACAACCACTGACACAGAATATATTGTCCCCTGACTCTTGTCTCCCTGACTATATCAGTTTCTCCTTCAGTCCATCAGTTGTCTAACACTAATCCCATTAAGGCAGGCTTGTCATATAAAACTCTCTGAATGATACCGCTCCACATGCTTTTACACACACTTTAATAGCTGTCCCAGCTTCTGCAGTTAAGATTCCACCAAGGTTATTCTGAAACACACACACACAAACACACACGCACACACACACTATTTGCATTTGAGCTGTCTCTGTGCATATTTGAACAGGGGGATCACATTGTTTTCCTTCGCTCCCTCTTCCAAGGATACTTTGACATCCATATTTACACAGAATTTCTCCCTCGCTCTCCCCTCTCCTCAGAACTTTCCAGCTCTTCACAGAGTCACATCCAACTCTGTGTTTTGCCGTAGTTGAGTGGAAGTTTCCTTTTGTTTGATCTCTCTCTCGCCCCCTTTCTCTCACCTTCTGTCTGCCTCTCTTTTTCTTTTTTTTCTCTCTTACTAACACACACACACGTCAGCTTTCACAGTGCAGAGAGCCTGTGTTCAGCAGTTGCTTAGTGGGGGTCTTTGTGTGGATCCCTCTGAGAGACAAGGGCACCTGAGTCAGCGATGGAGCTCTGGATACGCCTGGTGCAGACAGGCTCTGTCCCACGGCTCCAGCGACTCCCGGCCTTCTCTCTTCTCCTTTATCTGTCCATCTCGCTCCCTCGCTCACACCTCTTCTGTATCCCTCGCTATTTCCTCTTCAGTCTCTGCTTTCACCATAGCCTGCTTCTATGCATACAACTATGCCTGTCATCAGCTCTTTCCATCCCTCCCACCCTTCCATCTATCCCTCCCTCCTTCCCTCCTTCCCTCCTTCCCTCCTTCCCTCCTTCCCTCCTTCCCTCCTTCCCTCCTTCCCTCCCTCCCTTCCATCCATCCATCCCAAAAACCCACCCTCACTCCCTCACTTCCACCGTCCCCTCCTGCGATCCCTCCCATCCTCCATCCCATCCTCCTTCCTTCCCTCCATCCCTTTTGTCCATTGCCCCTTTCAATGCCACCCTCCCTCCCTCCCTCCCTCCCTCCCTCCCTCCCTCCCTCCCTCCCTCCCTCCCTCCCTCCCTCCCTCCCTCCCTCCCTCCCTCCCTCCCTCCCTCCCTCCCTCTTTCTTTCTTTCTTTCTTTCTTTCTTTCTTTCCCTCCCTCCCTCCCTCCCTCCCTCCCTCCCTCCCTCCCTCCCTCCCTCCCTCCCTCCCTCCCTCCCTCTCTGTCTCTCTCTCTCTCCCTCCCTCCATGGTTCTCTGTGTGATTGCTTGTTAGTTAGTATGCAGTGACGGACCCCTGCAGTGTGCTCCTCACCACATCCCCCCTGTCAGCAGAAAGACACAACACTTCCACTCCTCCTCTCAAACAACGACAGAACAGAGGGAGTCAGATCTGAGGCTGGGACCTACAGAGAGAGAGGGGGGATAGAGAGAGAGAGAGAGAGAGAGAGAGAGAGAGAGAGAGAGAGAGAGAGAGAGAGAGAGAGAGAGAGAGACAGAGAGACAGAGAGACAGAGAGACAGAGACAGAGACAATAAAGGACAGTGTATTGTATGTAGGGTAAGTCGATGTGCCGAGAAAGTGAACAAGATGGAGAGGGAGAGATAAGAAAGATTATTGTCTCTAGAGTGTTACTGTTAGATAAAGGAGAGAAGAAAGAAAAGAGAGGGGGGCTGAGAGAAATCAAGAGAGAGCTGGACATGGGGCTTGAGGAAGAGGGGTTGTCAGAGTAACGATGGAGGGAGAGAACACGGGAATGAGAGAGAGAGAAAGAGAGAAAGAGAGGGAGGGATGTGATGATAATATATGGATGTGGTTCTATGAAGGTGGAAGCTGGCTAGCCAAATGACAAATGGGTCTCGGGTGACAGAGTATTATAATAAAAAGTAAATTGATATGCAAATGTGGAACGTGTAGCTCCTGGAGGACAGGGATAGCCTGTTGTCCTCATCGGAGTGGAACAGAGAGGGGAGGGGGGAGGGGTAGGGGGGAGCATCGGTGTGTGATACAGATATGTGTTAGGCGCACATCATTTTGCGTGTGGTTGTATGTGTTTCTGTGAGTGTGTGTCTTTCTGTCAATGTGTGTGCGTGTATTGCTTATGAGAAATAGTGGAGTGTGCGATTGTTAAATAGGATAGGAGCGTGCCGGAACAGTGGCCTCGGCACCTGGGATGACAGATGGACACAAGTTTGGACTGAGAGAGAGAGACAGAGAGACAGAGAAACGGAGACAAAGTGGGAGAAAGATTGCCGACAGACAGGAGAAAAGAGAGTATAAAATTACCCTGGAATAGACAAGACGTGTAGAAACCATTGTGCATGGCAGGACTATTACAGAGACAGTGGCAGCCCTGGATTACTGGTGTAAATCTCCTAAGGGGAAAAGAGGAAAAAAGAGGAAAAAGAAAAAGGAGATCATGGAGAGCTTTCTTTGGACCTCCTGGAGGTCTCACTGCTTGACTGCAGCAGAGCCCTTCGAGAGAGAATACCACGGAGCTGCTGAAAATGTTTGTGCATACAGTCCACCTCACCAGCTCCTCTGTCTGAAGCTGGGGGTTGGCCCGATCTACTGAAGAGAGAGAAGCGTGAGAGGGAGGGAGAGAGGAGGGGAGGGGAGGGGAGAGAGTAGGAGAGGGGGGTGAGAGCGATGAAAGGAGGGGAGGTAAAGACGTAAGGAGAGAGAGGGAAGAGATAGAAAAGAAGAAAGGGGAGGGAAGAAAGAGGAGGGGAGGTATGGAAGAGAGGAACAGGATGATAGAATAATGAAGGAAAGAAGGGGAGGGATGGAAAGGGAGTAAAGGGGAGCGGAGGGGAGGGAGGGGAGTTGAGGGGATATTGAGAAAAGAAGAAAGGGAGAGAAGACTAGAGGGAAGAAATAGTAAGGGAGAAAGAGAGAGAGGAGAGAGAATGGGGGAAGAGGAAGAAAGGAAGGGGAGAGAAGGGAAGGATTGGCTCCTTTGTTGAAGGGAATCATGTCTCTATTTCTCTTGTTGCTTCCTGATGTCATTGAGGAAGTAAGAATGATCTGGCAAAATATTCAGATGGTTAGAAATCACATGGACCCTTCAAAGACAACTGAGAGGAAATATAGGATGGCGATTGGAGACGGTCAGCCCAGATCTTTGAGTCCAGCAGCAGATGTGTCAGGAGAAGGAGAGGGGAAACAGGTTCACCTCTCCCTCTCTACCCTGGGTTTAAATCTGCTACGCTAATGATTCATGACACTGTTAACTGGAGAGGAGAAATGAGTCTCTCTGTAATTACTATGGAAATGTGTTCTCTCTCTCTCTCTCTCTCTCTCTCTCTCTCTCTCTCTCTCTCTCTCTCTCTCTCTCTCACTCACAAATAAACACACACACACACACACACCAACACACTGAGCCCAGATACGCCCCCACAGTGATGAGGAAGTGTTTCGTCAGTGGGCTTGGGCTGTGCCTTGAGCAGGTGCAGGGGTGTGGGAGTGGGAGTGTGTGTTCCCCTGTGGGGGTTTTGCATTTTGGGGGCAGAGGTGGGACCCCTTTTCCCCATTCACCATATGCTCTAAACACATGCCCCCAGGTGGCTTGGGAGTGTGTGTGTGTGTGTGTGTGTGTGTTGAAGGTAATGATCACAGTCCCTGTGTGTGGCTCTGGCTTGAACCCAGCTGATAAACATGTGGGACCCCATCCCTCCTCCCCCACCTCCTAAGCCCTTTAACCATGCCCCCATAGACCCCATCAATAACAACCCTCTAACCCACCCAAGGGACTCCCGGCACTACCACATGGCTCTATGCGTGCGTGTTTGTGTGTGTGTGTGTGTTCTACCCCATAACCCTCTCGCTCCAGGTTTATGCCAGTATTCCCCAGACAGCCTATTGAAGTCTGAGTTATTCCATCCGTTCAGCTGTGTAAAAACTAACACTAGGATTAAACACCAAATGACTGTGATATGTGCTGGAGCTAACAAGACCTCTTCTTACCTCACCTCACCCCTCCCTGCCCCTCCTCACCCCTCCCTCTCTCTACCCCTTCTCCCTCTCTCTTCCTCCTACCACCTAAAACATATTTCACCTTCTTTTTTCTGTGGGATCCTTAAGTTATCCTTGCTTTCTTTTCACCCTTCCTCGCTCTCTTGGTTAGTTGTTGTTCTCGTCCTTTTTTTGTCTCTTTCTTTATTTCTTCATCCCAGACCTTTCCTCCTCCCTCGCTTCATCATCCCGGTTAAATATAGAATTCACTTTGAAACACTACTCAACACCTGCAAAGAACTTGTCCCATCTTTGACTATATAGAAAATCGATATGTGCATTTTATTTTATAATTAGTATTATCACTGTCCTGTTTTGTTTAGGAAGAGCAGAGAGGAGAGGAGAGGACTGGGGAGTGGAGGACAGGAAAGGATGAGAGACAAAACATATCCAATTTATGTGGTGTTTTAGTACCTGACAATTTGAAAATGGCTTTTTATGTTTTGGGCTAAAACTCAGTGATTGAATTTAAGAGAGTGTTAAAATGGTGACAGTGTTATGATCAGTTGGGTTGTTAAGCCCTGTGTTTGGGTACTGGAGTTTTACAGAGCGGAGATAAACAGATTGTGTCCTGAATGCCTCCCCCCAGCCCACCACTGTGATGCTGTCACACCACAGTAACCTCAACACATCCTCACAGCAGGACTGCTGGCCTGGACTGATCACACCATCAATACTTGCTATTGACTACTGAATTGATCGTGTGTGTGTGTGTGTGTGTTTGGTATAGGTGCGGCCTATAGGACTGTGTTAATGCATGGGTCTATAGAAGAATGTTAAGCCAATGACATAGAGAAAAAGGATCTGTCGGTTCAGTGCACTCACTCTCACACACACACACACGCACACACGCACACACACACACACACACAGACACACACACACACACACAGGCTCCTACTTAATGAGAGTGGAAGACAGAGAGAGTTCCTCAGGCTCCTGTAAAGGCCAACCAGATAGAGGAGAGGTTGAAAGAGAGAAAAAAGCATTTCGAAAATACTGTATCTCTCCCTCCACAACACAGTCTGTGCCACTCAGTCTGTCTTGAGTACATCATGGGATCATCTACACACACTCACACACACACACACACACACACACACACCGTTGAGGTAGGATGTGGATCATGTCATTAACGTGTTGCTGTGTTTGGTTTCGCAGGCACTGTGGTTACATCAAAGCCAAACAGGACCCCGATGAAGAAAAGATGCAGTTCCAACATGGCAGAGGTACACACATACATACTACACACACACTAACACCCACACACCTACACACACAAAGCTCTTTTGTGAGTGGCAGAAAGGGAGCAGCCATACAAAGTGAGCCGGTCTATTATATGTTGTTTATCAGGCTCTGCCTTGATCTAGCTCAGCTGCCTCTTCTGATGCATGAATGATAATTTACCTCATCAATATAACACTAACACACACACACTAAACATGCACAAAAATAAGAATATAAGAATAATATAGAAAAAGCACACCACGTAACAGCTGATGTTCTTCCTTTAACCCGACCCCCCCCCCCCCCCTCTACACACACAGTGAAGTTGCCTGGCAGCCGCACCTACATCCACCCCCACACCTATGAGGACCCCAACCAAGCCATCAGGGACTTTGCCAAGGAGATCGACGCCTCCAGCATCCGTATTGAGAGAGTGATAGGAGCTGGTGAGAGTTCCAGTCATCTCAGACAGCTCACACTGTCACATATGTACACACACATAACCGGCACATGGGATTGACTGGGACATCTAAATGTGACTGTGTTTGTGTGTGTGTGTGTGTGTAGGAGAGTTTGGGGAGGTGTGCAGTGGTCGTCTGCGTCTCCAGGGGAAGAGGGAGATCTACGTGGCCATCAAGAGTCTGAAGGCGGGCTACTCTGACAAACAGAGGCGGGACTTCCTGTCTGAGGCCAGCATCATGGGACAGTTTGACCACCCAAACATCATCAGGCTGGAGGGAGTGGTCACTCGATGTGAGTCTGATGGGGCTTCCTCCCTCGGTTTGTGTGTGTGAGTGTGTGACCATGCACGTGTGTGTTAGTGCGTGTGTCAGTGTGTGTGTGGGTGTGATTGAGAGCAGAGCTCCTGTTAATGAGAGTCAGACATGGACCTAGGATCAGA
>NC_140370.1:10905000-11102500 GCF_054491055.1 Hypomesus nipponensis | reverse complement strand
TTCCATGCTTTACCACAGCTTTCTCTTTCCTTCCCCCCCTTTTCTCTCCTCTCTCCTCACCTTCCCATCTCTCCATCAATCTTTCTCTACCTCCGCCCCCCACACTCCACATCTCTCCTAGGTTCCTCCCTCTTCTTTAAAGATCTACCGTGGTGGCGTTCTATCGTCACCCATCTTTCCTTCCTCTGGCCCGCCACTTATTTTTTATCTCCCAGGTTCTTCCCAGCATCACAGGTCTGATTGGGGAAATGTGACCTATTCATCACTACTGACACAGGCTGTCAGTAGTGATGCACGCACACACACATTTGCACAAACACACACACACACACATAAGTCTTCACATCTCTTGAGGGTGTACGGTTGTATCCTGTTGATTGGCTTAACCTCTTTACCCTCTTTACAGTTGGGGTTGTGCCTTTGGGGGCGTGTATGCTGAGGTGTGTGTGTGTGTGTGTGTGTGTGAGAGAGGCCGAGATTGGTACTATTCTGTGTATCATCATTAGTAAGGTCCACCAGGTGGCATGCGATGGGTCGAGAAAACAGGCTCCCTCTCTTCCTGTCAATCTATGTGACTAACTACCCCACCTTGCACACACACACACACACACACACGGGCAGACAGGTGCATACCGCTCCATCCCACATTACCCCAAGAGGCTGATCAGTATTCATGAGATCTCAGGAGGCCTCTCACTCATACACACACACACACGCACACATGGCCACACACACACACGCGCGCACACCACGGTGGATTGGCCCATTCTAATTATCTCCTGGTGTTTATGGAGAAGCCTGATTAGAAGCTGTCACTTTGAGTGATGACGACATGCCAGGCTATCTCTGGGGGAGGGGGTGGGAGACGAGAGGAAAGGTAGCGAGGCAGAGAAAGAAAGAGGAAGACGACAAGACAGAATAGAGAGAAAAAGAGGCCCCCAAGATGGAGGAATAGAGAGAGACAGTGTGTGTGTATGTGTGTGTGAGAGAGAGAGAGAGAGAGAGAGAGAGAGAGAGAGAGAGAGAGAGAAGGAGTGACTGGTCCTTTGTGTTCTCCTGTGTCTCTCTTACAGCCCTATCTGCAGATGTGTGTGACAGCCGTGTTGTAACATGGCGGTGTTTCTGTCTGTCTGTCCCCAGGTAAACCTGTGATGATCATCACTGAGTTTATGGAGAACGGATCCTTGGATACCTTCCTTAAGGTATGAGTCTATAAGCTACGACCATTCACCAACACTCATTCTACAGCTTGTTCTATTGAACTGTATGATAGCTTACTCCTCTGTAGGGAAACATACAGTATACCGGAGAGAGAGAACAAATGTATGTGTCTTTGTTTATGTGTGTGTGTGTGTGTCCTTTTGTCACTGTGCGTGTGTGTGTGTGTCATGAGGTACTTAATGGTTCATGTGAAAAGGTAAAAGACCTTAGGCTTCTATATTATTTCTATTGGTGTTTTCAGTCAGAACTCAAACCTCTCAAACCTCTCAAACTCACTGCTCTGAGTCATACTGCCTGAATGTCTTGTATTTACACATTTACACCTACACTCTCCATCTCACACACACAGTGAACCCCTGAAACGTACTCATGTCTACTATTCAGCTAATGAATGACTATGTTTGTCAGCCAGTACAGATGACCAGCGTAGCTTTGTGATAACCCCAAGACTCATGCACTTTGCTGACTAAGAGCTAGCCATTCTTTCTCACAACACAGCACCACATGACTATATAAACTGACAGCACTGATACAACATTGTCTCTCTCACTCACTCACACACACTTGTGCAGACACACACACACGCACAGACACACACACACACACCGTTATATCTGGGTTGTGGGTATAATGATGGCCGTAAATAGGGTCTGAAGCTGTAGTAAAAAGCCAATATAATTATGGGATCACTTTTATGGGTAATAGCTCATGTCCGCTCCCCACACAGCTACATGTGTTTAATTATACTGCTGATCTATTAAGCTACGGTCAGAAAAACAAAGCATCCATCTCTCTCTTGCTCCTTCATTTTCCTCCCCACTTATGGTGCCTCTACATTGCCTTTGCTCTCTCCATTCATCTCTTTGTCTTCACTCTCACCATCCACCTTTCCAACTCTCTGCCTCTCTTGAATATCTCTCTCTCAAATGTCCCTTTTTAACACTTGTTCTTGCACTTTCACTCTTTCCATCTACATCTGCTCTCTACCACCATATCACCTCTCCCTTCCGTCCTCCCTCCCTCCATCCCTTCCTGGCAGTGCTGGATTAATATAGGAAGTCTGTAGGTTTGTTAGACAGACCAATCAATCAGGATCTCACAAAACACCAGCTAATGAACTTACTGTGCAGCTGCGTGGCTTAAGAGGACATGCAGATGGATATTACTTTGGGAGCGAGGGACAGAAGGGGGAGGGATGGAGAGAAGTTGAGGAACAGAGGAAGATGCCGTGGGTGGCAAGTAGGAAGAGAGAGACAGAAAGAGAGAGAGAGAGAGAGAGAGAGAGAGAGAGAGAGAGAGAGAGAGAGAGAGAGAGAGAGAGAAAGAGAGACAGACAGACAGACAGACAGACAGACAGAGAAACTGAAGGAGTATTGATTTAAGTGTGGGTATCAAGAAGGAACCCAGCTGAATAGATTCTGTGTATTTAGGATAGCAACCTGCTGGTGATGATAATGTATGATAATCTCCTGTGTGCCCCCTCCAGAAACATGACGGCCAGTTCACGGTGATCCAGCTGGTGGGCATGCTGCGTGGCATCGCCTCGGGCATGAAGTACCTGTCAGACATGGGCTACGTTCACAGAGACCTGGCAGCACGCAACATCCTGGTCAACAGCAACCTGGTGTGTAAGGTGTCTGACTTCGGCCTGTCCAGAGTCCTGGAGGACGACCCGGAGGCTGCATACACCACACGGGTACGACACACACACACACACAAATGTTGTCTACAACAACAAAAATCCTACTGCAGGTCATAATGCGTAGAGCAGTAGAATCATTTTGCGGCTACAAATGAATTCTGATTTTTAGGAAGTGTAAGCAATGTTTTTTTAATGTGATATTAGCATAGCCCAAGGTGCAGCACGGCAGCCAGCCGAGGACAGACCTCCACACACTGCAGTGCCAGGAGATCGAGAGATACAAGAGAACCGCAGCAGGGAGGGGAGGAGATAGAGAACGGGGAGAGGGAGAAGGGGAGGGGGAGCAAGAGAAATAGGAGGATAGGTGCGGGTGGGAATACATAAAAGAATGTTGACTAGCTCCACTCTTCCACTCTTTGTCTTTGACTTGACTTTGACCAGAGTGTGGGGACTGCTGCAGCAACGGTGGTAGCATGACAAGAAGCTGTTGGGATTCGTATGGAGAGTCTCTCACACACACACACACACACACATGCAGATGCAGATGTGTGTGTGTGTGTGTGTGATGCTGTAGAGAGCTTAGAGATGAAGGGGTGTTCAAAGGGAGTTAACAGTACCGGCGCTGACGTGTTCTGGTTCTGTATGTCTGGGCCGGCAGGGAGGGAAGATCCCCATCAGGT
The DNA here is from genome assembly GCF_054491055.1 of Hypomesus nipponensis. Taxonomy (NCBI): domain Eukaryota; kingdom Metazoa; phylum Chordata; class Actinopteri; order Osmeriformes; family Osmeridae; genus Hypomesus; species Hypomesus nipponensis. Next base: position 11,098,957 of record NC_140370.1, on the reverse strand, counting down.
GGACGTCTCCGGAGGCCATCGCCTACAGGAAGTTCACCTCGGCCAGTGACGTGTGGAGCTACGGCATCGTCATGTGGGAGGTGGTGTCCTATGGAGAGAGGCCCTACTGGGAGATGTCCAATCAGGATGTGAGTTCACTTAAGCGTGACAGTTCAGAATGCTCGTACTGTACTGGAACATCATGATGGTTGTTCTACGGTGTGTTTCTGGTGCAACCGCTTGGAACCGAGCTAGCTTTAGTTCTTTATGTTTTTTCTCTTACTTTTTTCTCTCTCGCTCTCTTTCTTTCTCTCACTCCCTCTCGCCCTTTCTCTTCCTTCCTCTCAATCCACGTGTCCCTTCCTTCAGGTGATCAAAGCGATAGATGAGGGCTACCGTCTGCCTGCCCCTATGGACTGTCCCGTGGTGCTGCACCAGCTCATGTTAAGCTGCTGGGAGAAGAGCCGCAGCGACAGGCCCAAGTTCGACATCATCGTCACCACTCTGGACAAGCTGATCCGGAACCCGGCCAGCCTGCGAGAGCTGGCCAACAGCTCTGTCTGGTGAGCCTGCCTCCCACACTGCACATGTCCTGTCAGAGCAGCAGAAAAACACACACCCAAGATGTTCAAATATTCTATCTAGATCCACCAGGTTTCAGCCTCTATGTAATTGATTGATTGATGGATATCCATGCTAATATTATGTATTTTAAGACTGGCCCTGAGGTCTAAAGATGGGTAGATAGGACTTTCTTTGCTGCTAAACCGGGTCTGCCCTAGACTTTATCTACCAATGTTATCTGTGTGTGTGTGTGTGTGTGTTCAGGCAAGACCCGACCACCCCTGAGGTCAGTGTGACCACGGTGGAGGAGTGGCTCGAAGCCATCAAGATGGGCCAGTACAAGGAGAGCTTCTCCAGCGCGGGCTACGTCACTCTGGACTCTGTCCTCTACATCAGCGCTAGGTCAGACACCAAGCTGGCCTGGGTTAGACTTGATGGGGCTGAGCGGGGGTCATGACTAGGAAAGATGATCTATTAGATTTTTGTTTACAATGTGCTAAATTATTATTTTTCTGTCTTTCTTTCCATTCCTTGCTGCAGTGAACTGGGTAAGATGGGCGTGACTTTGGCGGGTCACCAGAAAAAGATCCTGTCGAGTGTGCAGAGCCTGTCGACCCAGGGGACCCAAGTCCAAGTATAACAGTTTTTCCATAGACACGCACTGAGATTGAGCCAAAATGGACGCTCTGCTATGAGATTCCTCCATCGAGACTCACGGAGATGGATCTGTAATGGTTACCCTGTGCTCCTCCATTCAAGCAGTGCCAAGATGGACACTGGACTCTTTTACCTCCTTGCAGCTTCACCATTCCATTCCTTCTGGAAGCTATAATAGTGTAGGCACTCTCCACTTCAGCACTCAGAGTCTGGCAACCCAACAACCACTTCCAGGGCCACAGAGAGACAAACCTCAAACCTGGCAACATCTCAAATCATCTCAGATCATATCAACTCAACAACTTAAAAAAAATCTACAAAAAAAACAACATAAAAAGGACAAGAAAAAAATTAATTAGAATACAATTATCATCACTGTCTGTGACGTTGAGTGTACAGTTGGTTTTATCGTTGTTTTGTTTTCTGTTTTAAGATGAGCTTTTATGGAGTTTTCACCTGGTTTTAAAGAGACATGAGATATGTATAGATTTGTGTTTATATGAGCTGTGTGTGTGTGCCACACTCTAGAACTGGATGAAACGTTTGTGTTGGCTGTCATGGCTACATAGATGGACTGCCCTTCAGGGTTCCTTCCTGGTGCATGTAAGACTCGACCCCTCCTGATTGTAAAAAAGAACGCCATTGGACAAGCCAAGCCCAAACATGGCATGAATGTGTACCGGAGATGGATTGAGGGGGTTTTATGAGTAAAGAGATGTGGTGGGAAAAAAGAGAGCGTTAGTTATTACTTCCAGACACCTTCAAGTCCCAGTGCTTGTGTGCTAGATGCACTTGTGATGTCATTTCCTGGTAGTGCAGCATACAGCAGCAGCAGCTGCTAAGGACGCAGTCAGTCAGACTTTCTCAGTACATTTTTTTAATAACAGAGTTAAGACTTTCCAAAGCGCACTGAAACTGTTCCCCCTGGGTGAATATTGTTAGCACGTTATCTTCCAAGAGTTCGCTGGCTTCCTGTGTTTGCGCTGTATCAGAGAATTGTGGTGTTGTGTAGAGCAGAGGTGATGTGCTAAAAGTCAACACTGTTTAGAATGTTTGTATCTGTTTCTCCAATGTTGTGCCATGTACAGTAAATTAAGGAACTGTTTGGTTTAATTGGCTTGGTGCCAACATGTCAATTTGATCCTCTTTGTAGATCACCGCTGATACAATTTGAACAATTTGGATAAGAAAAGGTTGATGGTGAAAATGTGGGGTAGTCTTTCCCAGTCACCCACCCCTCCACAAACACACACACACACACACACACACACACATCACCACCCCACACACACACCACCCTCCCACCCTTCTCCATGTTGGTAGTTGTAAGGTCCTACTGTGTATTATCTACCACTGTTGAGCCATGCCATATGCTTCCATTACTTGAAACTGCTCAAACCAAGAGCCTACACTATTCAAACAAATTTCAACAATAAGACGAACACACACAGTACTGTTGTAATGTCAGACGCATGTTCAAGTTTACATATTCTACACAAACATGTGTTTCCCATGTGACACTTAGGAGACGGGGCTATAGATCAGTTCTAACATGATGTTTCACTGCAGAGAAAATGACTGCTGCCTCTAATTTGTTACCAGTCCCCTGCCCCGCCCCACCCCTCCCCCATACCCCTTAGTGCACACAGTCCACTAAATCTGTTTACAACAACAGTGTTACTCTGGTAACAGATAACAGCAGCATATATACCGTTGTACCATAGTGTAAAATATGTACAGTGTTGATTAAAAAATGTTAGAATGTTTGTAATGATGAATATGATGATGAATATGATGATGTACTTTTATTCTGAAGGAGGAGAAAACGTTGGCGTATTCTTGCAGGGGGCGTGTCTTAAGAGACGGGTTTTGGTGTGATTCGTTAAACTGATTAATGGAATGTAGCATGGGTACGATGCTTTAGCTTTGATTGACAGGTGACAGGGACTGCGGTTCATACCGCAGAGGTAGAATGGGTGGAATATTCTCTGAAAGGCGTAGGACTCGGTGGTCCATCTACACCGCCACCATAGCTGTGACCCCTTCCTGTCGTTCTGCTCTCTCTTGCTCTCTGGTCTCACTCCAGCAGGCTACCCTGGACTGTTTGACTCTTAGATGCCTTATTTACTGAGCTACCCCCCCCCCCCCCCACTCGCCCCCACCCTGTACCCATAAAGATGGTGTTACAAGTAAGTGTGTACATAATATTTATCTGTGACATCACAGGAACACTATGGTTTTGTAGCTTCTGGTAGGCTTTATGCATCTCAGCATCTCTGTTTGGATTGAAACGATCCATTTTGCAGTCGAAAGCTGAAAGGATGAAGTCAAATGGAAATTTGAATTGGTCAGCCAGCAGCCATTTACTGTATTATTATTAAGTATTAAGTATTATTTCACCTTGTACCCTGAGCGAGGTTGTGAGTTGGGTCAGAATGGGGCACCCCCCCTTCCCAACATATACACACACACACACACACACACACAATTTGGGTCAGATTTGTGTTTTGCCCTTGTTAGGTTAAGACAAGTCAGGCTAGCTGATCTCAGAACCTCTGCAGAACCCTGTACATTATCCTCTATGTTCTCCCTCTGTCTTTCTCCTCTCTCCCTTCTTACTCTCTTTCTTTCTTCTCTTTTTCTTCTCTCCATCTCTCTCCCTCCCCTGTACTGTGTCCTTGTGGCAGGTTCCCATGCGCTTGTTCTAAAGGGTGTAAGTATTCTAATGTCCTTCATGTTGCTGTAATAAATATGCTAATATTTTTAATTTCTCACCTGAAGGTGTGGGTGTCTTACTTTTCTTTCACACAGATTCACATGCTCTGCATGTGAACCGACATAAAAAATTGCACGTTATTCATATGCACTTTCTACGCCTTCGGGATTCCACACAGAGCTATGGTATATTACCAAGGTTTATTCATAGCCTTCTCACGTGGGATCAGCGTAAAAGTTGGACTTAATTATCCCTCTCTCTCTTTGTGTCTGTGTCAGAGAGCCTGGAGGAAACAGAATCAGGACTGTCTGTTCCGAGAGGAAGTGAGGTTGTGCTGTAAACCTGAGGACATGTCTATTCTTTTTAATCTCCCACACAACCCACACATGATAATACAATGTCCCTATTCTCCAATAATGTCTCCATATGTCTGTGTGTGTGTGTGTGCCACCTCAGAGATAATGGAGTCCCCAGGGGAGTGTAGAGGGTCACTGACTCATGGCCTTTGTTAACCCTTTAATGCACTGGCCCGACGCTGTCAGTCTATGTTACTGTCATTACACCTAATTTACTCCATCACATTCCATACTCTGTTTCTCTCTTCTTCTCTCCATTTCTCTTTCCCCTTTCTCTCTTTTTCTCCCCCTCTCCTTTCCCCCCTCTCTTTTCTCTTTCTCTCTCTCTTTCTCTCTCTGTGTCTCTCCCCCATTGGATCTAAAATCCACCTCCCCCCCCCCCAAAAAAAAAAAATCACTATTCCTCAATATCCCCCCCCATCTACCATCCCTCCTTTACCTTACAGTTCCCAGACCTCTCTTTCTGCTTTTAATAAACATAGAAGTGCAGCACACAGAAACCAGCACACACAGACACACAGATGTCTGACCCTGCAGAGGTCATGGAGGATCTATAGCCGGTAGGGTTCTGGTGTTATTTTAATGTCTTCTGCCCCACATTAGGGGACACTCAAACCCTTACCTGACAGCATGACAGAGAGGGGCAATTACTAACTTAGTCACACACACACACACCCAGGGGAGCGAATGTGTGCGTATCTGATAGTCTGCGTGTCTGAGATTGTGTGTGTGTGTGTGTGTGTGTGTGTGTGTAGGGGATAAGGGGGGGGGGGGGTTGTGGGTGTGTGCATGCTCAGTAAATATGACAGCCTCATCAGTCACTGGTGGTCTTTTAAGTGTTATCCAGAAGCCGTGCGACCTTTTAAGATGATGCCAATAGCCATTGTGTGATGAATCAATTGGCGGAGAGTTGGGCCCCAACTGCTATCTTATTAACCAGCCTCAACATGGGAGATGACAGCCTCTCTGTGGAGACCCGGGCCTCTCTGTGGAGACCCGGGCCTCTCTGTGGAGACCCGGGCCTCTCTGTGGAGACCCGGGCCTCTCTGTGGAGACCCGGGCCTCTCTGTGGAGACCCGGGCCTCCAGATCCCATCCGCATAGAGCTGGGACCCTTTAGTTTCAGTCCAAAAGCATTATGATGTAACACAGAATTACTTTATGTAATTATTATTCGTATCATAGGATAGTAACAAATGCATGGATTTAGTGTGGTCTCTGTAGTAACAACGTTTGATTTCACTGGAGCTATCCCTCACAAAGCGTACTGTTCCATTCTTTGTGGAAGGGAAATTAATAACATGGGGTCTATCCTTCTGCAGTGAATCTGGGGACATTATCCATGTGTGTGTGTGTGTGTGTGTGTGTGTGCCGGAGTGGCTCAGATCCTGTTTAGCCCTGTGTTTGGGTTGCGTGTGTCTGCTTCTAATCAAATCTATGGCTGCCTCAAACAACTCTCCTGTTTCCTCGTCCACATACACACACATATGCACACGCACTCATGCACACACAAACACACACAATCTCATGAGGGTTTAGTTTGCTATCAAAGCGATTTCCTGTCTCAAATTTTCATCAGTAATCAAAGTTCCTGATTGAATTTGAAAAGTGAGCCCAGCGATATAAATCACATTACATGCATCGCTCCTGCTCATGCCTGCTCTCATCAGCAGCAGACGACCCACTGTCTGTTGTCTGTCTGTCCATACGTCTGTCTGTCTGTCTGTCTTATCCACCATGACTGAACATTTGCAGACAGAATCAGAGACAATAAAGAAAAAGCAAGGAAACCCAAAGCCTGGAGGATGATAATGAGAAACGGATCAAGACAAAAGAGGGGTGGAATAAGAGCCGAAGGAGAAGAAAGGAAAGAGATGAACTGCAGGACTAACACACCCCATGGCAATGCCATGAGACGGGCCAGTGAAATGAAAATAGGGGGGGGGGGGGGGGGGGGGTAGCAAGAAAGAGAGTGGTGTGTTATTGCCCACATGATCACTTGCAGATGTACAAATTGTTGTTACATGCCTGGCGGACATGACGTGTTAAACTGTTATTGGACAAAAAAAGAGTAGCATTAACCAAAGACAAAGTGTGTGTATGTACGTAATGCGTGCGTGAGTGCATGTGTGTGTTTGATCTGTGGGCTCCTCGACAAAGTGATGTCATGTGTGGTAATATGAGAGAGAAGTGTTTCCCATTGATGGAATAATGAAGATGGAAATCTGAACTAAAAGCAAACATAATCATTCCACAGCTGTGATGTTGTAAATCACACATGCATGCATGCACACGTGCTAATACTCACCACACACACACATACCTACACCACACACACATACCAACACCACCCACACACACACACACAAACTCCACTTCTATGTTTCAGACAGGACTCAATGACTCATGTGATTGATTGGGTAATAATGTTCATAAAACCTGTATTCATAAGCATACACGCACAGTTACCAAATCAATGCCCTCTCTGTGACGTGCCCAGTCAAACAAGGAGCTCAGCTTACCACCGTAACTATGTATGATATATAATCCCACTGTAGTCCATTGAATGTGGTCAGTGTGTGCGTGTGTGTTTTTTGCATTGTGTGTAATAAGATTTTGTTCCACATTTGGGTTTTTCCAGTGAGACTCAAGGAGGGAAGCAGGAATTGTTGACTGGCGCTGCAGAGTAGAGGCCATGTGGGGTCAAAGTACACACAGATTTTTCCAGAACATCCATTACTGAGAGGAGACGTCTCTATGTGGCAACGCGTGGTACATACTCTGACAGTCCAACCCCAGCTGAAATAGCTAACCTCTGCCCTAAAGCATCAGGTCTTTCTTACTCTTCTCTTCCTCTCTCTCCTTTCTCATCCCTTCTTCCCGTCTTCATGCCTGCTGCTTCTCCATCACAGCCTTATTGGTGGTCATTGACAGGTGGGTGTGTCTACTGGGCATTGATTGGAGGATGCCGTAATGTTCTGAAGAAGCACATCAGGGGAAATTGAGTATGGAAAAGGGATCAGAACTTTGTGGAGAGTGAACTGGACTGAAAATGATCTGAGATTGGTATTGGACTGAAGAGAGAGAGAATCCTGGGATAAACAGGGAGCCTAGCATTGACTTCTCAATGAGGAAGAGAAGATTAGATGGAGAAGGAGAGGAGGAGGGGGGGGGGAAAGGAGGGGGCTGATTAGGCGAACCTGATGAGGAAGGCTGACGGAGGTCAGGGGGTCAGAGCCTATCAGAGACAGCCAGGTCCTGGTTGATTGATTTCTATTGGGCCATTTAAGACTGATGAATTTTCATGAGTCTTTAGCTGGATTAGGATGATTGGAGAGATTTTTGGATGAAAAAAGAGGAATGAATGTTTCATATCTAGTCACAGAGAACAGCAGGACACAGGGTGATAGACACACAAGTTAATTGGTAATTAAGCAAAGTCATTTTTTTTGTTTTTGGTCATGCCAAAATGCGGAAACGTCTAGAACACACAAACACACAACTCACACACAGTGGTGGTGACCACACAGGCTGAAGTGCTTCCTTTGGGAGCAGTAATGTTCCTCTCAGTGTGCTGACTCAGATTAGGAGCTGTTGTCTGGAGAGGGAACATCACAACCACACCACGGTCCTCTCCTCCTCTTCCTTTACATATCCTGTCCTTCTCTCCTTTACTTCCCTTTCTTTCTTTCCTGCTTTCTCTCTATGTCTCTCTCACAGGCTTTGCGTGTGCGAGCATGTGTGCACGTGTGCATGTGAGGGAGGCGTGGGTGTGCCGGCGCGTGCGTGTGTGTGTGTGTGTAGTGTAACAATGACAAAAGGCATAGCTACTAAGATTGTAAATCATCCATGTTCTTACTAACTGAGGTTTGACCCAAATAACTCTGTTATTTATGACGGCTTTTAGGCTGCTCTGCATTCCCCTGGACCACTGAGAATCTCTCTCTGCCATTAGTTTATCAATTATATTTATCATTGCTTTTTACAATGACACTCGTCTGTGGTAGTTTAATGATTCATAGGCTCTAAACATTGTCATAAATTACTGCAGGGTATAGAATGCAGTCACACACTGATACACGCTCACACACAACGAGAATGGTGTTCAAGGTCCCAGCGGGAAGTATTGTCCCAAAGAAACGAGCCGGATAAGGAACACAGCTTCTGGAGTAGCAGACATCTCCTCTAAACCCCACACACAGTGCGTGTGTAAGTGTGCCTCAGATGCTGTGGGTCATTTGGACTGTTTGAAGTGTAGATGGGGTTCAGAGGATCAGTGGCACAGACAGAGATCACAGGACAATGACAGACAGTGGAGAGAGAGGAGGAGGGTGGGGGAGGGGAGAGAGGAGGAGGAGTGGAAGGTGGAGGAGGGGGAGGGAGGAGGAGTGTGAGGCAGGGGGGAGAGGAGGAGGAGGAGGAGGAGGAGGAGGAGGGGGGAGCAGAAGGTGGAGGAGTAGAGGCAGAAACAGCTGGAGGGTGAAGGACAAGGGAAACAAACAAAAGCGGGAAAACTCTTACTCTGTGTGGAAATAACAGATGAAGATATGAGGTGGAGTGCACGCACACGCAGCGGGAGCAGAGAGAGGCCAGTGACAGAGCGAGTGGTGGGAAACAGGAGAGTTGTGTCATGACATCAACGAGGCTTTCCCTCCCTCCTGCAGCTGACACAGTCAGGAGGTTCTGCTCAGTCTGCCCATTCACTCCTGACCGAGTAAACATGTGTGTGTTGGTGTGTGTTGGTGGTAATGTGTGTGTGTGTCCTGTCTAACTTATCATCGTTTATGTCAGCTCTTGCATTTTGGCTAATAATGGCATATGTCAATCTTAGTATAAGACCGTACAGACAAACAGTATGCTAATAAACCTAGCCAGGTCCCATCTTAATGTGTGTTAGAGTGTATTATTGTTGCTGTATCTCAAATATTCAGCTTAATGGCACGTTGCCACAGAGAAAGGGCAATCTAGTTATGAAACACCCACTCTCTGTCTAGAAACTGACATTGTGTGTGGGTGAGGAGCAGTCCTTTAATATGCACTCATTCTTGGGATAATTCAATTACACACACACACACAAGACACTACTGACAACAAGCACACATTCTTTTTGGTGGCCTACAACAAAGATGTGTCTAGTGTAGCCTTAGCGTAACAACACAATCTTGTTTTAGAGTTCGGGTCCACCTAGGACAGGTGAGGGCTGGGGTTCAGCTACTGTAGGACAGTCAGTGAGACTGTCAGTGAGCTCTGCCCAGATTCACATGGCTTCATCGAGAGAAAAGGGCCAGCAAGAGGAAGGAAAGAGAGGAGGAGGAGGGGATGAAGCCATTGCCAAAACCTGAGTGTGTGTAAATGAAGATGAATGCCTGTGTTTGGATTGAAGGTGATATTTTATTTAGGATCAGCCTCTCCATTTGGTGTGGCTGCTGCCGCCACAAGGAACAACATGACAAGCTAGAGAAATGGATATTGATTATAAAACGTTGACGGTCCTCCTCTCTCTCTCTCTCTCTCTCTCTCTCTCTCTCTCTCTCTCTCTCTCTCTCTCTCTCTCTCTCTCTCTCTCTCTGTCTCTCTCTCTCTCTCTGTGTGTTTCCATCTCCTCCCCCTCTTTCTCAGTGGTATCTGAGTGGTATACAGTCTGATGGATGGGTAAAGCTGATTTTAGGCCAAGCGTCACAGCCTGAGGTTTCAGGACACCTGATCGAATTTCACCCTATTGCTGTTCATGCTGTTTTTGTGTGTGTGTGTGTGTGTGTGTGTCTGTGTGTGAGAGAAAGAGGGAGAAAGAGAGAACAAGAAAGAGAGAGAGAAAGAGATTTGCAGGCCTAAAGCTTGACCATGAAAATGGACCCGAGCTCAGATAATTCAATAAAAAATACCAGACCTTTGGAATATTTCCTTTTGTGAGTCTTAAAACTGCACGCACGCACCCATTTCAGGAATCATGTCCTTGGGTCAACTTTTCTGTTTTAAAACGTCAAAATGCTCATATAAAACAAATATGTTCATGTTAATAAGTCAAATCAATGCATACATGTTGCCATGTGTGTATGTCTTTTACCGGAGCTAATTGAGCACCCTGTCTCTCCCTCTGTGGAAGTGTTTGTGATGGTACGGTCTTTCTGAGAGCCTCTCCAGCTGCTGAACAGATGGAAGGTTGTGCAGTACCGTGTCAACCCAGGACAGCAGTGGAACAACAACACAAACACACACACACACACACACACACACACACACATATAACAGACAAACACACACATTCACATATACATACAGTAAATATGACATGTGGCATGTGGGTGACATTCACACAATGCACACAAATTGTAAGTCCCATGTTAGAAATGATATCTTGACACCTCAATGGGGTATGTGTACACATGCATACAAAGCCCTTACCTCGTAGCAGCAGTTTGAGAAGCCAGTGCATGGCCCCCCACACACACCCTCATTATATCGCCATGGAGACTCCCTCAGACAAGCTCTGACAGGCCTGGTGCTTCTCTGTGGTCGTGTCAGCAGACAGGTCCAATTAAGAAGAATCTAACGATAGCGGTCAATAACATTGAACGCAGGGAAATTTCATAATTGTCTGAAGGTGAAAGGTTGAATCAGTTGAACAGTGCGTTAAGATGCCATTAACACCTCTGAACCTGCATTTTCTTTCTTTCTTTCTGTCTCTGTCTTTGTCTATGACTCTCTCTCTTTCAGGATAATGGCCTTCGGGTCTTCATAAGTACCTCAGTGGAACATTCTTCAGCCTTTCAAGCCAAAACAGCAGGTTACATGCCTTTAATGTCCTTCACCGTGGTAAATGCATTACGGGCACGGATTACGGTCATAGTATAACAGCCTTAATATACCTGCAATCCTAACAGCCTTACCACACCGCCACCATGGCAGATATGGGAAAGTTCTCTTGTCAAACAAATCTAGAAACCATTTACGTAAAACTCCCTTTGGAAGTGTAGTGAGGAACGTGTCTGAACGTTAGGAACAAGCCCCAAAGTGGTTTGTAATAACCAATGTGTGTGTGTGTGTGTCTTTGCTGAGAGCTTAGTGTGACTCAGTGAAGGAAAGGGTAAGGGGGCTCCCTAGGGGCCCCATGAGCAGGGTGGGAGGGGGCCGGGGTGACACAGGGACTCTGACATTTGAACACAGGGACTGTCACAGGACATATCGAAGGACCTCATCAACTAATGAGGAGAGCGAAGTCAGAAAGACACATACACATACACACACACACACCTCTGCAGGGCATATCAGACAATGCATAGTCCTCCTTGGTTTACCCTGGTTATTGACAGTGATATCAGTGGGTTATATACACACTCCCCCTCTTGAGTTCTCAGAAATGCACACACACACACATACACACACACACACACCACTCAAACACACACAGTCACTCACCCTGAGGCAAGTGTGTGTAGTGAAGCAGAGTCCAGGTTTGATCTGCACATCCAGTGTATGGCTGCCCTTCAGGAAGAGATCCATGCAGCCTGGAGCCAGCAGAGACATGGCCTCATTCACTCTCAACACTCACACACATCACATATCGAGAGGGCTGGTGGTGTGTGCACATCTCAATGGGGTAGCAGATACAGACAAAAGAAGAAAAAATAACTTACAGATCGGCAGACAGACAGACAGACAGTGATAAGCAGACACAGAGTGACAGACAGACAGAAGGACATAGGGACGGGCAGACAGACAGACAGACAGAAAACACAGTGGTAGACAGACAGACAGACAGACAGACAGACAGACAGACAGACAGACAGACAGACAGACAGACAGACAGACAGACAGGGATAAGCAGACACAGAGTGACAGACAGACAGATAACAGACGGACGGGCAGACAGACAGACAGACAGACAGACAGGGATAAGCAGACACAGAGTGACAGACAGACAGATAACAGACGGACGGGCAGACAGACAGACAGACAGACAGACAGAGAGGGTCAGGCCAGTGATAGTGGAGCCAGTCAGAGTGAGGAGTCGGAAGGCAGGAGCCAGAGAGCTTTGTCATGAGGACAGTGAGCAGTGGCAGAGCCAGGTTATTGATCAGGACAGTTCAGTTTCTCTGTGAAACAGGATATGTGGAGACAAAAGAGAAGGCAGTTTAAGAGGCTCCCTATTCACATCCATATCTATTGATCCGCTCTCGGACTGACTTTTAAGTAACTCTCTCTCTCTCTCTCTCTCTCTCTCTCTCTCTCTCTCTCTCTACCTCTCTCTCTCTCTCTACCTCTCTCTCTCTCTTTCTCTTTCTCTTTCTCTCACCCCCAGTGTCTTTCTTCTTCCTTGTCTCTCCTACTGTGAGAAACACATGTTCACCACACAACACTCCATATTCTGTGTTTGTCCTTCTCGCTGGATGGCATACAGGAGACTTTATGGCTGTTTATTCTCTGAATGTGTTCCTCATAAACCTCCATTTGTCCTCTCAGGAGCAGCTTCTTAAGCTTCTGAATGAAGACAATACACCAAGTGCTATTTACTGTAGTTATGAGTCTAGTTAAGTCTGTCAACCAAACACAGACATAGATTTTCCCTATTCACTATAAAGGATTGGCCATGGACTTTGGGTGCATATTCACAGGCAGACTGTAAGCTATATGACTCACTTTAGTGTCTGCTGTCAGAACTCAGTACATCACTCAGAGGAGAGGAGAGCAGAGGAGAGTAAAGAAGAGGAGAGGTGAGGCAAAGAGAATGTTCTGGAGATCAGCCAGAGGTTGTGGAGGCCATCGTTGTGATTTCCTGCCCATGTCTCGTCTCCACTAACACCACTTGAAGCGACAGTACAGTATCGGATTACATTTCTAAGTGTCCCTCATTGTGCTCTAGACCTGTGCCAGAGACTCAGCCAGTCAGCCCGCCCACCCGCCAGCCAGCCAGCCAGCCAGCCAGCCAACCAGCACATCAGCCAGCCTGTCAGCCAGCCAGTCAGCCAGCCAGCCAGCATGTCAGCCAGCCAGCCAACCAGGGTGGCCCAATGAATGTAGAGAGCTGACTGACAGCTGTAGTAACATGCTGTGACAGCACACACACAGGCGTGGAGAATCAGTTAGAAGCTGATGCAGAGTCAGGCCTGGCCCCACCTGTCCATGGGGACCGCAGCACGTAGACTCAGCCGACATCTGATCTGGAGTCAGTCAGAGGGGACAGATAGCGGGGTGGTGGGGGGCATGAGGCTGAAATAACACAAACAACAACCGTGAAGATCAACAATCAACAGATGCTCCTCTCTGTCGCTCACCGTCTCTTTCTGAGGCTCCTTTTTCTTAGTGGCTTTATATGGCTCCCTCTCTCATTTACCTACAAACTCCTACTCCTGCCTGTCTGAGAGAGAGAGAGAGAGAGAGAGAGAGAGAGAGAGAGAGAGAGAGAGAGAGAGAAAATGCGTAGACAGGTAATTGGAGTTTGAATGGTAACGGGTTGAGCAATTACAATGCTTTCCATTGTCTATGGTGATAGTGTATCTGATTGTAAAAGTTCCTGCTATAAGAGCACTTCACACATACAGAGAGAGACAACATGACATGGGTAGAAGAGATCTGCTAAACAATCTTGCAGCTCCACATACAGGACCCAGACATAACTCCCACCCACAACCAAGATTTAACAGCTCAATTCTAAGCCACTTTCTCCATTCACTCTTTCTTGTTTTGTATTGTAACCTCTTGGTTGTAGCTACCTATTTTCAAGTTAGTTTAAAGCATTAGTGTCATAAAAAGCATAACGTCTACCAGAGAGGAGAGCAGATGTACTTTAATCACTTGGAGCAGGAAGCTCATTTTTACATATTACTGTAGAAGATGTAAATGAGGCCTCCAGGCCCACTCTAATCACCTGTCGGAGAGATTCTGCCACACTGGACGCAATTATACTGCTCTGATCACTACAAACACACACACACACACACACACACAGAGCACTGGTTCTTTAGATACACACATTAAAACCTCCACACGTTGTAATGGTCTTGGCAACGGCTGTGATTCTTTGAATAAAATGAACTTTTTAAATAGAATCGATGTAGCTCCCCCTCGTCACCACCCCCTTTCCAATTTGTCCCCATCCCCAATGAGAATTCCTGAAGACTAAGGCCTAATTTCGTGAAACAGAGAGGGTGTTTTAATTTGCAGATGGCCTGCGGTGTTCTGTGATTAATATTTGCATCAGTCACACTCTGTGGCTCCCTAGCTGCAGAAATACACTCTCTCCGTCTCACTCACTCCATCTCTCTTTCTGTCATGTTCTCTCTTCCCTTTCTCTCTCTCTCTCTCTCTCTCTCTCTCTCTCTCTCTCTCTCTCTCTCTCTCTCTCTCTCTCTCTCTCTCTCTCTCTCTCTCTCTCTCTCTCTCTCTCTCTCTCTCTCTCTCTCTCTCTCTCTCTCTCTCTCTCTCTCTCTCTCTCTCTCTCTCTCTCTCTCTCTCTCTCTCTCTCTCTCTCTCTCTCTCTCTCTCTCTCTCTCTCTGCCTTTCACAATCCCATGCGTTAGTAAACAGAGGGATTGACCTGTTGCTGTTGAGTTCCGAATAGTGCCTAGCTGTGGCGAGAGCAGTGGAGGTGTGTAGGAGAGGAGCGAGGCCTGCAGATAGACTGCACCGCTGCAGGATCAAATCCTACTGTACCATAGATGTGTCAACATCCCTTCTTGAGGAGATAAAACGGTTTAGCTGAAAGGAGAAAGAAGCCAAGCTAATTCAGGAAGGCCTTTGCTCCCAAAACTCATTATCCTACCTGTCGGCAGAAGGTCAGCGTTCTGACACAGGCACACCTCACAGCTGCCTCCAGGAGTTTATGGGCCTGCACACACACACACACACACACACACACACACAGACACAGACACACACAAGCAGCCCTGCACGCTTAAACACACACACACATACCACCCGGCAAGCTCTCCTACACACACACACACAACTCTGCGTGTCCCCACACAGAGCTCAATTCCAGCTGTCACCAGTCTGAAGGAGGCAGACATACATTACCAGCAGGATAATATGGTTTCTAATATGGTTTATAAGCCAGCTCACTCTGCCTAGGGGGAAGGAGCGGGACAATTACAAGGACCATGCTGTGTGTGTGTGTGTGTGTGTGTGTGTGTGTGTGTGTGTGTGTGTGTTTGTGGATATATGTGTGTGTTGACATACACACCTGCCAGTATCTACCTCTCCGACCCAATATATCCTTAATACATTATTCTCACAATCACATCAATGTTTAAAATGTTATCAAGCGCGAGACATGCACCACCGCATACTGTTGATCCACATACAAGGACAAAGTAACACACACACACACACACACAAACACACACAAACAGTCAAAAAACCGAGCCAGTGGAAAGAAGAACGGAGAGGAAGAAGATGAAGACCTTCAAAGTGGCAGTTTAAATCTGTCAGAACGCAACCTTACTATGGCACATCACAACAGTTTCATGTGTTAAAGATCTCAATAGCAACAGCAATGGACTAAAAACCCTCGAAGAGAAACACCTCACATAATAGTCATTTAGAGTCTCTTTCTCTTCTATTCTACTGTAATCCTGCCTTTCTGATTTAACCCCCCCCCCGCGCGCGCGCGGGCCTCTCACCCCTCGCCCATATAAAACATTACACAGTCCCAGATAAGAAAAGACACAAAGGAAAAATGACTTATTCTTCCTCCTCTTCTCTCATCAGTAATCTCCTGTTTTCATTTCTCTGCTACCTTCCGCTCCCCCCTCTCACTCTCTCTCTCATTTCCTCGCTCTCGCGCTCCGTGATTTCTAGCGATGTAATCGGCCCCTTCCCACAATGTAGAGAATGGCTAATACCTTGACAAAGCAGCAAAACCATTTACTGTGTTGCAAATATTATTGATGCCTATCTGCTATTTCTGTGTGGTGTGTGTGGGGGTGGGGGGGTGCATTTGTGTACCCATGTCTTCATGCTAATGTATGTCTGAGAATTCACTCAGGACAAGAGAACAGTGGAGTTGTGTGTGTGTGAACATCAGTGTGTGTGTGTGTGTGTGTGTATGTGTGTGTGGACATCAGTGTGCTCCTGCAGGATATCCACCCCACCTGTACTCTGCTCTTGTTAGTGGACTTGTTACTGTTTTGGAGGGTGGGTGTTTGTGTCTGGCCTATGCTCTCCATGACACCTCTCTCTCCTGCTGATTGGGTCCACACACACACACACACACACGCTAACACACACACACCTAAAGGTGTGTGACCGGGCGCTGTGTGTGTGTGTGCCTCAGGCTAAAACAACCTGTATCAGAGCCAGGCAGCGGGGGGGGGGTGTTGGGCAAGCCTAGGGGGCCTCATAAATGCTGACTCCTCCCCCAGCCTGGCCTCCTGCCGCTCACACACACACGCATTCCTCACTCAAGGCCGATTTATACTTCTGCGTCTCCGTTAACGGACAGACGCACGCACGGAGTCGGACGGAGTCGGACGGACTGGTTGAATTTATACTACTCCGTTGCCTCTGCGTGTTGAAAACAATTCACCGCCAGAACAGTAGGTGGAGCAAATCTCTTTCCAAGAGTTCGTGGTCATCTGTGCGTCTTTGTATGTCCTCAAAGATGTGTTGTACAGGTTCTCATAACTCCGGATCTCGTCAACCAGGCGCTCCTCAATGTTGTTCTCCATGATCGTATTTACGTTTTTAAAAATGGCGGTTTGTGAATTAAACAGGAAATATAAGGGCAGGAGATGTGAGATTCCGGAAATGATGTGATGTCGTTAGCGGACCAATCATAGCCAAGGGGGTATCCTTAAAAGACGCACGGACAGACGGACAGTCAGGAAAATCAGAAGGCACACGCAGAGCTCTGCGAGGGCTCTGCATGGACACGCAGAGGCCATTTTTTGACGGAGGGGGCGTTCCTCGTGTGCGTGTGCATAAAAACGCAGAAGTATAAATCGGCCTTCACACACACACACTCCTCACACACACACACACACACTCTCTTCCATGTACATACAAACACACACCCTTTGACTTAGACACACACCCACATAATATCTCACAAACACACACATACTATCTCTCACTCACCATACACACACACATGCACTGCATACCTCTCTTACTTAAAAAAACACCAAAAAACAGTTCACTCTAAGTAGGGTTTCAGACACGGTCTTTAGCCTGTACAACAGAGACTATGGTTGTTCTACAGATCCATCAACTCTAACTACACTCAACACACACATTCACCAGTACATCGCAATTAAACTCACACATGGGAATATGACAAACACATCCACACACACACACACACACACACACACACACACACACACACACACACAAACTGAATGGGAAGGAAAACTCAATTCTATTGAACTTCGTGCCAATCGGGAATCAGAGCTAAGTAGCAGATGCAGAGTGCTCATTTGATGCAGTCTTCAAAACAACGTACTACTATGAGGCCCCCATAGACACACCCAAACAGCAGTAACAAACACGCTCTGGATGAAACCATGACGACTTGTAACTGGTAAATGTTTTCCTTCAAAAACATTTCCTTTCAAGAAAGTGTGCCTGATCAAAGTTTTCATACGCATGTGTATGAGTGTGTAGGAGTCTGTTTGAGTGTGTGTGTTTTTGGTTCTGTATTGTAAGACCCCCTGCTTCGCTCACACTTTTAAATGCTTTGAGAGCCATGGGGATTCAACTGTAATTCTGAAAGCATGCAAAGCATGCATCACATTATAATTAGTTTGTACATAAATGAGTGACAAGGTCAAAGGAATTGTATTAATAATGAAATTCAAACAAGCTTGCAAGAACATTTTCACAATTTTCAATAGTAGACTGCAAGGTTAAGTCCACTGAGGAAAAATCTGTAAAACAAAACAACCTTGACGTTTCAGTCAGGAGAGATACAAGCTTCTGACAAAACAACCTACTGAAGGTTGCGCTGACTTGAGAAAAGTTTCTTCTTAATTTCCAAAGCAACACAGATTTGGGACATTGATGCTACAGACAACACTGAAGCACATTAGTGGTGCCAGAGTACACACATTCCAGTATGGGACCCTTTAGAGCCAGACCGGTTCATGTCCTGTCATGGCTTTAATGCACACACACACACACACACACACACACACACACACACACACACACACACACTGTACTCAGACCTTGAGCATTGGCTCCTCTGTGGCTCGCATCTCTAAATATAGCTCTTCTCCCAGTCTAGTCTGGAGGTGGGATACACACACACACACACACACACACACAATGGAGTCACGATGCCCTTGTGGGTGTGTCAAGTGGTGTGTGTGTGTTGGGGGGGGGGGGTGTAAGTGTGTGGGTGTGGGTGGGTGTAAGTGTGTGTCTGTGTGTTTCATGCTCCTGAGGGTTTTGCTGAAGTAGGGCAGGCCGGGGAAAATGGGGCGACAGAGGGGTGGGGCGTTGGCACAGTCAGAGTATCAATAATGGATAAGAACGGAACCATCCGGAGAGGTGGAGAGAAGGATGGAGGGACATAGGGAGGGAAAAAGCAGGAGGAAGACTTTGTATGAACATGTACGCATCCACCGTTCACCAGACGGAAACATACAGGATACATCAGTGCATCTGACAGAAGACTGAGAGAAAGGGAAATCAATTATCTGCAGTGTCAAATGAGATTCTGTTGTTGCTTCGCTCTCTGGGTGAAACTGTTGAGTGTCCTCCTGTCTTTAGTGAGATGTGAGACAGACCTTTCCTTTGATGTGCTTGAGTGTCTAGAGAGAGATAAAGAAAGACTTACTTACAGAGCCAAAGACAAAGAGGGAAGATACTGCAGGACTTGTATGGGAAATAGTAAAAAAAAAGAGTAGCCCTGAACCTCTAGAGAAAGAGAGGTCCTGAACCTTGGAGGTATAAAGTGTTTCTATGTGTGTGTGTTGACTTAGGGCACCCTCAGGTTTTTTGCTAGAAGGCATCCCAGCGCTGCAGACTGTGTGGGTTTTCTCCAAGTTAAGGGCCAGCCCCAGCGACCCCACTCACCCCCAGTGTGTGTATTGTTAATCCCCTCCATGTTGATTGGCTGCTCGTGGCTCCGTTAACACCCTGTGTTCAGCCCCAGAGGGCATCTGTGGCTGACTGGTAACCCCTGGTTACTGTAAGGGCTTGTTGCTGGTAGCGACGCAGCTGTGTTCACATCTGTATGCCTCTGACCCATTGCACGCTGATTCTTACACACAGGCAGCTGAAATTCACTCTCTCTCTCTCACACACACCCACACACACACACGAGTGAACACAAAAACACACAGATCCAGACCTATCTTGATCTGTTTCTTCTTCTCTGCTTTCCCCTCAGTGAACATCAACAGATGTATCGCTAAGCTTCTACTATTTTCTGCCACTGGTACGAGAACCACATGATCTGTTACATAGCCTAGAAACCAAAATCAGCATGTCACTGTTTACATTAGACAACTTATTAAACCAAAGTGTGTGCAGGTGTGTATTTGTGTGTGTGCTGTGTCAGTCCTCTTTGTTATTTATCCCGTAATGGCACAAATTATAGTCTCCCCTTTAAATAATCTATTTGGTGTGTGGGTGTGCATGCGTGTATGTTTTTGTGTGTGCTTGTCTGTGTGTGTGTCCATTTCCATTATGGAGATAATCACACTGCTAATTCCACTCATTCAGTCTCTTTGTGTCGAAGCTAGAGTTACAGTGTAATGAGTGCTGCTGTACTGTCTGCAGTTGCAACAGCTCTGTGATAAACCCAACTGTTGTCTATGCAGATCTCAGACAATGAGAAACTCCTCCTGTCAACAAACTACCAGTCCTCACGTTTTAAAATGTCCTTGCAAAGCTCAATTACACTTAAAACAGTCCAATGAAGCTATGGTGCCAGGGTTTTCTCTCTCTATCACTCCCTCTTACTCAGTTTGAGTGATTATGTAATATTCTTTAGATTCTTGAATGAAAGCAGTGGAGTGCGTTCAACCCCGGCAGAAACCCGTGGGGGGGTCTGGATTCCTGCCATCTGCCCAGGGTAGGGGCTGGTCAGGGGGCTGGGTGGAGAGTCTATCCAGGGTAGGGATAGCTTGGCCTAAAATCAGCTTAACCCATCCATCAGACTGTATACCGCTCAGATACCACTGAGAAAGAGGGGGAGGAGACGGAAACACAGAGAGAGAGAGAGAGAGAGAGAGAGAGAGAGAGAGAGAGAGAGAGAGAGAGATTTTCATCTGCATACAAACACCTCATAATGAAGAGTAGGCCAGTGTTCTCTGCTCAGCTATACCACTTAACCATGCAGACCTATCCATCTCGCTATGCATTATTCAGCAGTAACAGCCATTTTACCGCTCGTGCAAGAAAGATTGGTTCCATTTTTATTTATCTTTTTATTCCTTTACCCCCTCCTTCCAACCTCCCTCTCCCTGCTGTTTTTCAATTAAATTAAGGACATTGCGACACTAAATCCAGTCCGCAAGGCAGCATACATGACAATTAGAGTGTGAGACAGACCCAGGAGGTTGATATCAGACTCAGGCTAACCTGCTGAGCTAAAGCCAAGGTGTTCACCTCAGAGACCTGATGCTGGGGAGACCAAACCACCTCCTCTACACACCCTCCCCCTCAAGAGAGACTCACGGTGAAATATGAGTGTTCATACTTCACATCGGTCCAGTGTTCGCCTTATACGTCTTACTAACAGTGTCACGCCCACGGCCGTGACTCAGCCCAAGTTCTGGTTCATCCCCGTCTTAGTGTTTCCCTGCGTTGTCATTGGCTGCAGCTCAGTTCAGTGTCTGCATCAGGTTTTCAGTGACCTCGTTTGTTATCGCTTCTTTCAACTGAGTCTAGTTTGGTCTTTTGTGTGTATACGCAATCTGTTCAGTTTGTCATTGTTTTCATTGTTGTGTTCATGTGAGTATTCCTTGCCTTGGGAAGACCTTACTTTGGTTTTGACAAAGTAAAGGCTTTTGTTCACTTCGATCCTGCCTTGTCTCCGTGAGTATGGGTCCACCTCCCACGCAGCCTGTGACAAACAGTGTGATAGCCTTCCCATCGACAGTACGCACCTCGTCCTCCCTGGCTGTTCTAAGGATCATGTCAGATGTATCAGATCCACATGGATATAGGCAGTGTAGTTACAGAATTAGTGCAGGTCATGTTTATCCGGTGTGTTTTTACACAGTTCCTGTAGAAGGTAGTTGTCGTTGGGCTTGGTTGCCCTCATTGTGGATTGAGTGATTATAATATGATAATAATACAACTTTATTTTATAGCACATATCAGCAAAAGAATTGCAGCTCAAGGTGCTTTGCATAAAATCAATAAAAACAAGTAATAAAAGTAATAATTAAAATAGCAAACAATAATATAACTAATAAATGTAGTAAAACCCTTCTGAGATAAAATTAGTTAAATGCTTTGGTAAAAAGGTAGGTTTTAAGCTGTCTTAAAAAAAATATATATATATATAGCATGTTTGCTTCCTTAATATTTATGGGTAATTTGCTAATCACACTGTTTCACACACCCATTCACACAAACACACAGATTATTGATGTATTCTTGAAGGGCACTAAAGGAGTGACACAGTCAAGCATTTAAACCTTTATTGTCGACTGGAAAATGGAATCTGGAGAATGGTAAAACATTGTGTGTAGTGTGCGTTGGTGTGTGGTTGTAGGTGTGTGTGTGCACGCCTGTTTCCTAGAAGGATTGTTAGGCTGGCAGGTGAACTGAGTTTGTGCCAGAGACAATTGGGAGTCTGCAGTCATCCCTGTCCTCCATGAAATGAGGAGAGACAGAGCCCAAACGAAGCAATTAAGGGAAAGGTCAGGCTGTGCATTCTGCCATTTCACCAAGGGGGGAGGTGACACACACACAAACCCACACATAGACATGCATGAATTATACAATATCGATGTCGTGGGATAGACCTGTTGGTGACATTTCACAAGTTGGGTTTGTAATAAAATGTGAATTTGGCAATTTAAGAATGACAAAGGAAGCACAGGTGTGAGTGCAAAATGAATCACACACTCTCTCTCTTACACACACACACACATACACACACACACACACCAGAAGGAGAGTGTGGACTTGGTGGGGACTGTCTGTGACAACAGCAGACACAGAAACAAGCATTCAGACAAAGACAGGAGGAATATTACCAAAGAAACAGAGAGAGAGCATGAGAGAGAGAGTTACAGATGGAGAGAGAGATGGAGAGAGAGAGAGAGAGAGAGAGAGAGAGAGAGAGAGAGAGAGAGAGAGAGAGAGAGAGAGAGAGAGAGAGAGAGAGGAAGCACACTTAGTTCAGTGAGCACACAGAAAGTCATAACCCAGATTCAATTAACATGTGATTGCTGTTCTACTGCTGTAATATTGTACAGCTGAGAGCAGTTTTATATTTCCAGAAAAAGGCCAAATGCCGAGCGACGGTCTCATTATACACATACACACACGTACAAATACACACACACACACATTCTTGAATGCTTACCAGATTCCGAGTTTAACTGTGAATAAAAGAACCCTTTCGTGTGTGATGTGTGCAGAGAACAACACATCTGTGTCCTCAACTTTCTCAGTCTCCTTGCTGAATTCCTCTCCCACACATGGCTAGTCACGACATTGGGTTTCAATGAAGATGTGGTCTTATCACCCTCTACAGTGACCACACAAAGACAAAGTCAGAGGGACTGGAAAGTGTGCACGTGTGAGTCTTTTGGACCTCCGCTTTCCACGCCCGTCCCTCAGTCCTGGGATGAACAACGTGGGCTGACACTCATCTGCCTCTGCCTGCCTTCAGCAGCCTTATACATGAGCCTGTGTGCGTCTGTGTGTGCATATGTGTGTGTGTGCATATGTGTGTGTGTGCATGTGTGTGTGTGTGCATATGTGTGTGTGCGCATGTCTAGAGAAAACTTTCTGTCAGATGTCAAAAACAAGGAGGTGGAACATAACTGGGTCCTATAGCAGGAGAAGACAGATATACAGACATATAGATCAGTGGTTCCCAATCCGGTCCTCAGGGCACCCCTGTCCTGCATGTTTTAGATGTTTCCCTGCTCCAACACACCTGATTCAAATGAATGGGTCGTCATCCAGCTCTGCAGAAGCCTGCTTATGACCATTCATTTGAATCAGGTGTGTTGAGGTAGGGAAACATCTAAAACATGCAGGACAGGGGTGCCCTGAGGACCGGATTGGGAACCACTGATATAGATAATACTGCTGCAGCAGGCAGACATACACTGCTGTAGACAGACTGATAGACAGACAGACAGACACTGCTGTAGACAGACTGACAGACAGACAGACAGACAGACACTGCTGTAGACAGACTGACAGACACTGCTGTATGTCTGACTGACAGACAGACAGACAGACAGACAGACAGACAGACAGACAGACAGACAGACAGACAGACACTCAGACAGACAGACAGACAGACATACAGATGATACTGCTGCAGCAGACAGACAGGCAGACACTGCTATAGGCAGGCAGACAGACAGAGATGTCAGCAGACTGAACAAAGCTAGACAATACCTATCATGACAAGGAGAACTGTTCATAAGAAAGTTTCACATTCATGGCACATCAGCTGTCAGTCAAACATGTCACAGCTGATCAGAAAAGAAAGAGTGGGGGGAAGGAAAGAGAGGGATATTGAGGTTGTACATATTACTTGAAGAGAAAGAGAGGAAAAGAGAGGGGAAGAGAGAAGGTAAGAGAGAGAGGAAGAGATAGAGGAAGAGAGAGGAAGAAAGAAGAAGAAAGATAGAGAAAGAGAGAGAGACAGAGAAAGACATAGAGAGAGGAAGAAGAGAGAGGAAGAAGAGAGAGAGGAAGAGAGAATGTCTCTGTTAAGAGCATGGGAGACAAAGAAGGATCAATGGAGCCTGTTTGTTTGTGATGATGAAGACGTTTCCATCAAGCAGCTCATTTGTAGCATTAGTGCTGGGGAGCAGGCATAGGACAGACTGTCAAATATGGTTTCGCTGGCTGCCTAGTCAATGGCATCACATAAATCACTACAAACGGCCTCTCTCACCCTGCTGTCAGACAGACACAGACAAGCATGGCCCTCCTGTCTGTCTGTCTGTCTGTGTAGGAAAAAATTCTTGGCAAAAAAATCCTTTGGGACACCCTGACCAGCACATCACCTCTGAGCTGAATTATTGAGATGACACACACACATACACACACACGTACACAGTATTTTAGCCTCACCTTTCCTGTGGGTCCCCCACCACCGTTAACAGCTTCACACCCCAGCTGCATACATATCAAAACATGTTTCTTCTGCTCCTCCTTCTCCTCCACACATCCTTCCTCTTTCACACTCATCCTCCACCCTCAGCAGTACTAACCTTGCAGATAAATCATATGAAACCATCTGAACGTGTTAAAGGAGAAAGCAGGGTTATGTAACAGGGCTGACAGGGCCAGTAGAATGCCCACAAGGTATGCACACATGTCACATGGATATACACACACACAAAATTCTTAATGTCTCTTTCTGGCACACTGTGAAACCAGCTTAAGTGGCTTTTGGGAAGACTGGAGGCAATGAACAGTGAAGAGCAATGAATGCACACACACACACACAGACACACACTCACAGAGACATAAACATTAAGTGACGTTGGGGAGACGGTGAACTCTCTGTGAACTTGGAGTAAAAGTGAGGTGAGAGCCAATGTTACCCACCCATTTACCAACCAATTGGCAGACACACACACACACACTCACACACACACACATACATGCACACACCCATAGACACACATGAATTGGCATTACCGCATCCCTGGGGACTGCCTACAATATACACAAAAACTCGAACATAATGAACCTGAAACATGAATAACAGGAGTTTTTTCAGTAGTTTGGGTTAAATTGTCTGTTCGATGCTCTGAATTTCCTTACCAAAGTAGACCACAGGGGAATATGACTACATTAACCCTGTCATTACACATCCTCTAACACAGTTTGAATGACAGAAGTTCAGTATTACTAATTCAACAGGAGGAATATTCGGTGGATTTAACAAGTGTTTCATTTTAAATCATTCAGAGACGGTGTTATCATGACAAAAACAGTGTTTCAAAAACAGAAACTTTCTCGACTTTGTTTTAATGTCTGGGCAGCGGTTGTGATTTTGGCTGTTGAGTTATGAGGATTTGGTCAGGATTTGTGTTTCTCCTAGGGGTTGTTCCCACGGAAACATGCATGTGTACTGTAACTCTTCATGACCCCAGCTCCCTGCTCCTCTGTGACGCCACACTAACCCCAGCCAAGAGGATGGATCTGGAGGACTCATCCATCGAAGCATGAACACACACACACACACAAACACACGCACAAGCACATACAAACACATGCACGCACACATACATACACAAACACACGCACACACATTGTGGATCAGACCAATCTAAATGCTAAATAAGAAGCTCTCAGAGGGGTAAACTACTGACTGGCTGCAGATTGCTCTCCCTTTATTGGTGTGTGTGCTTTTCAATGTGTGTGTGTGTGTGTGTGTGTGTGTGTGTGTGTGTAATCGTGAGCATGCACTCATTTACGTGTCACAGGAGTTGAGAAGATTTTCACTCGCATTATCTAGATCCCAGATTCCCACACACTGAATATATTAGTTCAAACTCTCCCTGGTGGAAGATGTAGTTATCTTTGCCAACTGCAGATCTGTTTGTCAATAATTACAAGGGACAACAGCAGAAAAACATGAAAATGAAATTCATTGAAACAAAAATACATACCCCTGACATCATCTACCTGTACCAATGGTATACACAGAAATCAAACCATAATGTACAACATATTTAAAAACA
The DNA here is from genome assembly GCF_054491055.1 of Hypomesus nipponensis. Taxonomy (NCBI): domain Eukaryota; kingdom Metazoa; phylum Chordata; class Actinopteri; order Osmeriformes; family Osmeridae; genus Hypomesus; species Hypomesus nipponensis. Next base: position 11,072,838 of record NC_140370.1, on the reverse strand, counting down.
CACACATACACATACAGCACTGTACAATTCTAACCTAAGCCCTGGGCTCAGAAGCACAGGTGTGAATAATAACAAGCTCCGGGTAAGGCTTCAGACATTATCATGCAGGGTACACTGTGAGTGTCTGTGTGCGCATCCATTGTTGAGTAAGTTTGTGTACGTGTGTGTGTGTGTGTGTCCTTTTACCTGCTTTGTGTTCCTGCTGCAGGGCTATCAATCCAGCCCTCTCAGCATTGGAAGGACTGCAGTGAGCCAGGGCCATGTCATCTATTCACATGGTCCACACACACAACACGAAATGAACAAAGGTGCAAAACACCACACACACACACACACGTGTGTGTATAACCTATGTACAATTGGTAAAATGTGCTCGCGTGCGTGCCAGTGTGTGTATGTGTGTGTGTGTGGAGTACAGAGGACAGGATGATGAAGATTGACTTGCTGAGTAATGAAAAGCCACTGCGGCCTTCCTCGGAGAGAGAAGGAACCAGACAGAGGAACGAGGGAGCAAACGAATGAGGTAATGAAGGAGTGAACGCCTCAGAGGATCCAGGCCCTCTGAGGAGGAGGGCGTCCCAGGAGAGGGAGGGGAAGAGAGGGAAGGAGGACGAGTGGACGACCAATACTGAGAAGACCTCCTTCTCCTGCATGGGGGTAGAATGACTGAAACAGACCCATCAGGGTTACAAGCACTATTACATCATGGGGATTGGGAACACCAGAAACAATAATTTGTTGATGAACATTCTCCTCGATTCCATCCAGGTGACTTCATCGGTTCACTTCAAAGAATCCTGTCTGGCACCAGCTTATACTGTGAAAATATCAACTTTCTTTTACGTCTTTTCACCCAAATACATTACATACTTTCAACATAGTCCCTGTTTCATCACTGTGTTTGGCTGCGAAACACATTTCCTTTATGGGGAGGAGAAGAGAGAGGAGGAGAGAAATGGAGAGGAGAGAGGAGGAGAGGAATGGAGAGGAAAGAGGAGGAGAGGAATGGAGAGGAAGAGAGGAGGAGAGAAATGGAGAGAGGAGGAGAGGAATGGAGAGGAGAGAAGAGGAGAGGAATGGAGAGGAGAGAGGAGGAGAGGAATGGAGAGGAGAGGGGGGCTCAGGTGTGCAAGTGAGAGACTCTTTAGCCCTCATCCTGGGTCCCATGGCAACACTGATCTATAATTCATACCAACAAATGGAGAGAGGAGTTTACACCTCTGTCTCGCTCCCTCTCTCTCCATCCCTACTCTCTCTCTTCAACATTACTGGCAATCTCTAAAATGACTGTCTCTTGGGGGCAGAGGCCAGACAGCCATTGCTATGGTGATGGAGCTCTATCTCTCTCCAGAGAGCCAGTGCTGATATATAGATGGATTGATACGTCATGTACCACCATGGGAAAACGCAGCAGCCAAATACTGCAGAGAGGCTACAGGGCCCCAAGGGATTCTGGGTATTGCTGTTTCTGGGAAATTGTTGCCCGCTGTGGCCTAGAATCATTTCTCCCATTATCTCTCGTCATTGGACAATCGAAGGAGAGGGTCTCGGGCCTCCGAACCCCTCTCTTTAGGGCCACCTGGCTCCCAATGTGAAACGGTTCAAAAGTGTGTGTGTGTGTGTGTGGTGTTGCACCTTCTTTGTTCCTCTTCTACTGGTGTGTCAGCTGTCTGTATATAGAAGAGGGGGAAAATGATGATAAGTGTGGCAAGTTGCGTGAGGCGTGTGTGTGCGTATGTATACACTAGATAAGTGTTTGTCTGTGTGAGTGAGAATAACATTACCCTTCAGGGCCAAGAGGCTTTTTCATTACTGTCAATATTGCCTGATCCTATTCCTCACAACAACTAGAAGGTGATAGGATCAGTGACAAGGTGTGTGTGTGTGCGCGCGTGCATGAACCTGGTTGCCAGAGCGTTCAATGAACGCCTATCTCTCTTCCATCATAGTTGCATGAGTGTCGGCAGGTATTAGTCTCCCTAAGCTTGTGGATTACCATCCCCTCATCTTCTATTCAGTCCCCATCTTCAGGCGCAGAGAACGATGGAGGGAGGGAGGGAGGGAGGGAGGGAGGGAGGGAGGGAGGGAGGGAGGGAGGGAGGGAGGGAGGGAGGGAGGGAGGGAGGGAGGGAGGGAGGGAGGGAGGGAGGGAGGGAGGGAGGGAGGGAGGGAGGGAGGGAGGGAGGGAGGGAGGGAGGGAGGGAGGGAGGGAGGGAGGGAGGGAGGGCAAAGCCCTGAAATATGATTTATCCCTTATGCGACTTGATGAATCTGCTCTGGCTGGGTAAACTATTTATGAGTCTCACAGTTACATTCCTCCATGTGGCTCTTCCCTTTCTCGCCTCAGATCCCAAATCTAATTCAGCCGGGGGATACACACAGACACACCACACATAAACACAATCATGCAGATGCCAATACTCACACACACACACACACACACACACACACACACACACACACACGCAGATGCTTTACACACACTAATTCTTAAACACACACACACAAACATAGTGATTATTATATGCGCTGGCCTGCACACACGCCCATATTTCCTGTAGAGCAGAACCCATAACTGAGCCCCTGCAGGAGAGACCCCCAGACCGTTCGTTCCAAGAGTCACTTGTGGACTGACTTACCACACGAGGACCAGGGCGTGTGTGCGTGTTCATGTGTGTAGAATTTAGCCAAGCACTGTACATTTATTCATTTACCAAACAAACATGACCTCACAGTACCAACAGAACCTTACTAAACACTACTTGTCTACCAAACAGTAGACATACAGACTGTCTTAGAATGTGTAACAACCCACTACACTATATTTTCAAGCACACAAGATATATTGCTCCTTTAAAGACCTCATGGACTACATTGTTATTTTCATTTGACAGTATAATTCTTTTTTTTTTTATAAAAAATGTCCTTGTTTTTTGGGGAGCACTTGGCTCCACACGACTCTCCTGGAGGGCACGGTTGCTTCTGTTCCCACGGCGCTGTGGACGATCCCTGTGGCTGATCGTGCCTGCGCTGGCTGCTCCACATCAATGCTAAACATGAACACAAGAAAGCCGACACGTTCATAATCTCTTAATGAGCTCAGAGCACAGGCCCGCCGCCCGCGCCTGGCTCACCCACGTCCTTGACGAAAACGCCGATTATCTTGCCTCACAAAGACGGAACTGTTCTGACTTCTGATCTGTGTGTGAAAACGCCGATTCACATCAGAGCTGGATGTGATTAGGATAATCCTCTGCAGGCTACTTGGGCCTTGGGAGAGGTGGGAGGTCACTGGGGAGTGTATGGCTGCACACTGGCCTCTGGCTACCACATCGTGTACCTGCAGAGGAGGGCACCTGTTGAAGGATGCTGGTGTTTATCTTACAAAGGTGGTGGTGGTGAGGGTATTGTGTGTGTGTGTTGAGGTGACGTGTGGGACAATCAGATGAAAGGAGAAACATAATTCCTACTAATTCTTGTGGCACTTGTAGATCTTATATATAGAGACCCTCAGCACGTTTCCATGGCTTACATTCACTTCTATCAGCTTCGAATTAATACCAAGTTTTACAAAATGTCACCTTGATACCTTCATAGAGATGAAAAGACAGTAAGGTGGTGTAGACTGACAGAAAGAGAATATATTATGAAGCAATGTGACCCAGAGACCAATAGTAGACAGAGAGATTGCAGGGATAAGGGGTGGGAAAATGATTGGGAGAGAGGAAGCAGATGGAGTCAGAAGATTGTAAATAAAGAGAGACAACCGTCAGAGAGAACAGGCACATAGATGAAGAAAATATAACTGCCAGAGAGAGGAGCGAGAACACGAAAAGAAAAGTATGTGTGTGAGAGCGAGAGGAAGGAAAGAAAGAAAGGGAGAGAGGGAGAGAGAGACATCAGAGACAAGGTAGGAGGTGAAGGGCTTCTCTCCATAGGAGCTTGCTAGTCTTACATCCAACCAGTCTGAATTTAGTATTTTGTCTGTTGTCGAGTATCTCACCAAGCTTCCTGTCCAGTTGTCCTCTATCCTTCCCTCGCCCCTCACACCTCCTCCATCTCTTATGCCCTGCATGTCATCCTCTACTCTGTCGGTGTTTTAAGGACACTTTGAAGCGCGAGGTTGCATTAAGCCCTGTGGTATTGGCCTTGTTTGGGGTTAGATGTTGGGTGATCCTGACATGGATGCTGGAATGCTCCGATTACACCTGTAAGTCTGCAGAGGAGGCCAGAGAAACCCTGCCTTCTAATGCCACCATCAAGCACACGTTAGAACCTGTGGAAGTCTCTCTCTCTCTCTCTCTCTCTCTCTCTCTCTCTCTCTCTCTCTCTCTCTCTCTCTCTCTCTCTCTCTCTCTCTCTCTCTCTCTCTCTCTCTCTCTCTCTCTCTCTCTCTCTCTCTCTCTCTCTCTCTCTCTCTCTCTCTCTCTCTCTCTCTCTCTCTCTCTCTCTCTCTCTCTCTCTCTCTCTCTCTCTCTCTCTCTCTCTCTCTCTCTCTCTCTCTCTCTCTCTCTCTCTCTCTCTCTCTCTCTCTCTCTCTCTCTCTCTCTCTCTCTCTCTCTCTCTCTCTCTCTCTCTCTCTCTCTCTCTCTCTCTCTCTCTCTCTCTCTCTCTCTCTCTCTCTCTCTCTCTCTCTCTCTCTCTCTCTCTCTCTCTCTCTCTCTCTCTCTCTCTCTCTCTCTCTCTCTCTCTCTCTCTCTCTCTCCCCATCAAAGTGTTTGTTTGTTTGCATCCTAAATATCCGAAACGAAAAGCTGTTGTTTTATTTGACAGGTTCTGGTGGCTTGCGGGGAGTGTGTGCCTGTGGAGGTGCATTTGTGAGTGTGTGTGACACAGTGGCGCGTGACAAGAGGTAATGAATTCCTCAGCGAAGAGGCGACACACAACAGCTTGCCGATCAATTTTTAATAAGAGCTCTGCAGTTCATACACACAGCTCCAAACAGCGCGCGTGTGTGTGTGCGTGTGTTTGCCTTTTTTATACGATGTGGCTTAATAAACTTGCAGGTTAATAAACATATTGTAATCAGGGGCTCCAGTCTGCCACCCTCTAGACATGTGTCCCCAGTCACTGGGGGAGGGGGGGGGGTAATAATGGCTTTAAAAAAACAGCGGAACTAGGACCGCACGGCCCCCTTGTCAGCTGGTCAGAGGGACCCCCGTGTGAGACGAGGGCATGTGTAGGTGGGCACACCGTGTGTGTGTGACGCTGTCAGCTGGGCCTACGCTTGTTCAACAGATCTTGTAAGGGCGAGGGGGGAGAGAGACAGAGGTGGAGCCTTCAGTTCCAAACCCACACAAAGTACTGAATAGTACCTGGCAGCATAGCCTTAACAAGTCATCTTTAACTGTAGAATATTTTGTCTCTATTAAGGTTCCAAATAATGATCTCCCTCCAAAGCGAGATGTATTTTATGATAGCATGTCAAAAGCAAGACTCAATTCATTGTTCTCGGCCTACTGTAATATTTCCTTCATAACGTTGTCTCTACAGTCCGTTATCATGTGTAAGACTCGGTCGGTGTTTTGTCAGAGTTACCAAGTCTAATTCTCTCTTGCCTTTATTCGGTAGCAGAGTGGCTGTGCTCCGCGCCCGGCGGGCCAGACTTGAGTTGGGATTCCGAGCACATCTCCAAGGTGTGCGTATGAGCTACTATCAAACACGGACTGCAGGGGAGGTATCCTCACATTCATATTCACACACACACACACACAAGAATGCACACACCTACACAGATGCAAAGAAACATCCACACGCACACACAAACGGGCACAGACACACGCACATACACGACCACGTGCACGCATACGTTAACACATGCACACACATGCACACACGTTCTGGGTCTCTGTTAGGATCCATTATTCATCGTGAAGCGTAATAGTAAGTATGCTCTAGACTAGCAGCCTTGGGCAGGAGGAGGGAGCAATGGTAAAGCTGCATTCAGGAGGAATTAGTCAGCCTGAACATAGAAAGCCAGGCAGTCAGAGAGAGAGAGAGAGAGAGAGAGAGAGAGAGAGAGGAAGAGAGAGAGAGGTAATTCCAGCAGAGCCCAGACTTGTTATATTTTACTCGCGAATCGCCTGGAGCGATAGGGCAGAGGGAAGCTGACCTCAACTCCGTCTTTTTTCCCCTCCCTCCCTCCCTCCCTCCCTCCCTCCCTCCCTCCCTCCCTCCCTCCCTCCCTCCCTCCCTCCCTCCCTCCCTCCCTCCCTCCCTCCCTCCCTCCCTCCCTCCCTCCCTCCCTCCCTCCCTCCCTCCCTCCCTCCCTCCCATCCATCCTCCCTCACTGCCTGCCTCCATCTCCATCCCCCTCACAGTCTGAGGGGATTTGGAGACGGACAGCCTACCTACTCATCGTTCCAATGCCAGTAAGGTAGCAGAGAGATTGAGAGCAGAGCTGGCAGAAATACAAACATCAACATGGAGTCCATTAGGACGCCAGTGGAGAGGGCTGCATTCATTCTCCCTGTTTGTTAGAGATTCTAACGTAAACAGGCCTCTTCATCAAGCGCACCGCACTCACGCACAGTAAACAAAAGCTACTTCATCAAGGGGAAGACAGGCGAGAGGCGTTCATGCTTCCTTTGTTGCAGACGTGTTCGATATCAAGTGATCCAGCGGGACGACCACATAAACAAACCAGAGAGGAGTAAGCAGATAAGCTAATCACTTAGAGCACGGAAGATAATTGCTTGACATTGATTGTGCTTATCTGGCCCTCCATAAACTAGGCAGCAAAGTGTTTTGTATGTCTGTGCGGGGGGGGAGGGGGTGTGTGCGCGGCTGTGCAGGCATGCATCAGTGCGTGTGCAATATCTCTATAACTGTAGCTTAGTGTCATTCACTTCTAAGACATATCTGATGAAGGCCTGGTGAGAAGAGAGGAACCAAGGAACAAGAAATGTCTATATTTGATTCTTCTACTCTCCTTTAGTAGGAAGGCCTCAAACTTACACACTAAACACTGGTGCCGAGCATCACACTAACACACTTCAGACCTGCATTGAGAAGATAGTTTGTGTGTGTGTGCGTTCATGAAGCTGTGTTATGGGAGTTGGCGAAGACGAGTGGGCCCTCATGCCCTCATGAGTAAAACATGAGGGTAGGGGGTAATAAACTTGAAACGGTGTGTGTGTATGTGTGTGTGTGTGTGTGTGTTGCTGCTTCCTCTTTCGGACAGAAAAGGAACCGTGCAAAAACCCATTACAACAAACACTGTAGTTCTAAGAGATTCCCTCTCCCTCTCCCTCTCTTTCTCTCTTTCTCTCTCCCCCTCTCTTTCTCTAACTGGGTCAGTTGTGGGGTTCAGTTGTGTGTCCTGCTGGTCTGCAGGCTGGTCTGATATCATGGAGGACAGAGGCCCACCACTCATCCATCTGTCCAAACCACTCACCCTCCCTCTCTCCCTCTCCCTCTCTCTCCCTCTCTCTCCCTCTCCCTCCCTCCCTCTCTCCCTCTCTATATACTCTTGGTCCTCCTCTCCTGGAGGTCCTCCTCATGGCATCAGTCTGTCCTCCCCTGCACCCCCTCCCCTGCACCCCCCCCCCTGCACCCCCCCCCCCGCACCCCCCCCCCCCCCTGCACCCCCACCCCCCGCACCCCCCCCCCCCCCCCCCCCCCTGCACCTCCACCCAGGCCGGGCAGAGCGGAGCAGGAGCAGGCAGGTTCACCATGCCACCCTTCTCCACGATGTCCTCTGACTCAGGACCTTCCTCTGTACGGCCCACAGGATGGGAGCACAAGGCCTCTCCACACGCCTGCATTATGGATTACTATTAAAGGTGAATGAGGGTTAGAAACTGGAGAGGAGAACACTCACACACACTCACAGACACACACGCTCACATACACGCACACACACACGTCTTTGTGAGAGACAGCTCTTATAATGTGATTCTGCATTCTGACAGCTACAGAGAGGATGCTGATGACCTGAATTAACAATGCATTTACTGTATACACACACACACACACACACGTACACACAGGCACACACGCAGTCTGTCGCCAAAACCTTGTGACCGTGATTTGACCCTGAGCACCAAGGGAATCCTTGGCTCCAGACTTAAAGGGCAACATGGATCTGTCAGTTAGCCATACACACACACACACACACTACACACTTAACACTCACGCAGTCATACACCCCCCCACCCCCCCACCCCCAACCCGACACAGACACAGAGGCATTTCTAGATTCTCATATGAATGTGTGCCTGCTTTGTATATTTGATGTACTAAGACGTTTGCCATTTTCCTACGGCATGTATGAAACAAATGCTAGCAGTGTGTGAGGCCATGTTGTCTTCGTCTCAGCCCCATTACCAGGGAATGCGACAGGTGACATTTCCTACTGCGGCACCTGGTCTGATTACCCATTCAGATCTATGGTAATCATGCGTAAAGGCAAAAAGCCATTTACTGCTGTCTACACTCCGAAATACATGAATCACATCTGGACGTCTTCAAGGTCTAGTATGCATGCGGTCTGACAGAGGAGATTTGAGATCAGAAGGATGGAGGAAGTGGACTGATGCCATTTGACAGACCTTAACAGAAGGAAGAATAATCTTGAAGGCATTAACTGATAGAACATCACCAGTGCCTTCAAAATTCAGAACCTGATTAGATTTGAATCCCAGTTTGCAGTGGAAAGGTGTTCTCCCTGCATACCCAAGTCTCTCTCCAAGGCTCTGTGGCAGAGAGAGACCAGCCAGTAGAGGCTCTGTGGCACAGAGAGAGACCAGCCAGTAGGGGCTCTGTGGCAGAGAAAGACCAGCCAGTAGGGGCTCTGTGGCAGAGAGAGACCAGCCAGTAGGGGCTCTGTGGCACAGAGAGACCAGCCAGTAGGGGCTCTGTGGCACAGAGAGAGACCAGCCAGTAGGGGCTCTGTGGCACAGAGAGACCAGCCAGTAGGGGCTCTGTGGCACAGAGAGAGACCAGCCAGTAGGGGCTCTGTGGCACAGAGAGACCAGCCAGTAGGGGCTCTGTGGCACAGAGAGAGACCAGCCAGTAGGGGCTCTGTGGCACAGAGAGAGAGACCAGCCAGTAGGGGCTCTGTGGCAGAGAGAGACCAGCCAGTAGGGGCTCTGTGGCACAGAGAGAGACCAGCCAGTAGGGCACAGCAGTCTTCCTCTGGCTTCACAGCGAGGAACACGCTGTCCACCCAGTCTCTTTCTTCGGCGCTAATGGCTTCTCTCACTATTAGGGTTGACTTAGTATTCCCTGCTACATTACCTATCGTTCTACTGCCGTCCCTCACCACACTCATGAATAGACTCTTAATTACTGCTGCTGAAAGACTATTTCCCTTTAGGGGTTTGTGTGTGCGTGTGTGTGTGTGTGTTATGCCTTTGACACCATGATATAAAACAGTGGGTCAAACAGCTGCCTGAGTTTAGATTACCATGCAGGTCATGTGTTCCCCCCCCCCCTCCCCACCACCTCCAGAGAGGGAGAGAGGAAAGGAGGGAGAATGGGAGGGAGGGGAAGAAAGGGTTTGTAGCAGGGTTCAGCCTACACCTTCATTATCACATCACCTCCGGCAGGAAAAGAGAGGAAAGAAAAACAGGAAAATTGAAGAAAAGACAGAATGAAAGACTGAAATTCAATTTGCATCGAAAAGGTGACAACCAAGTTCAGGGTCGGTTATTAACCCTGAACCAGAGTCAGAGAGGACGGGAAGAGGAGGAGTAGAGTGGAGCATAGAGAGATGAAGAGGAGGGAACACAGCTGGATGAGGGGAAGGAGAAAGACCAAAGGTCTAAACTAGACGAGTGATTAGCAAGCTAAACACAAGCTTCGGAACACACATACACCCACACACACTCAGCTACTCAGTAGGCAAGACACACAACCTTGATATCACATCTTAATTAATATTTCATAGATTGTCTGCTGCAGGTAAAGAGAGTACACAGAGTAGGAAAGGAAAGTTTTTTTTTTCTTTCTTACAATATACTAGGTACATGTTAAGGGCATGGATCAATGAACTGATATTGTGCCTGAGTTGTAGCAAATGATGTCTGAGACCTATAGAATTGACCTTCACAGTATACTGGTGGAGCAAGCACCTTTCTATGCATCAGTGTCTTGAAATGTCTGCTAGGTTTTGGACCATTTCTCTGCAAATCCAATTTCCCAGCTGGAGTCCACAGTTCTTTTTTTCCACACATAGGTGCACAGGCCTACACTGACGATGGTTGTGCCATTAGGCCCCGGGCATTCTGTTCCACAAAAAGTGCTGTGTAAGAACTGTAAATCAGACCACTAACCAGCAGCACGGCGATTATCATGTTGAGGCTAAACTGTTCCCATCGCAGTCCCACAGCCCTCACCGGGCCTTTGTAGAGGAGGCCGTCTCCTGTGGCTCCCCAGCAGCCAGTTTCCTCCAGCTGCTTTCACTGGAGATTGACACGGTGTAAACTGGCAGACTAGCGCGGGGTCTCAAGAGCACTGACTTCAATGGGAACCCTTGAAGCAATCCTCCATTTTGGTGCAGGGTGGGATTGTATGGGAGGGAAACAGTTATTACCATAACATTAACAAAACAAATGGTAATCTCAAACATGGTGGAGACAAAAGGCAGAATTGTCTTTTTCCCCCTGGAAAAGCAGCACGTTCACAAATGCACACAAACACCAACACACGCAAACTCATGCAATGGTAGTCAGCCAGCCATGTAATGGTATTGTTCTTTAGAAAGGTTAATTCATCCCACTCTGCATGAAGAGGGAGAAGACAGGAAGGAGAAAGGAGGAAGGATGGAAAGAGCAAAGAGAGGAAGGAGGGTGGAGGAGAGGAAGTGAGAGGTGGAGAGGAGAAGGTAGGTGGAAGAGAGGAGGGAGAGAGGAGGGATGAGGAGGAAAGGAGGGTGGAAGGGAGAAGTGGAGAGGAGGGAGGGAGGAGAAGAGGGAGAGAGGAGGGAGGTGAAGGACAGGAGGAAGGGAGGGTGGAGGGGAGGAGGGAGGTAGAGGAGTGTGGTGGCTGCCGCAAGGCCCATAGGCGTCAGGGGACAGGAGACTGGCATCTTCAAATGAGAGGAGCTGACGGGATGAATAGAAATACAGACAGATAGGGAATGAGTGCAGAAATGATTGGGGAAAGTGAGGAAAAAAGTGATAGAAGACACCTTGAATGAAATGTCATTCAGCATTAACAGAAAGAGAAGTTAAGGAAGGATGGAAGAGAGAACGCAAAGTAAGAGTGAAGAGAGACGAAAGAGGACAGGAGAAATACAGAGATTCTGGGATTGAAGGAAAAAAAGAAATGGAAGGGTGTAAGAACAAAGAGAGAGAGAGAAACTGAGAGAGAAAGAGAGAGAGAGAGAGAGAGAGAGAGAGAGAGAGAGAGAGAAAGAGAGAAAGAAAGAAAGAAAAAGAAAGAGAGAAAGAGAGAAAAAGAACTAAGGAGTGCAGCCCATCGATTGCACTGAGACGAGAAATCAAATGAGCGTTTCTTAATTAGAATTCAGCTCTGTTGTCATGTTTTGGTGCTTTCCCCCCCACTCTCCAGCGACTGCAGCATATGGCCACGCTTAATCAAGCTAACGATCTCACTCGCCCTCCTCCAAATATACCCTCATTCATTTAGTTCTCCAGGAGAGTCTCCACAAGGTTGCCAGAAAACACCAACAAACAAACCTTGATCCAAACCAACAGAGCACATCATGACGGAAAATTATCTGACATTTAATGAGCTAACTCAGCTGGAAGATAATCCACCCTGCACATGGAATAAGACTTCAGAGAGAACAGATGGTCTGTCTCCACACTGCGAGCCCCCTTAACCTTAAACCACTCTCCGTTCCAGTCACATCTGTTCCCGTCTCCTGGTGTATTGGACTGATTCTGCTTGGGTCTGAGGTGTAGTGTCCATGGTCACACAGCAGAGAAAGAAGTCTCTTCTGAAGAACATGGTCAAGACTGAGAACCAGGAGAAACTGCCTCCCGTCCATGCATGGTTTACCTCATAGAAGATACCCGTCTTCCGATTGTGTTGCCACACTCTCTCTCAGGATTAGGTTTGTCCTAACAAGGCGAGACCACGCTCTCCTGTCAGCTGTTTCACGCAGACACAGCGCAGCATGCCAGGAACCTTTCAGGAGAAATGAGTCATGGAGGGAAAAGGGAGGAGAAAACTGGCTTTTTCCTCGCACCGTCAGACACAGAGGAAGAGGGGGAAGCGGGGCGAACGAGGCAGAGATGAGATAGAAATGCGTTGGTCAGGGTGGAGAGGGGAGGCTGGCGCACACTTAAGAGAGAGGAAATTAATTTAGCCAGAGTGGGCTGTCAGAAGTAGCGATTATAGCAGGAGGTGAGATGATGATAGCCTTGATGTTGAAACTCTCGCTGTGCCTGCTTGCTCATGCACTTAGACACACAGGTGCACACACACACACACACACACACACAAAAACAGTTCTCCTTGTATGTCTGTTGGAAAATAGGATTTTCCTCCCTTTCCCTGATGCGTTGTCCAGAGACAGATAGACACCGTAAACAATTATATTTGTACTTCTGCACTGTGTCAGGAACACAGTCTTGGAGTCCCCAGTGAGGAAGACAATATTATTATGTAGGAGTCAAAACAAGATATGGATTTAAAGCTGAAACACTGGTCTATGAGGACTGTACTTGGCAGTTATGCTCAACACACACACACACACACCCACACCTGTGTGACTGAAGAGTCCATCCAGACTGTTCTCTCCACACATCCCTCAAGGTCATGTGAGCGCCCCAAACATCTCCCACCCTCAAACCACACAAACCGCTTCATTTCCTTTCCCTCCATTTTTCTTGACATTCACTCGTTATTTTTCTCTCCTTTTCCATGGTATGAACGAGTGAGTGATGGTGAGGAGATGGTGTCTAGTTTTCCAGCCCATTAGTAGACAGCATGGTGTGGTGTAATGTGGCGTCTCTAATGCCCATACCCAGTCATGTTCACTAATGATGTTGAATTACCTCCAGACTGCTGCTGCTGCCAACCACAATGATGATGTTTGCTCTGGGCACCGTTAAAGACAGACACTTACTACATAATTACTGCCCCGCCGGGGTAACTAGTCTGGGTGGAGAGCCTCGAGCTGCCCCCGCTGCTCACCCTGCAACTTGTCCTCTCTCCTACCGTCATCCTACACCATGTCCTACACCACTCTCCTACACCCTCTCCTCTCTTCAACCTACACCCTCTCCTCTCTCCTACACCCTCTCCTCTCTCCTACCCTCACCCTACACCCTCTCCTCTCTCCGAAAACCCTCTCCTCTCTCCTACCTTCACCCTCTCCTACATTCGATCCCTTATCTTGTTTACCTTCTCTCTCTATTCTCCCGTACCTTCCCCCTCTCTTCTCTTGCCTTCCCCTTCTCCTCTCCTACCTTCTCTCCCTCCTCTCTCCTACTTTCCTGTACTGCCCCCATTTCCTTTCCCTTGCTGACCAATCGTCCGCAGATCTTTTTTTAATTGTTTCATAACTGTCTCTTTTCTTACGTTCATACTATTTGTCCCATTTTTTTTCTTCCAGCTCCCTCCATGTCCTTGATTCATTTTCTCTTCTAGCTTCAAGAGCTTCCAGCTCTTCTCCGATCCAGCCTTATATCAATCCTGTCCTCCTCCTTCCCTCCTATCCCTGCGTCGGCTTGTACTCTCTCTTCCTCTCATCTTCCCCTCCATCCAGCCCATTACCATCCCTCCATCCAACCCCCTCTCAGCTCCAGCCTCCTATCATTTCACTTTCGTTCTTCTCTTTTACGAGCCAGCCATTTCAGAGCCAAAGAGAACTCTGGCGGCTTTGAAGTGACAATGGTCTGGGTTCTGGGAGGAATTCCTATTCCAAAATATTGCTGTTCAAAGTCTGACTTTCATGCTAGTTGAATAGAAGTGGCTTTTATGTTTAAGCCAGAAAAACCATAATAAACTTTTGGTCAAATCTCCCAGTCCCATTTTATTTTTTTACCAGAGAACGGAATAGATATTAGGATTTTTTTTTCAACACGTGATAGGCTCTGAATGGGTTAACGCTGCTTACACAGCAACCCCAAAACCTGTTAATATGAGTGTATACTTATTACTGCACATAGAGCCATATCTTTATATGATTGAAATATTTTAAGAGGTACAGCAGAAAGGACAAAACAAAAAAATGTACGGTGTATTTCCACTTTGATACATTTTAAGAGCCGTTTCCAATAACTTGGCCTCACTTTTTATATAGAAACATATTTTTATTGTTTGGGTTATTGTTTCCAGTAAAATGACTTTGGTTTTCTTTCAGCCTCTCCCAGTTTTTATCCCTTTTTAAAGTGCCAATTACCCTTTAAAGGTCAAACAGCCAATCACAAAGCTTCCTCTCGTTTGCACTATTTAATGACCTGGCAGTAGTGCGTGTTAATGACACAGCAACTGTGAAATGGCTGGAAGAAATCCTGAGATCCAATTCAAACTCTCCCTTCCAATCCTGCACATTTGTTCTTCCCCAGAGACATATCCAGCCCTGTACCAAAACATTAACATTTTCTAGCTGCATAAAATTTGCCAAATGTATTAAACCACCATGAGACTAGTTAAAACTAGGTAAACTTTGATATTTTTTTTGTCCAATCTATATTGGACGAAATACTCATCCATAAGTAATTTAGATTTTTTTTTTTTTTGCAACAGAGGGGGAAACTGATGTTGTTTTCTTTGATTGGAATTCCAAGGTCCCAACGTTTTTCTTGAGATTGTTGTATATCAAAAACCAGGATATGTTTACTACCCTGGAGTATCACACTGTAATTGTCTCCTGTCTGTGCTCAGGGCCTACAGATGGAGGAGAAGCTGCCAGCCACACTCACACTGCAATCACAATCAGAGTCTGCACTAACACATACACACACACACACACACACACACACACACGCATACAGACACACACACACATACATACAGACACGCACACACACACCCATGCACGCACACACACACACACCCTCTCCAATCACGCAGCTTGTCAAACGGAGGGAAAGACAGCTCTCTAATCAGCGAGCGATAGCAGGACCCCCGGAGGAGAGAGGAACGAGGGGGCAGGAGGAGGAGGGCAGGACCTGGTGTCACATGGCCCTTCAGAACCCCAGGGGGCGCCAGATCCTGATTGCAGCGTGGGCACTGCTTGTGTGCACCCAGGTCATGGTGGCACATAGAAGTAGATGGCAATGCCAGGTGCACACTTGACTGTGTCACCACTAAGATGTGTGAAAACAACCACTCTGAAGCATACACACACACACAGATGGACACACACACACACACACACATACTGATGCACACACAAATATATGGATGAACACACAAACCCACACAATATCCTTCCTTTTAGTAAAACCTGTATCATCTCCAACATTTCTAGCAGCCATGCCTTCCCATAGCCCCCTCCGGGGGTAACACCTCTCTCATTAGCCTCTCTTTCACTCACACACAATTAGCCCCAGTCAGATTGGGCAGCTTCCTGTAATGCAACACGAATGAGACGAGGGTACACACACATGAAAGTGATGGATAGGCAAGGGCAGTGGTATCAGATGGGGGGCTGTGGTGTAAGACTGCAGGAAATCAGCGTGATAACGAGAGTTATTAACCAAATACTGCAGCTGCCTCTTACTATGCTTTCCACACTCTCTCCCTCACACACACACACACACACACACACACACACAGGGGTTGCGCAGTGTAGACAGAAAAGTAACTAGCTGATGTTTATCACTATTGACAAGTGAATCTCTGATCAGCTTGTCTTTTCTGCACACTTCAACCTGACCAGAGCTAGAACTGTGCCTGGAGATCCACACATATATGCACACACACACACATCTCATCTCTCACACACACACTGGAGCGTGACACTGAAAAGTGTGGGTAATTTCAAAGTACTCACTGTGTGTGTGTGTGTGTGTGTGTGTGTGTGTGTGTGTGTGTGTGTGTGTGTGTGTGTGTGTGTGTGTGTGTGTGTGTGCATGAGGGGCTATGTAATTGATTGTGGCTGGACAGGAGGCAGGCTGGCAGGCGTGTGGTTGAGCCCATGGGGGAGGACAGTGCTGAGAGAGCAATACTTCACTTGACCCTCCCCACACACACACTCTCTCACACACACACACACACAGCCATTAACAATTACTGTACGTCACACAGGTCATTGATCTTGAATAGAGGAACAAAGAGAAAGAATGAGCAATGGAGAGAGAGACACAGAGAGAGGTAAAGTGGAACACACACACAGATGAAGGATAGAGAGAGAGAGAGAAAGAGGGAGGGAGGGAGAGATCAAGAGAGAGGAGAGGAGAGGAGATGGGAGAGAAAGAGAAAGAGAGAGAACAAACAACAGGGAGAGAGAAGGAGAGAGGGAGAGAACTCTGGTATATGAGGGGCTGAAGGCTTGTGTACACACAGCACTCAAACAATCAC
The DNA here is from genome assembly GCF_054491055.1 of Hypomesus nipponensis. Lineage (NCBI taxonomy): Eukaryota > Metazoa > Chordata > Actinopteri > Osmeriformes > Osmeridae > Hypomesus > Hypomesus nipponensis. The sequence continues at coordinate 11,056,392 of NC_140370.1, read as the reverse complement.
ATTAAATTAAATTTGCCCAAAAGATAATGTCATGCAAATGTAAAGCCTACCTCAGTTTAATTAGAACTGATACGAACAAATAGACTTTAGCTGACATTGAAAGTGTGTAGATATTAGTTTGACATTGAGAGAGCACAGTGCCCCTACAAATCATATAAATGCTCTAAAACCATTTATAAGCTGCATCTATAAAGTACATCTCACATGACTTATAGGCAGTGACTGTCTCAATACCGAGAACGTGTGAGCTAGAGAGAAAGAGATCGAGGAACCAGAGAGAGAGAGAGTACATGCGCTGGAAAGAGCCAGAGGAGCCAGAGGGGGGGAGTGAGAACGACAGAGAGAGATAAAGAGTGAGAGAGAGAGAGAGAGAGAGAGAGAGAGAGAGAGAGAGAGAGAGAGAGAGAGAGAGAGAGATGTGGGTACATCTCATATCGCATACCACACTCTGTATAGGATTGATTAAGGTGAGTCTAAAGCAGTGTGTCGTCCTTTGGAGATGAAAACATTCATTTTCTGGAGATATTATCCCATGCATAATACATCTCTTATGGCAAAGAGGAGAAGGCTGTGTGTGTGTGTGTGTGTGTGTGTGTGTGTATCAGTGGTGATAGACATAGGCAGACAAGGAAAGTAAAAATGTGTACTGGCTACTGTGGTACTACTGAACAGTATTTTGTTTGTGTTCAAAAATCTGATCTTCAACATAACTATGATATAAAACATTAGGAGGTACATTACTTTCAGAACCTAAAGGGACAGCTCCTCCAGTTTAGGACAGTTACACATTAGCTAAGGCTATTTGAACCATAACAGTACTTAAATTGAGCGTCATTAAGTGTCATTTGCCTTTATTTCTAAGTGTGGATAAAGAAAACACATAATATAATTGATAATGATTCTACTGCTTCAGAGACAGATAGAAAGAGAGAGAAAGAGAGAGAGAGAGAGAGAGAGAGAGAGAGAGAGAGAGAGAGAGAGAGAGAGAGAGAGAGAGAGAGAGAGAGAGAGAGACAGGGAGAGACAGAGACAGAGAGAGAGACAAAGAGAGAGACAAAGAGAGAGACAAAGAGAGAGACAAAGAGAGAGACAAAGAGAGAGACAAAGAGAGAGAGAGATGGGAAGCAAGACAGAGAGATAGATCAGGTAGAGGTGAGGAGAGAGAGAATCTATAAAGCTAAGTTGCTTGTGAAGACATAGAGCCTCCGTGTAAATGTCACCTTCATCCTGCCTTAATGAACAACGGGGTTAAAACAGTCCTTCCACACACACACACAGAACGACACACACTCACACATACAACCACTGAGCCACACACAACTTACAAAACAATATTGTGACACGGACAAGAGGCAGATTTAAGCGAGAGCGTTTCTTGAAAAATAGAACTAAACAAAAGTGCCAACACTTGAAATAAGATTTGTCTTTGGCGGAGGGGATTTCTTGCGAGGCTTTCACCTGTCCTTCCACCAGTTGTTTCTGCCGGGATATTCCACAACAACACTGCACCAATGGCTGTTGGCACACGGCAGCCTGAGTCTGCAGCCTGAGTCTGGCTCTCACCCATCACACTTCCTGCTCCCCTTCCTGGGGTCTCTGGTGCCCTTCATCCATCACTTCCTCCCCATCAGCTGCTGGGCTGCAGCTGGGGCTCTTGTCAGCTGACTGGGAGGCAGGAAAGGGAAACATCGACCTCCAGTATGACCCTCCTCAGTGGCTGTCTGGGCCGCTGTCCGTGGTGCTGGAGACTTTTTCCACCAAACACAGGATCTGGGGTCGCCACAACACACACGCACACACATCGGATAAGACAGGCAGTTGTAGAGTTGCTCTTCTGACTGGTGCAGTGCTGTAGTAATCTACTGTTGCTGTTTTTAATAAGCAACCCTTCATCTGAAGTGGTTACACTGGCACAATACACAACCTTCGCTTGCTGTGGAAACATTTAACAAGATGATCATTTGGGCTTTTGTTTGTTCTATGTGACGCACTCACAGCCACTTACAAACCCGTACACACATCTACACTAACCTCAGTACTTGACGCCTGACAGAGTCCTAAAGGCAGTTTGATGCACATTAGAATGAGCCATAAACAAGCACAGCAGAGTGCTGTATAGATCTGAGAAAGCATCACTATGCAAAGTGAATATGGTGTTCCCAGCCGAGCTTGGAGAGGGGTTTTAATGTGACGCACGTCCGACCCCAGTTTTTTGAAAACCGTTTCTCAAACACACAGCGGAGAGACCAGATGTACACACATGCACACAGACTAAACAACACAAACACACACACACACCACACGCATAGTGCAGCATTAAAACAATAAACACATTGATTTATTGGAGGTTGAGATGGGAGGTAGAAAAAGAGGGGGAGATGGTGGGAAGGAGGGAAGAGGGGGATTCAGACTGAATGCTTTTAACGGTGAAAAACACAAGAGACTAAGTCAGAGTGAGAGAGAGAGAGAGAGAGAGAGAGAGAGAGAGAGAGAGAGAGAGAGAGAGAGAGAGAGAGAGAGAAAAAAAGAATGAGAGAGAGAGAGTGAGAGAGAGAGAGAGAGAGAGAGAGAGAGAGAGAGAGAGAGAGAGAGAGAGAGAGAGAGAGAGAGAGAGAGAGAGAGAGAGAGGGGAAAAGAGGGATGGAGGTATCGAGGTGACTGCAAGCACAGGGAGACACATTCTCCATTTAACACCAATTCCTTTCACCTCCATCAAGTCATTCTGTCCTCCTTTTCTCCAGTTTTAAAGAAAGCTTCCCCCTCCATCTCTAATACCCCCCCCCCCATCCTTCTTCCTATCTTGCCAAAGTGCAAACATCTTTTCATCAATGTGTTATCAAGGATAAGAGCCCCCCTAACCCACACTCTCTCCCTCTCCTCTTCATTCTCCAGCCAGAAAGCCTGCAGGTCAATCACTCCAGGTTGAGCATAAGCCATTTGTGAGACACGTAGCTCTCTCTGAGGCCTGAGTCTTACACTGTTCTCTCTGGACAGCAGAAGAACAATGGCAGAACCTGAAGGACAAGGGAGTCCTACAGTAGCATGCTGTTTTAACACACACACACTCTCCTGCTCGTTCAGTAGATGAGAGGTCAATGCATTCATAATGCCAGTGTGTCTGCCAGTGTGGGTGCGTGGGCTGATATATGGGATGTTTATTCCATGGCCTAGCCTCTTCAAGCAGCCTGCGCTGCGCTTAGGACCACAGTGAGGAAGAGGAGGAAGATGAGGATTCTCCTGTGCGGCCATAGATCCCACAGTGTTGAAAGGGGTCAATTAATTCTCACCTCTCATCCTGTCGTGTTTAGACCGCCAAGCCAGAGGGGGGTTAAAATTGCAAGAGAGACGATCATAGAGAGGGAGAATCAGGAAGAGGAAATGAGAGAGCGATGGAGAGGAAGGGGCGAGGGAGGCTCTCGTGGCGTAAATCAAGGCTGACAGAGTGACCTTTGATAGCCTGACAGAAAAGGTTACATGAGAAGAGAGAAAATGGGTCTATCAGTCACTTACAGATGAGCATTACAGTCCTTGCGCGTGTGTGAGTGTGTAAGAGTGGAATTGTGAACACGTCTGGCTGTGTGTGCGCACCGTACGTGAGCGCATGTGCTTAAATGTTCGCGTACATGTGTGTCTGAGGTCAAACAAACAAAGAAAATATCTGTATCTATCACTCCCAGGTAGAGTATAGAGAGCAGGGCCATATCCAGAGCTCTATATTACTTGGGAGCCTCAATCTATCAAGGCTGACGTGATATTGAAACTGCCCTCCACTGCTTTCTCCAGGTCCCCAGAAGCTGGGCTGTGCATATGTGTTCCTTGTGAAAATGATGTTTCACTGGGGCTTCACACCCACACATCCCTCAAGCTGTCCCCTTTTTCTCTCCCTCCTCTTTTCTTTTTGTTCCTCTCCCTCTCCCTCTCTCCCTCTCTCTCTCTCTCTCTCTCTCTCTCTCTCTCTGGTACCAAACTCAGCGACTGGAAGCTTCCAGCCTCATTGACCCCTAGCGTGTAATAAAGAGATAATGAAGGAAACACAACCTCCTCATTAGAAGCGGAGAAGAGAGGAGAGGACAGGAAAGCCGAGCAGAGCAGAGCAGAGGAGAGGAAAGGAGAAAGGAAAAAGCACACACACACACACTTTCTAAGTAAACACAGAAGAATGGAGATTCAAATGAGCGGCTGGTCACAAAGCAGCGTGATTGACAGGAGGGGTAGGGGGTTGATGGAAGGCTCTGGAAGGGACTGATAACAGCTGTCTGCTTCACTCACTGGGCCTCCACACACACACAAATTCAAACACTGATTGAATGGTGAAATATAGATAGACAAATGAACTCAGGACCCCCAAAAAGTTTGTTGAACTTGAACACTGTTTTGCTTGCCCAGTTACTGTATACACACACAGACCTTCTGCTCAAGTTGTTTCATAAAAAAAATTCAGTTCTCAAACAAATCACTGGAGCCTTACAACCCTCAATGCACCTAATCACACACACACACACACACACACACCCCAAGAGATACACACACACGCACCCCAAGAGATACATACACACACTTATTAAACATTCATCAGTGTGAATCTTCCGTAATGAACGAGAGTCAACAATGAATTATGGATCATATTCTAATGGTTGACTTTCCTCTCTCATTACTGCAATGTAAATGTGATTGGGAAACAAATGATTATCTTTAATTAGACTGAGAGTTAACTGTGGCGAGGCCATGCCTCGAGCTGGCAGAGCCGGCACTCCACGGCTCCACATGCACCTCTGCTTCATCAAACCTACTGTGTCACTGCACCATCAATACTACCGTGGTCTGTATATGGGCACCATGTAAGGTCATCACATGCGCACAAACACATACACTTAAACGTTACTGATGTCATGTGTGCAATCACACGCCCACCAATCAAAACAGTGGGCAAGGGGAGGACACCTCCTTCCACCCTTCTCTGAGCTTGTGTGCTCTGGTGAGAGATTTATGCGTGAGTGTGTGTGTGTGTGTGCGTGCGTGTGTGTGCGTACAGTATTGTTTGTGGGTGTGTAAGCTAAGTGGCTGTCTAGTCTAGCAGTGTTGATTGTCTTTATTTATTTCCCTTCCCCCTCTCTCCCAACCCCACACACCCCTCCTGCTAAAAAGCTAATCTTCTTTTCTTTTTTTTTTACTAATGAAAGGTATTGGGTTTCTACAGGCTTTTAAAGGAGAGTGATGGATGGAGGGAAGGATGGATGGATGGAGACGGGGAGGAAGAACGAGTGCAAGGAGGAAGAGGTGTCAATAAGCACATCAACCTGATCCCTTTAAGACAAGAGCGTGAGCTCCTACTAATGTATACACACAACACACACACACACACACAAACACACACACACAACACACACACAACACACACACAACACACACAACACACACACACACCTGGAGGAACACTTGGATTTGTCAGTAAGGAGAGCAATAGGCAAAGAGAATACAAATGTTGATGTTTGGCTGCATGAGTAAGAGAGATACTTATAGGCCGAAGGGCCGAAATAGAACCAGGTTCCAGATTACTTCTCTGGAAAACCACTTGCTTTTCCCATTCTTACTGGGGGAAATGCATCCCGTCCAGACACACACACAAACACTGGCTAAGCACAGAGTGATTTGAAAGACCAGCCATCATCTATGACAACAAAAAAACAAATTCCCCCTGGGACTGGAGAATAGGACCATTCACTTATCAGGCACAGACACCCACACACACCCACACCCCACTGATTACAACTATTCCCCAAGAGAATGGGTCTTTAACAGTGACAAAGCAACCACCCAATCACTTATCTTCTTTTCTCAATCCCCCTTTCTGTTTACAAACCAATTCTGCACGACAAGATTACTGGTGGGATACCTACACACACACACACACACACAAAGACCTACACACATAATATCCATCAACTTTTGGGACTGAAAATCCATATTTCATCTGTGATATCAAGGTGTTTGTGAGCATGCTGACTCTGTTTGTCATTAGGCCTAACCCCTGTGGTTCACCTAATCAGGATGATGTGAGTGTTTGCCTGTATGTGTGGACATGTGTGTGTGGACGTGTGTGTGTGTGTGTGTGTGTGTGTGTGTGTGTGTGTGTGTGTGTGTGTGTGGGTGGGTGGGTGGGTGTTTTTGTGGATGGTGGAGGTACGGGGGCACGGAGAGGGCAACAGTCTCTGGCGAGGAGCGTGCAAACACACACTTGGGGATGAATTACAGGTATCGATCCAAAGGCTCCCACACAAAAGTGACAGATCACAGTGTGTATGTCTGCATGTGTGTGTCTCTGTATGTGTGTGTGTGTCTGCATGTGTGTATGTACGTGTGTGGTTGTGTCATATTTCTTCCTTCCTTAATAAACATCATGGCACTGAGTCAGTTTAAAAACCTTTGCTTGTCTCTAACTGGCTGACACCAGTATCAGGAGATCATCATCAGCCTCCCAGCAACCAATGACCAATGACGTCACAGATGTGATGTCCCAGCTATTACCAGCAAGCCATCTAAAGGCAAGGTCACCTGCCTCTAGTTGAACTCCACCACAGATGAATGATCCCCTGTAGGTATCCAGGGGTGTTACCTTCCACCAATGGGAGAAGAGACTGAACCAATCACTACAGAATTCAACTCGTACCTCTTCGATGTAACAGACTCTGATTGGCTGTGGCGACCACCTCGTTCAAGGAGCTGAAGCAGGCGGAAATGGAGGGATCTGAGAAATGGAAAGAGGAAGGAAAGGAAGGAAAGGGGAAGAAGGAAAGAGAGAGATAATTGCAACACAATTTGTAACTGTCACAATCTAAGGGACAAAATGGTATATAAAATATTGATATGCTTGCATTCACATATGCATATACATGCGCATGCCACATAAAACATTCATGTTAAGTGTACAGTATTCTGTCCCATTAATAATTGATCTCTAATCTCTATAGCATACTTAATAGTGAACACTATCTACAGTATATATGTACTGTTGACTGATGTCTGATTATTATAAGTTATTAATTTATAAATTATTTATTTAATAGGAATATCATGTATTATATAATTACATTTTATTGTGTCATTGTTTACACCTGATTCATTCTGCAGTTTAGACTGTTTACTTATATATATATTTAATGCAATTCAAAGGTCTTTCCATGCCAGTAGTAACACTGTGACATTGTGAAACTGTGAGAGATGGAGAAAGAGAAATGGAAAGAGAGACAGAGAAAGTGTGAGAAGGAGAATTTCTGACATAACTCAAGCAGTTAGAACAGGCATAAGAGCACTACTCTATTCTTTCTATGCATTCTCCACACCTCATTTAGTTAAAACCCTCCAAGTGCAGAAGATTACAGATTACAGACAAATTAGCCCAATCTGTAGGAACGCTGCTCGCGGAGCATGGGGGGTATAGAGGAGAAATGAGCCAGAGAATTTTGCGGTGCGGAAACAGAATTACAGGAACAGTTGCTAAAAGCAAAACCAAAACCACATCTTCAGTGAAAAGGGACAAAAAGAAGTTGAAAGCAGCTCTATCAGAACCATGTGTCTATGCCTTCCATGCTCTCTCTCAGCACAAACATGTCTCCTGGCTGGCGGCTATCTTTAACAAGGCGCGTGGGTGTGTGTGTGTCTGTGCGTGTCTGTGTGTGTCTGTTCAGTGAGCCAGCGGGAGCTAATACCATACTATACACTGCCAATACCAGTCAGAATCCCACAAGATCTCTGATAAGTGCTTATGGGGAAGGAGATATGGGGAGGGTGGGTTAGTTCAGTATAGAAGACAGTGCAGCCTCTGGCCTGATAGAGAAACAGCATCTCTTACTGGAGGTATGGTGTAACTGCAGCTCTCCTAAAGAAGAGTTCTCAGTAGATCGCTCTCCTCCACCTTGTGACTAATCTCTAGAGGCTGTCCGTCTGGCTGAGACAGCTCTGAAACAGCAAGGCCAGGTGAACGCGCTGTAAGAGGAAGCTCTTCATGCTTTCACAGCACAGTACAAGGCTGCAGGCTTTCGTTTGAGTGGAAAGACCCGACCTGCAAATGTGGATACACCTCTGCCAGTGAAATAAAGGTGTTCTCTTACAAACCTATATCCAGGAAGCGGTCAGCAGGAACTCAGCGATTTCAGGGCGCACATGCACAGAAACACACACACACACTGGTGAGTTACCCCTTCCTGTGCTCTCAAATATCCCTGACTCCAGACTGAGCAGAAACCTTTCCCAGCACAAAGGACTGGTTTGATAAGGAACAGCTTACAGTGACTATTCTGTCATTGTTTCCCTCTGCAAAGACAGACACTCCTCTGTGTCTAACATGTCCCATCTCTTGACCCCCGGAGGACAGAAATACTGACAAAAAAGATACAGTAAGAGAGGTAAAGGGGAAATTTCAGAAAGGACATATCATTTAGATTGACAATACATGAAAAGAGATAGTGACAGAGAGAAAAAGAAAGAGACTGGAATAAGAGACGGGGCTTTGTGTGTGTGTGTGTGTGTGTGTGTGTGAGAGTGAGAGTGAGAGTGAGAGTGAGAGTGAGAGAGAGAGAGAGGGGGGGGGAGGGAGAGAGAGAAGGGGGAGAGTGGAGGTATGGAGAGGCATGGTGAGAAAGGCAGGCAGGAGGACAGATGTGTGTCGGTCATTACTGTAATCGCCTCATTTACTCTGCTCACTCAGGGAAGGACGGCTGGTCAGCACCATCTGGACACACACACAGACACACACACCACACACACACAGTTACAGTCACCATTCATGCCAGGGTTACTCAGCCAGCAACAGGAGGGAACGTGATTGCTCTGTGCGTCAGTATCCATCAAGTGCCTGCCCTCCTTCTATCCAACCTCAATAACGCCTTGTGTCCATTTCCTTCTTTCCCTCTCTCCCCATCTCTCCCACTGGCGTTTTCTCCTCTCCTTCCCTGTCCATCCCTCCCCAGAGTGCTTTCTTTCCCTCTTCTCTCTCGGGTCTGAGAGAGCTGCCAAGAAAACGGAGAGAAGAAGAGAGAGTGAGATAGTGTGCCTGGGCGAGCAAACAGCAGTGTGGTGTGGAAGGAAGAACAGGAAAGAGAGAGAAATAGGAAGATGAGGGAAGAGATGAAAGTAGGGAATATGAGACAGCCTCAAACTCATCTACATGTTCATTCCTTGCAAGAAGGAGAGAAGGAGAGCAGGAAAGGACAGGAAAGAGGAGAGGAAGAGAGGCAATGAAGTGAGAGGAGAAAATGAGTGAAATTCCTTTTTCGACAAAGAAGAGGAGAAGAGGGGGAGAGGAGATGAAGCAAGGAGGGGAAAAGGAGAAGGAGGAAGGTCTGGTGGAGGACATGGAGTGAGCAGAGGAGCGGGAGAGGGAGAGGAGGAGTGTGCTTAAGACCATTGCGCAGGACCGAAAAGGAGCAGTGCATACACGAAGCACCACGTAGCCATGGAAACGGAAAGAGAGATAGTGCATGAATGGGAAAGGAGAGAATGAAAAAGAAAGGGATGCACAAACTGCCACAGGATAGGATAAAAGATGGAACCTCCACCGTGTTTGTAGCGGATACATCCGTCGTTTACTGTTACCTTGTCCTTTTACGTCTCCAACAGTCAACGAAGCCTTCCAACCACACTCGGAATGTTCTTTCCTCTTTCCTCAAAGCCCCCCCTCACCCCCACCCCCATAGTCCTCGTCCCTCATCTGTATGCTGAGCGATAGCTTGCTCTCTTTCTGTCCGTCCACCCCCCGCCCCTCGGGTCCTGGTGGAGCAGCAGTGACATTGGGCGAGAGGTCAGAGAGATGGGCAGCCCTGCTCCTGCTGTCAGCACACTCAAATGGGTTTAGCCACAGTATGGAGGCCCAGGGGACACGGACACACACACTGCTGTGCTTCACTTTCTCCGGCCAGACAGAGAGAAGGGCATGGAATGATAATTCAGTGAAAGGACACACACCATGGATGATCTGATGGTATATCCAATAACAAACGATAGAGCTTGTGGGTGTTGTCAGCGTGCTATAGGAAGCCTCAGGAACAGGTGGCTCGTAGATGGCATGACCTTTCCTGTTTTGTTTTGAATTCAGGCTCTCTGAGCTGACAGACCAAGCTGGTTCCAAAATGGAGGTGTTGGAGCACTCTCTGATGAGGAGAGTCTGAGGGGATTTTACACACACAGGGCCACGCTGGGAGACAAGAAGGAGAGGCTAAATATAGACATAGTTAAGAATAAAAAAGACAAATTCAGACTCAAATGCCAACAATCCCTGATGGCCTAATCTCTATCTGGCCCCACATCCTATTAGAACATTATTACATATATACTTGAGAGTTAGAAGGCCAGTGCTGAGATTCTCAGAAAGGGCAATTGTAGCTGTGGTATTCTAAGTAACACAGTTACAAAAATGACCCATTTTTCCACGTTTTTACATGAATGCCGTATCATATGTAATAGGATGACATGGATAGGGTCACTTTGGATTAGAGTTGAAGTATCAGCTTGCAACCGCTGTGCCACACTGCACTCGAGTGGCTATAATATGAACTGCAGTGTGTGTCCAAAACAGACAGTATGGCTTCAAAACTAATCTGCACCAACCATTAGTGTCTGTTTGACCATCTAATGTTATGTTAACTAGGGGTGGGCGGATCAATCTAAAGTATTGATAGTATCGATACCAACGTTGGTTCTGTGTATATCGATACTCGTGTGAGGAGATCAATACTTAAGTTTCAATTTCTCTTCTGTACATTCAGTCCACAACTCCCTACCGCTCCTCTCTCTTCTCACTTCGCTCAAGCTCAATTTGCTCTTCCCCCACCTCCAGTGCTATGCTGAGAGTTGTTGCCGGTGTTGTGCTAAGGCACTTATCCCCGCCAGGATTTGTATCCACTGGCCGGGGCGCGCACATCCACTCAGAGAAGTAGAGTTTAACTGCTGCACTTCAAATTCACCTCTTAAATGGAACAAATAGCAACGTAGAAGACTCAACAGGAATTTCCATAGTAACACAGGACTCATTTATCTACATAAATACATTTATTTGTGGAGATGTCTGCTCTTTCTAGGAAAAGTTACAGAGGGGAATCAGGGGATACACATTATAACACGCAATTTTTTCGCCTGATAAAACAGGTAACCCTCCCCTAACATGTAAAGGGTCTGTCCTGCCATCATGTGTGTTATTTTCTGTGTTATTTTGGTCAACCTGAGATAATATAGAGATGTATGCTCTTTTCTAGCAAAAGTTACAGAGGGGATACACATTATATAAGGTGAAAAAACTGACTGATATGTACATTACATGTACATTTAGTCATTTAGCAGATGCTCTTATCCAGAGCAACTTACAATAAGTACAGGGACATTCTCCCCAAGGCAAGTAGGGTGAAGTGCCTTGCCCAAGGACACAACGTCATGTGCACTGGCCCCCGAACTGGTAACCTTCTGATTACCGGCCTGATGCTCTACCCGCTCAGCCACCTGACTCGCTGATATAATGTGTATCCTCTCTGTAACTCATATTGTAGCCGTCGGAAATCGTGACCTCTGTGGTCCTCGCTCTGTGATGACTCCAAATCAGACAACATGGGTTAGTGTGAAGGGATGACATGACTAGCCCAAACCATTGTTTGAAGTTTTAACTCCTTTGGGAAGCAGTTAGGGTGGGGTCACACATTCTGCCGGCCGTCGGAAGGGGTAACCTATGTGGTACTGACTCTGTGACGACTCAAAATCAGAAAAAATGGGTCCAGATTAGTAGGAAGGGATGACATAACAACCCCAAACCATTGTTTGAAGTCTTAGGAAGCATTTACGGTGGGGTCTGTGGAAGGAATGTAGATTTCCTGTGTGTTACATTTTTCACTAATCAAGAGAACTAGTCATTGGATAGTAGTTAGTATGTTCTCATGTCAGCTTGCTATTAATAAGAGTAGATTGTGTCTACGTGCAGGTTTAATAGATGTTTGAGATCAGGAGAAAGTAATGGGTAAACGTCCCTTGTCATGACTACAAGGACAGCTCCAACTATGAAATCTCTAGTCTGAGAGTGGTGTAGCAAACCAGGGGAGTCAGGCCGGCCAATCCTGCCTCGTGGGTGGGTCTCTCGACTACGATTGGGCGACGTGATAGAGGGCGTCTACCTGCCAGTCGAGGTGCTGCAGCCACTGGGCACCTGGCACTGGACACACCTGGAGCCCATCAGGCAATTAGGCGAGGGCTTAAAGGGAGGCCAGCCCAAGTCCAGGGGGGGAGAGAACCAGAAAGACAACCCTGGAGGAGCGTTGCCCAACCCGCTAACCTTTCCCTCTGCTTTGACCCCCCAGAACCCCACTCCTTGAAGGATTACAGACCCCAGATGGGAAGACCTCTAATTTACAATTTGTCCCACTACCCTTACCCTGCAATCTTATAGTAAAGAACAATTTATGTTAACCTCCGGTGTCTGAGTCCTACTGTATGGTGTATCGGGCCTCCAAGTCCCCTGGGTTGCCACAGTGGTCATATGTTGGGAGCTGTAAATCTCTCTCTCTGAGACAGTTGTAACGTCATTACTGCCTTACTGTCAATATCTATGTTTACATTCTTGTGCCGTATAAAAGATGGTCCTCCGGCCTTCAAAGCAGAGAGAGACTTGATTGAGACCTAAGCCTGGTGTTGTGTTGTCATTTATTGTCAGAGGCCAGATCTCAACTGAACTTAGTCACTCCGTTTATGAAGAGACGGATAAAAACACTTTCTTCATCAGGTTACAGGTAATTTCCTTCTCTGAAGGCCGTCAGAAAAGGTGATCTCTGTGGTAATGGCTCTCTGATGATTCTCAATCCAAAGGAATGGCTAAAGATTAGTGTGAATTGATGAAATAACTACCCCAAACCATCTTTCGAAATGTCAATACCTTTGGGAAGCAGTAATGGTGGGAAACCACATTCTTAAAAAATATTTTGTTGTGGGTCACACATTCTGACGGCCGTCAGAAATGGTGAACCTCTGTTTTAATGGCTCTATGATGACTATAAATCCGAAAAAAATGCTCCTGATTAGTGTGACTTGATGAAATAACTACCCCATAACGTCTTTCGAAATTTTAATACCTTTGGGAAGCAGTTACGGTGGGAACAAACATTCTTAAAAAAACAATATATTTTTTTGTGGGTCACACATTCTGACGGCCGTCAGAAATGGTTACCTCTGTTTTAATGGCTCTATGAAGATTCTAAATCCGAAATAATGGCTAAAGATAAGTGTGAATTGATGAAATAACTACCACATACCATCTTTGGGAAGCAGTTAGGGTGGTAACACACATTCTTAAAAAAAACGAATTATTTTCCGTGGGTCACACATTTTGACGGCCGTCGGAAATGGTGACCTATGTGGTAATGGCTCTATGATGACTCTAATTCCGAAAACATGGCTCCAGATTCGTGTGAATTTATGAAATAACTACCCCAACCTTCTTTCGAAGTGTTAATACATTTGGGCAACAGTTTGGGTGGGAACACACATAATTAAGAAAACGAATTATTTTCCGTGGGTCACACATTCTGACGGCTGTCAGAAATGGTGACCTATGTGGTAATGGCTCTATGATGACTCTAAATCCGAAAGAATGGCTAAAGATTGGTGTGAATTGATGAAATAACTACCCCAAAACATCTTTCGAAATCTCAATAACTTTGGGAAGCAGTAATGGTGGGAAAAAACATTCTTAAAAAATATTTTGTTGTGGGTCACACATTCTGACGGCCGTCAGAAATGGTGACCCTCTGTTTTAATGGCTCTATGAAGACTCTAAATCCGAAAGAATGGCTAAAGATAAGTGTGAATTGATAAAATAACTACCACATACCATCTTTGGGAAGCATTTAGGGTGGAAACACACATAATTAAGAAAACGAATTATTTTACGTGGGTCACACATTGTGACGGCCGTCAGAAATGGTGACCTATGTGGTAATGGCTCTTTATTGACTCTAAAGCCAAAACAATGGCTCCAGATTAGTGTGACTTGATGAAATAACTACCCCATACCATCTTTCGAAATTTTAATACGTTTGGGAAGCAGTAATAGTGGGAAAACACATTCTTAAAAAATATTTGTATTAGTTGTGTGGGTCACACATTCTGACGGCCGTCAGAAATTGTGACCTATGTGGTAATGGCTCTATGATGACTCTAAATCCCGAAAAAAATGCTCCAGATTAGTGTGAAATGATAAAATAACTATCCCAAACCTTCTTTCGAAGTATTAATACATTTGGGAAGCAGTTAGGGTGGGAACACACATATTTAAGAAAACGATTTATTTTCCGTGGGTCACACATTCTGACGGCCGTCAGAAATTGTGACCTATGTGGTAATGGCTCTATGATTACTCTAAATCCAAAAACATGGATCCCGATTAGTGTGAATTGATGAAATAACTACCCCAACCATCTTTCGAAGTTTCAATACATTTGGGAAGCAGTTAGGGTGGGAACACACATTCTTAAATAAAACGATATATTTTTTTGTGGGTCACACATTCTGACGGCCGTCAGAAATGGTGACCTATGTGGTAATGGCTCTTTGATGACTCTACGTCCGAAAACATGGCTCCAGATTCGTGTGAATTGATGAAATAACTACCCCAACCATCTTTCAAAGTTTTAATTTATTTGGGAAGCAGTTTGGGTGGGAACACACATGCTTAAATCCTTTTGTTTGTGGGTCACACATTCTGACGGCTGTCAGAAATGGTTACCTCTGTTTTAATGGCTCTATATTGACTCTAAAGCCGAAACAATGGCTCCAGATTAGTGTGACTTGATGAAATAACTACCCCAACCATCTTTCGAAGTTTCAATACATTTGGGAAGCAGTTAGGGTGGGAACACACATTCTTAAATCAAACGATATATTTTTTTGTGGGTCACACATTGTGACGGCCGTCAGAAATGGTGACCTATGTGGTAATGGCTCTATATTGACTCTAAATCCGAAACAATGGCTCCAGATTAGTTAGACTTGATGAAATAACTACCCCATACCATCTTTCGAAATTTTATTACGTTTGGGAAGCAGTAATAGTGGGAAAACACATACTTAAAAAATATTTGTATTAGTTGTGTGGGTCACACATTCTGACGGCCGTCAGAAATTGTGACCCTCTGTTTTAATGGCTCTATGAAGACTCTAAATCCGAAAGAATGGCTAAAGATAAGTGTGAATGGATAAAATAACTACCACATCTTTGGGAAGCAGTTAGGGTGGGAACACACATAATTAAGAAAACGAATTATTTTCCGTGGGTCACACATTCTGACGGCCGTCAGAAATTGTGACCTATGTGGTGATGGCTCTATGATGACTCTAAATCCCGAAAAAAATGCTCCAGATTAGTGTGAAATGATAAAATAACTATCCCAAACCTTCTTTCGAAGTGTTAATACATTTGGGAAGCAGTTAGGGTGGGAAAACACATAATTAAGAAAACGAATTATTTTCCGTGGGTCACACATTCTGACGGCTGTCAGAAATGGTGACCTATGTGGTAATGGCTCTATGATGACTCTAAATCCGAAAGAATGGCTAAAGATTGGTGTGAATTGATTAAATAACTACCCCAAAACATCTTTCGACATGTCAATACCTTTGGGAAGAAGTAATGGTGGGAAAAAAACATTCTTAAAAAATATTTTGTTGTGGGTCACACATTCTGACGGCCGTCAGAAATGGTGACCCTCTGTTTTAATGGCTCTATGAAGACTCTAAATCCGAAAGAATGGCTAAAGATAAGTGTGACTTGATGAAATAACTACCACATACCATCTTTGGGAAGCAGTTAGGGTGGAAACACACATAATTAAGAAAACGAATTATTTTCCGTGGGTCACACATTCTGACGGCTGTCAGAAATGGTGACCTATGTGGTAATGGCTCTATGATGACTCTAAATCCGAAAGAAAGGCTAAAGATTAGTGTGAATTGATTAAATAACTACCCCAAAACATCTTTCGAAATGTCAATACCTTTGGGAAGCAGTAATGGTGGGAAAAAACATTCTTACAAAATATTTTGTTGTGGGTCACACATTCTGACGGCCGTCAGAAATGGTGACCCTCTGTTTTAATGGCTCTATGAAGACTCTAAATCCGAAAGAATGGCTAAAGATAAGTGTGACTTGATGAAATAACTACCACATACCATCTTTGGGAAGCAGTTAGGGTGGAAACACACATAATTAAGAAAACGAATTATTTTCCGTGGGTCACACATTCTGACGGCTGTCAGAAATGGTGACCTATGTGGTAATGGCTCTATGATGACTCTAAATCCGAAAGAAAGGCTAAAAATTAGTGTGAATTGATTAAATAACTACCCCAAAACATCTTTCGAAATGTCAATACCTTTGGGAAGCAGTAATGGTGGGAAAAAAAATTCTTACATAATATTTTGTTGTGGGTCACACATTCTGACGGCCGTCAGAAATGGTGACCCTCTGTTTTAATGGCTCTATGAAGACTCTAAATCCGAAAGAATGGCTAAAGATAAGTGTGAATTGATAAAATAACTACCACATACCATCTTTGGGAAGCATTCCGGGTGGAAACACACATAATTAAGAAAACGAATTATTTTACGTGGGTCACACATTGTGACGGCCGTCAGAAATGGTGACCTATGTGGTAATGGCTCTATATTGACTCTAAATCCGAAACAATGGCTCCAGATTAGTTAGACTTGATGAAATAACTACCCCATACCATCTTTCGAAATTTTATTACGTTTGGGAAGCAGTAATAGTGGGAAAACACATACTTAAAAAATATTTTGTTGTGGGTCACACATTCTGACGGCCGTCAGAAATGGTGACCCTCTGTTTTAATGGCTCTATGAAGACTCTAAATCCGAAAGAATGGCTAAAGATTAGTGTGAATTGATTAAATAACTACCCCAAAACATCTTTCGAAATGTCAATACCTTTGGGAAGCAGTGATGGTGGGAAAAAACATTCTTAAAAAATATTTGTATTAGTTGTGTGGGTCACACATTCTGACGGCCGTCAGAAATGGTGACCCTCTGTTTTAATGGCTCTATGAAGACTCGAAATCCGAAAGAATGGCTAAAGATAAGTGTGAATTGATGAAATAACTACCACATACCATCTTTGGGAAGCATTTAGGGTGGAAACACACATAATTAAGAAATACGAATTATTTTCCGTGGGTCACACATTCTGACGGCTGTCAGAAATGGTGACCTATGTGGTAATGGCTCTATGATGACTCTAAATCCGAAAGAAAGGCTAAACATTAGTGTGAATTGATTAAATAACTACCCCAAAACATCTTTCGAAATGTCAATACCTTTGGGAAGCAGTAATGGTGGGAAAAAACATTCTTAAAAAATATGTTGTTGTGGGTCACACATTCTGACGGCTGTCAGAAATGGTGACCTATGTGGTAATGGCTCTAGGATGACTCTAAATCCGAAACAATGGCTCCAGATTAGTTAGACTTGATGAAATAACTACCCCATACCATCTTTCGAAATTTTAATACGTTTGGGAAGCAGTAATAGTGGGAAAACACATACTTAAAAAATATTTGTATTAGTTGTGTGGGTCACACATTCTGACGGCCGTCAGAAATTGTGACCCTCTGTTTTAATGGCTCTATGAAGACTCTAAATCCGAAAGAAAGGCTAAACATTAGTGTGAATTGATTAAATAACTACCCCAAAACATCTTTCGAAATGTCAATACCTTTGGGAAGCAGTAATGGTGGGAAAAAACATTCTTAAAAAATATTTTGTTGTGGGTCACACATTCTGACGGCCGTCAGAAATGGTGACCCTCTGTTTCAATGGCTCTATGAAGACTCTAAATCCGAAAGAATGGCTAAAGATTAGTGTGAATTGATTAAATAACTACCCCAAAACATCTTTCGAAATGTCAATACCTTTGGGAAGCAGTAATGGTGGGAAAAAACATTCTTAAAAAATATTTGTATTAGTTGTGTGGGTCACACATTCTGACGGCCGTCAGAAATGGTGACCCTCTGTTTTAATGTCTCTATGAAGACTCGAAATCCGAAAGAATGGCTAAAGATAAGTGTGACTTGATGAAATAACTACCACATACCATATTTGGGAAGCAGTTAGGGTGGAAACACACATAATTAAGAAAAACGAATTATTTTCCGTGGGTCACACATTCTGACGGCTGTCAGAAATGGTGACCTATGTGGTAATGGCTCTATCATGACTCTAAATCCGAAAGAAAGGCTAAAGATTAGTGTGAATTGATTAAATAACTACCCCAAAACATCTTTCGAAATGTCAATACCTTTGGGAAGCAGTAATGGTGGGAACACACATTCATAAAAAATATTTTGTTGTGGGTCACACATTCTGACGGCCGTCAGAAATGGTGACCTATGTGGTAATGGCTCTATATTGACTCTAAAGCCGAAACAATGGCTCCAGATTAGTTAGACTTGATGAAATAACTACCCCATACCATCTTTCGAAATTTTAATACGTTTAGGAAGCAGTAATAGTGGGAAAACACATACTTAAAAAATATTTGTATTAGTTGTGTGGGTCACACATTCTGACGGCCGTCAGAAATTGTGACCCTCTGTTTTAATGGCTCTATGAAGACTCTAAATCCGAAAGAATGGCTAAAGATAATTGTTAATGGATAAAATAACTACCACATACCATCTTTGGGAAGCAGTTAGGGTGGGAACACACATAATTAAGAAAACGAATTATTTTCCGTGGGTCACACATTCTGACGGCCGTCAGAAATTGTGACCTATGTGGTAATGGCTCTATGATGACTCTAAATCCCGAAAAAAATGCTCCAGATTAGTGTGAAATGATGAAATAACTATCCCAAACCTTCTTTCGAAATGTCAATACCTTTGGGAAGCAGTAATGGTGGGAACACACATTCATAAAAAAACAATATATCTTTTTGTGGGTCACACATTCTGACGGCCGTCAGAAATGGTGACCTATGTGGTAATGGCTCTTTGATGACTCTACGTCCGAAAACATGGCTCCAGATTCGTGTGAATTGATGAAATAACTACCCCAACCATCTTTCAAAGTTTTAATTTATTTGGGAAGCAGTTTGGGTGGGAACACACATGCTTAAAACCTTTTGTTTGTGGGTCACACATTCTGACGGCTGTCAGAAATGGTTACCTCTGTTTTAATGGCTCTATATTGACTCTAAAGCCGAAACAATGGCTCCAGATTAGTGTGACTTGATGAAATAACTACCCCAACCATCTTTCGAAGTTTCAATACATTTGGGAAGCAGTAATAGTGGGAAAACACATTGTTAAAAAATATTTGTATTGTGTGGGTCACACATTCTGACGGCCGTCAGAAATTGTGACCTATGTGGTAATGGCTCTATGATGACTCTAAATCCGAAAGAATGGCTGAAGATAAGTGTGAATGGATAAAATAACTACCACATACCATCTTTGGGAAGTAGTTAGGGTGGAAACACACATAATTAAGAAAACGAATTATTTTCCGTGGGTCACACATTCTGACGGCCGTCAGAAATTGTGACCTATGTGGTAATGGCTCTATGATGACTCTAAATCCGAAAGAAAGGCTAAACATTAGTATGAATTGATTAAATAACTACCCCAAAACATGTTTCGAAATGTCAATACCTTTGGGAAGCAGTAATGGTGGGAAAAAACATTCTTAAAAAATATTTTGTTGTGGGTCACACATTCTGACGGCCGTCAGAAATGGTGACCTATGTGGTAATGGCTCTATGATGACTCTAAATCCGAAAGAATGGCTAAAGATACGTGTGAATTGATAAAATAACTACCACATACCATCTTTGGGAAGCATTTAGGGTGGAAACACACATAATTAGGAAAACGAATTATTTTCCGTGGGTCACACATTCTGACGGCTGTCAGAAATGGTGACCTATGTGGTAATGGCTCTGTGACAACTCTAAATCCGAAAGAATGGCTAAAGATTAGTGTGAATTGATTAAATAACTGCCACAAAACATCTTTCGAAATGTCAATACCTTTGGGAAGCAGTAATGGTGGGAAAAAAAAACATTCTTAAAAAATATTTTGTTGTGGGTCACACATTCTGACGGCCGTCAGAAATGGTGACCCTCTGTTTTAATGGCTCTATGATGACTATAAATCCGAAACAATGGCTCCAGATTAGTGTGACTTGATGAAATAACTACCCCATACCACCTTTCGAAATTGTAATACCTTTTTGGAACCAGTAATAGTGGGAAAACACATTGTTAAAAAATATTTGTATTGTGTGGGTCACACATTCTGACGGCCGTCAGAAATGGTGACCCTCTGTTTTAATGGCTCTATGAAGACTCTAAATCCGAAAGAATGGCTACAGATAAGAGTGAATTGATAAAATAACTACCACATACCATCTTTGGGAAGCAGTTAGGGTGGGAACACACATAATTAAGAAAACGAATTATTTTCCGTGGGTCACACATTCTGACGGCCGTCAGAAATTGTGACCTATGTGGTAATGGCTCTATGATTACTCTAAATCCAAAAACATGGATCCCGATTAGTGTGAATTGATGAAATAACTACCCCAACCATCTTTCGAAGTTTCAATACATTTGGGAAGCAGTTAGGGTGGGAACACACATTCTTAAATAAAACGATATATTTTTTTGTGGGTCACACATTCTGACGGCCGTCAGAAATGGTGACATGTGATAATGGCTCTATGATGACTCTACGTCCGAAAACATGGCTCCAGATTCGTGTGAATTGATGAAATAACTACCCCAACCATCTTTCAAAGTTTTAATATATTTGGGAAGCAGTTTGGGTGGGAACACACATGCTTAAATCCTTTTGTTTGTGGGTCACACATTCTGACGGCTGTCAGAAATGGTTACCTCTGTTTTAATGGCTACATATTGACTCTAAAGCCGAAACAATGGCTCCAGATTAGTGTGACTTGATGAAATAACTACCCCATACTACCTTTCGAAATGTTAATACCTTTGGGAAGCAGTAATAGTGGGAAAACACATTCTTAAAAAATATTTGTATTAGTTGTGTGGGTCACACATTCTGACGGCCGTCAGAAATTGTGACCCTCTGTTTTAATGGCTCTATGAAGACTCTAAATCCGAAAGAATGGCTAAAGATTGGTGTGAATTGATTAAGTAACTACCCAAAACATCTTTCGAAATGTCAATACCTTTGGGAAGCAGTAATGGTGGGAAAAAAACATTCTTAAAAAATATTTTGTTGTGGGTCACACATTCTGACGGCCGTCAGAAATTGTGACCCTCTGTTTTAATGGCTCCATGAAGACTCTAAATCCGAAAGAATGGCTAAAGATAAGTGTGAATGGATAAAATAACTACCACATACCATCTTTGGGAAGCAGTTAGGGTGGGAACACACATAATTAAGAAAACGAATTATTTTCCGTGGGTCACACATTCTGACGGCCGTCAGAAATTGTGACCTATGTGGTAATGGCTCTAAGATGACTCTAAATCCGAAAGAATGGCTAAAGATTAGTGTGAATTGATTAAATAACTACCCCAAAACATCTTTCGAAATGTCAATACCTTTGGGAAGCAGTAATGGTGGGAAAAAACATTCTTAAAAAATATTTGTATTAGTTGTGTGGGTCACACATTCTGACGGCCGTCAGAAATGGTGACCCTCTGTTTTAATGGCTCTATGAAGACTCTAAATCCGAAAGAATGGCTAAAGATATGTGTGACTTGATGAAATAACTACCACATACCATCTTTGGGAAGCAGTTAGGGTGGAAACACACATAATTAAGAAAACTAATTATTTTCCGTGGGTCACACATTCTGACGGCTGTCAGAAATGGTGACCTATGTGGTAATGGCTCTATGATGACTCTAAATCCGAAAGAAAGGCTAAAGATTAGTGTGAATTGATTAAATAACTACCCCAAAACATCTTTCGAAATGTCAATACCTTTGGGAAGCAGTAATGGTGGGAAAAAACATTCTTAAAAAATATTTTGTTGTGGGTCACACATTCTGACGGCCGTCAGAAATGGTGACCTATGTGGTAATGGCTCTATATTGACTCTAAAGCCGAAACAATGGCTCCAGATTAGTTAGACTTGATGAAATAACTACCCCATACCATCTTTCGAAATTTTAATACGTTTGGGAAGCAGTAATAGTGGGAAAACACATACTTAAAAAATATTTGTATTAGTTGTGTGGGTCACACATTCTGACGGCCGTCAGAAATTGTGACCCTCTGTTTTAATGGCTCTATGAAGACTCTAAATCCGAAAGAATGGCTAAAGATAAGTGTGAATTGATAAAATAACTACCACATACCATCTTTGGGAAGCAGTTAGGGTGGGAACACACATAATTAAGAAAAGAATTATTTTCCGTGGGTCACACATTCTGACGGCCGTCAGAAATTGTGACCTATGTGGTAATGGCTCTATGATGACTCTAAATCCCGAAAAAAATGCTCCAGATTAGTGTGAAATGATAAAATAACTATCCCAAACCTTCTTTCGAAGTGTTAATACATTTGGGAAGCAGTTAGGGTGGGAAAACACATAATTAAGAAAACGAATTATTTTCCGTGGGTCACACATTCTGACGGCTGTCAGAAATGGTGACCTATGTGGTAATGGCTCTATGATGACTCTAAATCCGAAAGAATGGCTAAAGATTGCTGTGAATTGATTAAATAACAACCCCAAAACATATTTCGAAATGTCAATACCTTTGGGAAGCAGTAATGGTGGGAAAAAAACATTCTTAAAAAATATTTTGTTGTGGGTCACACATTCTGACGGCCGTCAGAAATGGTGACCCTCTGTTTTAATGGCTCTATGAAGACTCTAAATCCGAAAGAATGGATAAAGATAAGTGTGAATTGATAAAATAAATACCACATACCATCTTTGGGAAGCATTTCGGGTGGAAACACACATAATTAAGAAAACGAATTATTTTACGTGGGTCACACATTGTGACGGCCGTCAGAAATGGTGACCTATATGTGGTAATGGCTCTATATTGACTCTAAAGCCGAAACAATGGCTCCAGATTAGTTAGACTTGATGAAATAACTACCCCATACCATCTTTCAAAATTTTAATACGTTTGGGAAGCAGTAATAGTGGGAAAACACATACTTAAAAAATATTTGTATTAGTTGTGTGGGTCACACATTCTGACGGCCGTCAGAAATTGTGACCCTCTGTTTTAATGGCTCTATGAAGACTCTAAATCCGAAAGAATGGCTAAAGATAAGAGTGAATGGATAAAATAACTACCACATACCATCTTTGGGAAGCAGTTAGGGTGGGAACACACATAATTAAGAAAACGAATTATTTTCCGTGGGTCACACATTCTGACGGCCGTCAGAAATTGTGACCTATGTGGTAATGGCTCTATGATGACTCTAAATCCCGAAAAAAATGCTCCAGATTAGTGTGAAATGATAAAATAACTATCCCAAACCTTCTTTCGAAGTGTTAATACATTTGGGAAGCAGTTAGGGTGGGAACACACATTCATAAAAAAACGATAATTTTTTTTGTTGGTCACACATTCTGACGGCTGTCAGAAATGGTGACCTATGTGGTAACGGCTCTATGATGACTCTAAATCCGAAAGAATGGCTAAAGATTGGTGTGAATTGATTAAATAACTACCCAAAACATCTTTCGAAATGTCAATACCTTTGGGAAGCAGTAATGGTGGGAAAAAACATTCTTAAAAAATATTTTGTTGTGGGTCACACATTCTGACGGCCGTCAGAAATGGTGACCCTCTGTTTTAATGGCTCTATGAAGACTCTAAATCCGAAAGAATGGCTAAAGATATGTGTGACTTGATAAAATAACTACCACATACCATCTTTGGGAAGCAGTTAGGGTGGAAACACACATAATTAAGAAAACGAATTATTTTCCGTGGGTCACACATTCTGACGGCTGTCAGAAATGGTGACCTATGTGGTAATGGCTCTATGATGACTCTAAATCCGAAAGAATGGCTAAAGATTGGTGTGGATTGATTAAATAACTACCCAAAACATCTTTCGAAATGTCAATACCTTTGGGAAGCAGTAATGGTGGGAAAAAAGATTCTTAAAAAATATTTTGTTGTGGGTCACACATTCTGACGGCCGTCAGAAATTGTGACCCTCTGTTTTAATGGCTCTATGAAGACTCTAAATCCGAAAGAATGGCTAAAGATAAGTGTGAGTGGATAAAATAACTACCACATACCATCTTTTGGAAGCAGTTAGGGTGGGAACACACATAATTAAGAAAACGAATTATTTTCCGTGGGTCACACATTCTGACGGCCGTCAGAAATTGTGACCTATGTGGTAATGGCTCTAAGATGACTCTAAATCCGAAAGAATGGCTAAAGATTAGTGTGAATTGATTAAATAACTACCCCAAAACATCTTTCGAAATGTCAATACCTTTGGGAAGCAGTAATGGTGGGAAAAAACATTCTTAAAAAATATTTGTATTAGTTGTGTGGGTCACACATTCTGACGGCCGTCAGAAATGGTGACCCTCTGTTTTAATGGCTCTATGAAGACTCTAAATCCGAAAGAATGGCTAAAGATATGTGTGACTTGATGAAATAACTACCACATACCATCTTTGGGAAGCAGTTAGGGTGGAAACACACATAATTAAGAAAACGAATTATTTTCCGTGGGTCACACATTCTGACGGCTGTCAGAAATGGTGACCTATGTGGTAATGGCTCTATGATGACTCTAAATCCGAAAGAAAGGCTAAAGATTAGTGTGAATTGATTAAATAACTACCCCAAAACATCTTTCGAAATGTCAATACCTTTGGGAAGCAGTAATGGTGGGAAAAAACATTCTTAAAAAATATTTGTATTAGTTGTGTGGGTCACACATTCTGACGGCCGTCAGAAATGGTGACCCTCTGTTTTAATGGCTCTATGAAGACTCTAAATCCGAAAGAATGGCTAAAGATATGTGTGACTTGATGAAATAACTACCACATACCATCTTTGGGAAGCAGTTAGGGTGGAAACACACATAATTAAGAAAACGAATTATTTTCCGTGGGTCACACATTCTGACTGCTGTCAGAAATGGTGACCTATGTGGTAATGGCTCTATGATGACTCTAAATCCGAAAGAAAGGCTAAAGATTAGTGTGAATTGATTAAATAACTACCCCAAAACATCTTTCGAAGTGTCAATACCTTTGGGAAGCAGTAATGGTGGGAAAAAACATTCTTAAAAAATATTTTGTTGTGGGTCACACATTCTGACGGCCGTCAGAAATGGTGACCTATGTGGTAATGGCTCTATATTGACTCTAAAGCCGAAACAATGGCTCCAGATTAGTTAGACTTGATGAAATAACTACCCCATACCATCTTTCGAAATTTTAATACGTTTGGGAAGCAGTAATAGTGGGAAAACACATACTTAAAAAATATTTGTATTAGTTGTGTGGGTCACACATTCTGACGGCCGTCAGAAATGGTGACCCTCTGTTTTAATGGCTCTATGAAGACTCTAAATCCGAAAGAATGGCTAAAGATAAGTGTGAATTGATAAAATAACTACCACATACCATCTTTGGGAAGCAGTTAGGGTGGGAACACACATAATTAAGAAAACGAATTATTTTCCGTGGGTCACACATTCTGACGGCCGTCAGAAATGGTGACCTATGTGGTAATGGCTCTATATTGACTCTAAATCCGAAAGAATGGCTAAAGATTAGTGTGAATTGATTAAATAACTACCCCAAAACATCTTTCGAAATGTCAATACCTTTGGGAAGCAGTAATGGTGGGAAAAAACATTCTTAAAAAATATTTGTATTAGTTGTGTGGGTCACACATTCTGACGGCCGTCAGAAATTGTGACCCTCTGTTTTAATGGCTCTATGAAGACTCTAAATCCGAAAGAATGGCTAAAGATAAGTGTGAATGGATAAAATAACTACCACATACCATCTTTGGGAAGCAGTTAGGGTGGGAACACACATAATTAAGAAAACGAATTATTTTCCGTGGGTCACACATTCTGACGGCCGTCAGAAATGGTGACCTAAGTGGTAATGGCTCTATGATGACTCTAATTCCGAAAACATGGCTCCAGATTAGTGTGAATTGATGAAATAACTACCCCAACCATCTTTCGAAGTTTCAATACATTTGGGAAGCAGTTAGGGTGGGAACACACATTCTTAAATAAAACGATATATTTTTTTGTGGGTCACACATTCTGACGGCCGTCAGAAATGGTGACATGTGATAATGGCTCTATGATGACTCTACGTCCGAAAACATGGCTCCAGATTCGTGTGAATTGATGAAATAACTACCCCAACCATCTTTCAAAGTTTTAATATATTTGGGAAGCAGTTTGGGTGGGAACACACATGCTTAAATCCTTTTGTTTGTGGGTCACACATTCTGACGGCTGTCAGAAATGGTTACCTCTGTTTTAATGGCTACATATTGACTCTAAAGCCGAAACAATGGCTCCAGATTAGTGTGACTTGATGAAATAACTACCCCATACTACCTTTCGAAATGTTAATACCTTTGGGAAGCAGTAATAGTGGGAAAACACATTCTTAAAAAATATTTGTATTAGTTGTGTGGGTCACACATTCTGACGGCCGTCAGAAATTGTGACCCTCTGTTTTAATGGCTCTATGAAGACTCTAAATCCGAAAGAATGGCTAAAGATTGGTGTGAATTGATTAAGTAACTACCCAAAACATCTTTCGAAATGTCAATACCTTTGGGAAGCAGTAATGGTGGGAAAAAAACATTCTTAAAAAATATTTTGTTGTGGGTCACACATTCTGACGGCCGTCAGAAATTGTGACCCTCTGTTTTAATGGCTCCATGAAGACTCTAAATCCGAAAGAATGGCTAAAGATAAGTGTGAATGGATAAAATAACTACCACATACCATATTTGGGAAGCAGTTAGGGTGGGAACACACATAATTAAGAAAACGAATTATTTTCCGTGGGTCACACATTCTGACGGCCGTCAGAAATTGTGACCTATGTGGTAATGGCTCTAAGATGACTCTAAATCCGAAAGAATGGCTAAAGATTAGTGTGAATTGATTAAATAACTACCCCAAAACATCTTTCGAAATGTCAATACCTTTGGGAAGCAGTAATGGTGGGAAAAAACATTCTTAAAAAATATTTGTATTAGTTGTGTGGGTCACACATTCTGACGGCCGTCAGAAATGGTGACCCTCTGTTTTAATGGCTCTATGAAGAATCTAAATCCGAAAGAATGGCTAAAGATATGTGTGACTTGATGAAATAACTACCACATACCATCTTTGGGAAGCAGTTAGGGTGGAAACACACATAATTAAGAAAACTAATTATTTTCCGTGGGTCACACATTCTGACGGCTGTCAGAAATGGTGACCTATGTGGTAATGGCTCTATGATGACTCTAAATCCGAAAGAAAGGCTAAAGATTAGTGTGAATTGATTAAATAACTACCCCAAAACATCTTTCGAAATGTCAATACCTTTGGGAAGCAGTAATGGTGGGAAAAAACATTCTTAAAAAATATTTTGTTGTGGGTCACACATTCTGACGGCCGTCAGAAATGGTGACCTATGTGGTAATGGCTCTATATTGACTCTAAAGCCGAAACAATGGCTCCAGATTAGTTAGACTTGATGAAATAACTACCCCATACCATCTTTCGAAATTTTAATACGTTTGGGAAGCAGTAATAGTGGGAAAACACATACTTAAAAAATATTTGTATTAGTTGTGTGGGTCACACATTCTGACGGCCGTCAGAAATTGTGACCCTCTGTTTTAATGGCTCTATGAAGACTCTAAATCCGAAAGAATGGCTAAAGATAAGTGTGAATTGATAAAATAACTACCACATACCATCTTTGGGAAGCAGTTAGGGTGGGAACACACATAATTAAGAAAAGAATTATTTTCCGTGGGTCACACATTCTGACGGCCGTCAGAAATTGTGACCTATGTGGTAATGGCTCTATGATGACTCTAAATCCCGAAAAAAATGCTCCAGATTAGTGTGAAATGATAAAATAACTATCCCAAACCTTCTTTCGAAGTGTTAATACATTTGGGAAGCAGTTAGGGTGGGAAAACACATAATTAAGAAAACGAATTATTTTCCGTGGGTCACACATTCTGACGGCTGTCAGAAATGGTGACCTATGTGGTAATGGCTCTATGATGACTCTAAATCCGAAAGAATGGCTAAAGATTGCTGTGAATTGATTAAATAACAACCCCAAAACATATTTCGAAATGTCAATACCTTTGGGAAGCAGTAATGGTGGGAAAAAAACATTCTTAAAAAATATTTTGTTGTGGGTCACACATTCTGACGGCCGTCAGAAATGGTGACCCTCTGTTTTAATGGCTCTATGAAGACTCTAAATCCGAAAGAATGGATAAAGATAAGTGTGAATTGATAAAATAACTACCACATACCATCTTTGGGAAGCATTTCGGGTGGAAACACACATAATTAAGAAAACGAATTATTTTACGTGGGTCACACATTGTGACGGCCGTCAGAAATGGTGACCTATATGTGGTAATGGCTCTATATTGACTCTAAAGCCGAAACAATGGCTCCAGATTAGTTAGACTTGATGAAATAACTACCCCATACCATCTTTCAAAATTTTAATACGTTTGGGAAGCAGTAATAGTGGGAAAACACATACTTAAAAAATATTTGTATTAGTTGTGTGGGTCACACATTCTGACGGCCGTCAGAAATTGTGACCCTCTGTTTTAATGGCTCTATGAAGACTCTAAATCCGAAAGAATGGCTAAAGATAAGAGTGAATGGATAAAATAACTACCACATACCATCTTTGGGAAGCAGTTAGGGTGGGAACACACATAATTAAGAAAACGAATTATTTTCCGTGGGTCACACATTCTGACGGCCGTCAGAAATTGTGACCTATGTGGTAATGGCTCTATGATGACTCTAAATCCCGAAAAAAATGCTCCAGATTAGTGTGAAATGATAAAATAACTATCCCAAACCTTCTTTCGAAGTGTTAATACATTTGGGAAGCAGTTAGGGTGGGAACACACATTCATAAAAAAACGATAATTTTTTTTGTTGGTCACACATTCTGACGGCTGTCAGAAATGGTGACCTATGTGGTAACGGCTCTATGATGACTCTAAATCCGAAAGAATGGCTAAAGATTGGTGTGAATTGATTAAGTAACTACCCAAAACATCTTTCGAAATGTCAATACCTTTGGGAAGCAGTAATGGTGGGAAAAAAACATTCTTAAAAAATATTTTGTTGTGGGTCACACATTCTGACGGCCGTCAGAAATGGTGACCCTCTGTTTTAATGGCTCTATGAAGACTCTAAATCCGAAAGAATGGCTAAAGATATGTGTGACTTGATAAAATAACTACCACATACCATCTTTGGGAAGCAGTTAGGGTGGAAACACACATAATTAAGAAAACGAATTATTTTCCGTGGGTCACACATTCTGACGGCTGTCAGAAATGGTGACCTATGTGGTAATGGCTCTATGATGACTCTAAATCCGAAAGAATGGCTAAAGATTGGTGTGGATTGATTAAATAACTACCCAAAACATCTTTCGAAATGTCAATACCTTTGGGAAGCAGTAATGGTGGGAAAAAAGATTCTTAAAAAATATTTTGTTGTGGGTCACACATTCTGACGGCCGTCAGAAATTGTGACCCTCTGTTTTAATGGCTCTATGAAGACTCTAAATCCGAAAGAATGGCTAAAGATAAGTGTGAGTGGATAAAATAACTACCACATACCATCTTTTGGAAGCAGTTAGGGTGGGAACACACATAATTAAGAAAACGAATTATTTTCCGTGGGTCACACATTCTGACGGCCGTCAGAAATTGTGACCTATGTGGTAATGGCTCTAAGATGACTCTAAATCCGAAAGAATGGCTAAAGATTAGTGTGAATTGATTAAATAACTACCCCAAAACATCTTTCGAAATGTCAATACCTTTGGGAAGCAGTAATGGTGGGAAAAAACATTCTTAAAAAATATTTGTATTAGTTGTGTGGGTCACACATTCTGACGGCCGTCAGAAATGGTGACCCTCTGTTTTAATGGCTCTATGAAGACTCTAAATCCGAAAGAATGGCTAAAGATATGTGTGACTTGATGAAATAACTACCACATACCATCTTTGGGAAGCAGTTAGGGTGGAAACACACATAATTAAGAAAACGAATTATTTTCCGTGGGTCACACATTCTGACGGCTGTCAGAAATGGTGACCTATGTGGTAATGGCTCTATGATGACTCTAAATCCGAAAGAAAGGCTAAAGATTAGTGTGAATTGATTAAATAACTACCCCAAAACATCTTTCGAAATGTCAATACCTTTGGGAAGCAGTAATGGTGGGAAAAAACATTCTTAAAAAATATTTGTATTAGTTGTGTGGGTCACACATTCTGACGGCCGTCAGAAATGGTGACCCTCTGTTTTAATGGCTCTATGAAGACTCTAAATCCGAAAGAATGGCTAAAGATATGTGTGACTTGATGAAATAACTACCACATACCATCTTTGGGAAGCAGTTAGGGTGGAAACACACATAATTAAGAAAACGAATTATTTTCCGTGGGTCACACATTCTGACTGCTGTCAGAAATGGTGACCTATGTGGTAATGGCTCTATGATGACTCTAAATCCGAAAGAAAGGCTAAAGATTAGTGTGAATTGATTAAATAACTACCCCAAAACATCTTTCGAAGTGTCAATACCTTTGGGAAGCAGTAATGGTGGGAAAAAACATTCTTAAAAAATATTTTGTTGTGGGTCACACATTCTGACGGCCGTCAGAAATGGTGACCTATGTGGTAATGGCTCTATATTGACTCTAAAGCCGAAACAATGGCTCCAGATTAGTTAGACTTGATGAAATAACTACCCCATACCATCTTTCGAAATTTTAATACGTTTGGGAAGCAGTAATAGTGGGAAAACACATACTTAAAAAATATTTGTATTAGTTGTGTGGGTCACACATTCTGACGGCCGTCAGAAATGGTGACCCTCTGTTTTAATGGCTCTATGAAGACTCTAAATCCGAAAGAATGGCTAAAGATAAGTGTGAATTGATAAAATAACTACCACATACCATCTTTGGGAAGCAGTTAGGGTGGGAACACACATAATTAAGAAAACGAATTATTTTCCGTGGGTCACACATTCTGACGGCCGTCAGAAATGGTGACCTATGTGGTAATGGCTCTATATTGACTCTAAATCCGAAAGAATGGCTAAAGATTAGTGTGAATTGATTAAATAACTACCCCAAAACATCTTTCGAAATGTCAATACCTTTGGGAAGCAGTAATGGTGGGAAAAAACATTCTTAAAAAATATTTGTATTAGTTGTGTGGGTCACACATTCTGAAGGCCGTCAGAAATTGGGACCCTCTGTTTTAATGGCTCTATGAAGACTCTAAATCCGAAAGAATGGCTAAAGATAAGTGTGAATGGATAAAATAACTACCACATACCATCTTTGGGAAGCAGTTAGGGTGGGAACACACATAATTAAGAAAACGAATTATTTTCCGTGGGTCACACATTCTGACGGCCGTCAGAAATTGTGACCTATGTGGTAATGGCTCTATGATGACTCTAAATCCCGAAAAAAATGCTCCAGATTAGTGTGAAATGATAAAATAACTATCCCAAACCTTCTTTCGAAGTGTTAATACATTTGGGAAGCAGTTAGGGTGGGAACACACATTCATAAAAAAACGATAATTTTTTTTGTTGGTCACACATTCTGACGGCTGTCAGAAATGGTGACCTATGTGGTAACGGCTCTATGATGACTCTAAATCCGAAAGAATGGCTAAATATTGGTGTGAATTGATTAAATAACTACCCAAAACATCTTTCGAAATGTCAATACCTTTGGGAAGCAGTAATGGTGGGAAAAAACATTCTTAAAAAATATTTTGTTGTGGGTCACACATTCTGACGGCCGTCAGAAATGGTGACCCTCTGTTTTAATGGCTCTATGAAGACTCTAAATCCGAAAGAATGGCTAAAGATATGTGTGACTTGATAAAATAACTACCACATACCATCTTTGGGAAGCAGTTAGGGTGGAAACACACATAATTAAGAAAACGAATTATTTTCCGTGGGTCACACATTCTGACGGCTGTCAGAAATGGTGACCTATGTGGTAATGGCTCTATGATGACTCTAAATCCGAAAGAAAGGCTAAACATTAGTGTGAATTGATTAAATAACTACCCCAAAACATCTTTCGAAATGTCAATACCTTTGGGAAGCAGTAATGGTGGGAAAAAACATTCTTAAAAAATATTTGTATTAGTTGTGTGGGTCACACATTCTGACGGCCGTCAGAAATTGTGACCCTCTGTTTTAATGGCTCTATGAAGACTCTAAATCCGAAAGAATGGCCAAAGATAAGTGTGAATGGATAAAATAACTACCACATACCATCTTTGGGAAGCAGTTAGG
The DNA here is from genome assembly GCF_054491055.1 of Hypomesus nipponensis. NCBI lineage: Eukaryota > Metazoa > Chordata > Actinopteri > Osmeriformes > Osmeridae > Hypomesus > Hypomesus nipponensis. The sequence continues at coordinate 11,023,770 of NC_140370.1, read as the reverse complement.
GTGGGAACACACATAATTAAGAAAACGAATTATTTTCCGTGGGTCACACATTCTGATGGCAGTCAGAAATGGTGACCAATGTGGTAATGGCTCTATGATGACTCTAACTCCGAAAGAATGGCTAAAGATTGGTGTGAATTGATTAAATAACTACCCCAAAACATCTTTCGACATGTCAATACCTTTGGGAAGCAGTAATGGTGGGAAAAAAACATTCTTAAAAAATATTTTGTTGTGGGTCACACATTCTGACGGCCGTCAAAAATGGTGACCCTCTGTTTTAATGGCTCTATGAAGACTCGAAATCCGAAAGAATGGCTAAAGATAAGTGTGACTTGATGAAATAACTACCACATACCATCTTTGGGAAGCAGTTAGGGTGGAAACACACATAATTAAGAAAACGATTTATTTTCCGTGGGTCACACATTCTGACGGCTGTCAGAAATGGTGACCTATGTGGTAATGGCTCTATGATGACTCTAAATCCGAAAGAAAGGCTAAACATCAGTGTGAATTGATTAAATACCTACCCCAAAACATCTTTCGAAATGTCAATACCTTTGGGAAGCAGTAATGGTGGGAAAAAACATTCTTAAAAAATATTTGTATTAGTTGTGTGGGTCACACATTCTGACGGCCGTCAGAAATGGTGACCCTCTGTTTTAATGGCTCTATGAAGACTCTAAATCCGAAAGAATGGCTAAAGATATGTGTGACTTGATAAAATAACTACCACATACCATCTTTGGGAAGCAGTTAGGGTGGAAACACACATAATTAAGAAAACGAATTATTTTCCGTGGGTCACACATTCTGACGGCTGTCAGAAATGGTGACCTATGTGGTAATGGCTCTATGATGACTCTAAATCCGAAAGAAAGGCTAAAGATTAGTGTGAATTGATTAAATAACTACCCCAAAACATCTTTCGAAATGTCAATACCTTTGGGAAGCAGTAATGGTGGGAAAAAACATTCTTAAAAAATATTTTGTTGTGGGTCACACATTCTGACGGCCGTCAGAAATGGTGACCTATGTGGTAATGGCTCTATATTGACTCTAAAGCCGAAACAATGGCTCCAGATTAGTTAGACTTGATGAAATAACTACCCCATACCATCTTTCGAAATTTTAATACGTTTGGGAAGCAGTAATAGTGGGAAAACACATACTTAAAAAATATTTGTATTAGTTGTGTGGGTCACACATTCTGACGGCCGTCAGAAATGGTGACCCTCTGTTTTAATGGCTCTATGAAGACTCTAAATCCGAAAGAATGGCTAAAGATAAGTGTGAATTGATGAAATAACTACCACATACCATCTTTGGGAAGCAGTTAGGGTGGGAACACACATAATTAAGAAAACGAATTATTTTCCGTGGGTCACACATTCTGACGGCCGTCAGAAATTGTGACCTATGTGGTAATGGCTCTATGATGACTCTAAATCCCGAAAAAAATGCTCCAGATTAGTGTGAAATGATAAAATAACTATCCCAAACCTTCTTTCGAAGTGTTAATACATTTGGGAAGCAGTTAGGGTGGGAAAACACATAATTAAGAAAACGAATTATTTTCCGTGGGTCACACATTCTGACGGCTGTCAGAAATGGTGACCTATGTGGTAATGGCTCTATGATGACTCTAACTCCGAAAGAATGGCTAAAGATTGGTGTGAATTGATTAAATAACTACCCCAAAACATCTTTCGACATGTCAATACCTTTGGGAAGCAGTAATGGTGGGAAAAAAACATTCTTAAAAAATATTTTGTTGTGGGTCACACATTCTGACGGCCGTCAAAAATGGTGACCCTCTGTTTTAATGGCTCTATGAAGACTCGAAATCCGAAAGAATGGCTAAAGATAAGTGTGACTTGATGAAATAACTACCACATACCATCTTTGGGAAGCAGTTAGGGTGGGAACACACATAATTAAGAAAACGAATTATTTTCCGTGGGTCACACATTCTGACGGCCGTCAGAAATTGTGACCTATGTGGTAATGGCTCTAAGATGACTCTAAATCCGAAAGAATGGCTAAAGATTAGTGTGAATTGATTACATAACTACCCCAAAACATCTTTCGAAATGTCAATACCTTTGGGAAGCAGTAATGGTGGGAAAAAACATTCTTAAAAAATATTTTGTTGTGGGTCACACATTCTGACGGCCGTCAGAAATGGTGACCTATGTGGTAATGGCTCTATATTGACTCTAAAGCCGAAACAATGGCTCCAGATTAGTTAGACTTGATGAAATAACTACCCCATACCATCTTTCGAAATTTTAATACGTTTGGGAAGCAGTAATAGTGGGAAAACACATACTTAAAAAATATTTGTATTAGTTGTGTGGGTCACACATTCTGACGGCCGTCAGAAATGGTGACCCTCTGTTTTAATGGCTCTATGAATACTCTAAATCCGAAAGAATGGCTAAAGATAAGTGTGAATTGATAAAATAACTACCACATACCATCTTTGGGAATCATTTCGGGTGGAAACACACATAATTAAGAAAACGAATTATTTTACGTGGGTCACACATTGTGACGGCCGTCAGAAATGGTGACCTATGTGGTAATGGCTCTATATTGACTCTAAATCCGAAACAATGGCTCCAGATTAGTTAGACTTGATGAAATAACTACTACATACCATCTTTCGAAATTTTAATACGTTTGGGAAGCAGTAATAGTGGGAAAACACATACTTAAAAAATATTTGTATTAGTTGTGTGGGTCACACATTCTGACGGCCGTCAGAAATTGTGACCCTCTGTTTTAATGGCTCTATGAAGACTCTAAATCCGAAAGAATGGCTAAAGATAAGTGTGAATGGATAAAAAAAACTACCACATACCATCTTTGGGAAGCAGTTAGGGTGGGAACACACATAATTAAGAAAACGAATTATTTTCCGTGGGTCACACATTCTGACGGCCGTCAGAAATGGTGACCTATGTGGTAATGGCTCTATATTGACTCTAAAGCCGAAACAATGGCTCCAAATTAGTTAGACTTGATGAAATAACTACCCCATACCATCTTTCGAAATTTTAATACGTTTGGGAAGCAGTAATAGTGGGAAAACACATACTTAAAAAATATTTGTATTAGTTGTGTGGGTCACACATTCTGACGGCCGTCAGAAATGGTGACCCTCTGTTTTAATGGCTCTATGAAGACTCTAAATCCGAAAGAATGGCTAAAGATAAGTGTGAATTGATAAAATAACTAACACATACCATCTTTGGGAAGCAGTTAGGGTGGGAACACACATAATTAAGAAAACTAATTATTTTCCGTGGGTCACACATTCTGACGGCCGTCAGAAATTGTGACCTATGTGTAGTAATGGCTCTATGATGACTCTAAATCCCGAAAAAAATGCTCCAGATTAGTGTGAAATGATAAAATAACTATCCCAAACCTTCTTTCGAAGTGTTAATACATTTGGGAAGCAGTTAGGGTGGGAAAACACATGATTAAGAAAACGAATTATTTTCCGTGGGTCACACATTCTGACGGCCGTCAGAAATTGTGACCTATGTGGTAATGGCTCTATGATGACTCTAACTCCGAAAGAATGGCTAAAGATTAGTGTGAATTGATTAAATAACTACCCCAAAACATCTTTCGAAATGTCAATACCTTTGGGAAGCAGTAATGGTGGGAAAAAACATTCTTAAAAAATATTTTGTTGTGGGTCACACATTCTGACGGCCGTCAGAAATGGTGACCTATGTGGTAATGGCTCTATATTGACTCTAAAGCCGAAACAATGGCTCCAGATTAGTTAGACTTGATGAAATAACTACCCCATACCATCTTTCGAAATTTTAATACGTTTGGGAAGCAGTAATAGTGGGAAAACACATACTTAAAAAATATTTGTATTAGTTGTGTGGGTCAAACATTCTGACGGCCGTCAGAAATGGTGACCCTCTGTTTTAATGGCTCTATGAACACTCTAAATCCGAAAGAATGGCTAAAGATATGTGTGACTTGATAAAATAACTACCACATACCATCTTTGGGAAGCAGTTAGGGTGGAAACACACATAATTAAGAAAACGAATTATTTTCCGTGGGTCACACATTCTGACGGCTGTCAGAAATGGTGACCTATGTGGTAATGGCTCTATGATGACTCTAAATCCGAAAGAAAGGCTAAAGATTAGTGTGAATTGATTAAATAACTACCCCAAAACATCTTTCGAAATGTCAATACCTTTGGGAAGCAGTAATGGTGGGAAAAAACATTCTTAAAAAATATTTTGTTGTGGGTCACACATTCTGACGGCCGTCAGAAATGGTGACCTATGTGGTAATGGCTCTATATTGACTCTAAAGCCGAAACAATGGCTCCAGATTAGTTAGACTTGATGAAATAACTACCCCATACCATCTTTCGAAATTTTAATACGTTTGGGAAGCAGTAATAGTGGGAAAACACATACTTAAAAAATATTTGTATTAGTTGTGTGGGTCACACATTCTGACGGCCGTCAGAAATGGTGACCCTCTGTTTTAATGGCTCTATGAAGACTCTAAATCCGAAAGAATGGCTAAAGATAAGTGTGAATTGATGAAATAACTACCACATACCATCTTTGGGAAGCAGTTAGGGTGGAAACACACATAATTAAGAAAACGAATTATTTTCCGTGGGTCACACATTCTGACGGCTGTCAGAAATTGTGACCTATGTGGTAATGGCTCTATGATGACTCTAACTCCGAAAGAATGGCTAAAGATTGGTGTGAATTGATTAAATAACTACCCCAAAACATCTTTCGACATGTCAATACCTTTGGGAAGCAGTAATGGTGGGAAAAAAACATTCTTAAAAAATATTTTGTTGTGGGTCACACATTCTGACGGCCGTCAGAAATGGTGACCCTCTGTTTTAATGGCTCTATGAAGACTCTAAATCCGAAAGAATGGCTAAAGATATGTGTGACTTGATAAAATAACTACCACATACCATCTTTGGGAAGCAGTTAGGGTGGAAACACACATAATTAAGAAAACGAATTATTTTCCGTGGGTCACACATTCTGACGGCTGTCAGAAATGGTGACCTATGTGGTAATGGCTCTATGATGACTCTAACTCCGAAAGAATGGCTAAAGATTAGTGTGAATTGATTAAATAACTACCCCAAAACATCTTTCGAAATGTCAATACCTTTGGGAAGCAGTAATGGTGGGAAAAAACATTCTTAAAAAATATTTTGTTGTGGGTCACACATTCTGACGGCCGTCAGAAATGGTGACCTATGTGGTAATGGCTCTATATTGACTCTAAAGCCGAAACAATGGCTCCAGATTAGTTAGACTTGATGAAATAACTACCCCATACCATCTTTCGAAATTTTAATACGTTTGGGAAGCAGTAATAGTGGGAAAACACATACTTAAAAAATATTTGTATTAGTTGTGTGGGTCACACATTCTGACGGCCGTCAGAAATGGTGACCCTCTGTTTTAATGGCTCTATGAAGACTCTAAATCCGAAAGAATGGCTAAAGATATGTGTGACTTGATAAAATAACTACCACATACCATCTTTGGGAAGCAGTTAGGGTGGAAACACACATAATTAAGAAAACGAATTATTTTCCGTGGGTCACACATTCTGACGGCTGTCAGAAATGGTGACCTATGTGGTAATGGCTCTATGATGACTCTAAATCCGAAAGAAAGGCTAAAGATTAGTGTGAATTGATTAAATAACTACCCCAAAACATCTTTCGAAATGTCAATACCTTTGGGAAGCAGTAATGGTGGGAAAAAACATTCTTAAAAAATATTTTGTTGTGGGTCACACATTCTGACGGCCGTCAGAAATGGTGACCTATGTGGTAATGGCTCTATATTGACTCTAAAGCCGAAACAATGGCTCCAGATTAGTTAGACTTGATGAAATAACTACCCCATACCATCTTTCGAAATTTTAATACGTTTGGGAAGCAGTAATAGTGGGAAAACACATACTTAAAAAATATTTGTATTAGTTGTGTGGGTCACACATTCTGACGGCCGTCAGAAATGGTGACCCTCTGTTTTAATGGCTCTATGAAGACTCTAAATCCGAAAGAATGGCTAAAGATAAGTGTGAATTGATGAAATAACTACCACATACCATCTTTGGGAAGCAGTTAGGGTGGAAACACACATAATTAAGAAAACGAATTATTTTCCGTGGGTCACACATTCTGACGGCTGTCAGAAATTGTGACCTATGTGGTAATGGCTCTATGATGACTCTAACTCCGAAAGAATGGCTAAAGATTGGTGTGAATTGATTAAATAACTACCCCAAAACATCTTTCGACATGTCAATACCTTTGGGAAGCAGTAATGGTGGGAAAAAAACATTCTTAAAAAATATTTTGTTGTGGGTCACACATTCTGACGGCCGTCAGAAATGGTGACCCTCTGTTTTAATGGCTCTATGAAGACTCTAAATCCGAAAGAATGGCTAAAGATATGTGTGACTTGATAAAATAACTACCACATACCATCTTTGGGAAGCAGTTAGGGTGGAAACACACATAATTAAGAAAACGAATTATTTTCCGTGGGTCACACATTCTGACGGCTGTCAGAAATGGTGACCTATGTGGTAATGGCTCTATGATGACTCTAAATCCGAAAGAAAGGCTAAAGATTAGTGTGAATTGATTAAATAATTACCCCAAAACATCTTTCGAAATGTCAATACCTTTGGGAAGCAGTAATGGTGGGAAAAAACATTCTTAAAAAATATTTTGTTGTGGGTCACACATTCTGACGGCCGTCAGAAATGGTGACCTATGTGGTAATGGCTCTATATTGACTCTAAAGCCGAAACAATGGCTCCAGATTAGTTAGACTTGATGAAATAACTACCCCATACCATCTTTCGAAATTTTAATACGTTTGGGAAGCAGTAATAGTGGGAAAACACATACTTAAAAAATATTTGTATTAGTTGTGTGGGTCACACATTCTGACGGCCGTCAGAAATGGTGACCCTCTGTTTTAATGGCTCTATGAAGACTCTAAATCCGAAAGAATGGCTAAAGATATGTGTGACTTGATAAAATAACTACCACATACCATCTTTGGGAAGCAGTTAGGGTGGAAACACACATAATTAAGAAAACGAATTATTTTCCGTGGGTCACACATTCTGACGGCTGTCAGAAATGGTGACCTATGTGGTAATGGCTCTATGATGACTCTAAATCCGAAAGAAAGGCTAAAGATTAGTGTGAATTGATTAAATAATTACCCCAAAACATCTTTCGAAATGTCAATACCTTTGGGAAGCAGTAATGGTGGGAAAAAACATTCTTAAAAAATATTTTGTTGTGGGTCACACATTCTGACGGCCGTCAGAAATGGTGACCTATGTGGTAATGGCTCTATATTGACTCTAAAGCCGAAACAATGGCTCCAGATTAGTTAGACTTGATGAAATAACTACCCCATACCATCTTTCGAAATTTTAATACGTTTGGGAAGCAGTAATAGTGGGAAAACACATACTTAAAAAATATTTGTATTAGTTGTGTGGGTCACACATTCTGACGGCCGTCAGAAATGGTGACCCTCTGTTTTAATGGCTCTATGAAGACTCTAAATCCGAAAGAATGGCTAAAGATATGTGTGACTTGATAAAATAACTACCACATACCATCTTTGGGAAGCAGTTAGGGTGGAAACACACATAATTAAGAAAACGAATTATTTTCCGTGGGTCACACATTCTGACGGCTGTCAGAAATGGTGACCTATGTGGTAATGGCTCTATGATGACTCTAAATCCGAAAGAAAGGCTAAAGATTAGTGTGAATTGATTAAATAACTACCCCAAAACATCTTTCGAAATGTCAATACCTTTGGGAAGCAGTAATGGTGGGAAAAAACATTCTTAAAAAATATTTTGTTGTGGGTCACACATTCTGACGGCCGTCAGAAATGGTGACCTATGTGGTAATGGCTCTATATTGACTCTAAAGCCGAAACAATGGCTCCAGATTAGTTAGACTTGATGAAATAACTACCCCATACCATCTTTCGAAATTTTAATACGTTTGGGAAGCAGTAATAGTGGGAAAACACATACTTAAAAAATATTTGTATTAGTTGTGTGGGTCACACATTCTGACGGCCGTCAGAAATGGTGACCCTCTGTTTTAATGGCTCTATGAAGACTCTAAATCCGAAAGAATGGCTAAAGATATGTGTGACTTGATAAAATAACTACCACATACCATCTTTGGGAAGCATTTAGGGTGGAAACACACATAATTAAGAAAAACGAATTATTTTCCGTGGGTCACACATTCTGACGGCTGTCAGAAATGGTGACCTATGTGGTAATGGCTCTATGATGACTCTAAATCCCGAACAAAATGCTCCAGATTAGTGTGAAATGATAAAATAACTATCCCAAACCTTCTTTCGAAGTGTTAATACATTTGGGAAGCAGTTAGGGTGGGAAAACACATAATTAAGAAAACGAATTATTTTCCGTGGGTCACACATTCTGACGGCTGTCAGAAATGGTGACCTATGTGGTAATGGCTCTATGATGACTCTAAATCCGAAAGAATGGCTAAAGATTGGTGTGAATTGATTAAATAACTACCCCAAAACATCTTTCGACATGTCAATACCTTTGGGAAGCAGTAATGGTGGGAAAAAAACATTCTTAAAAAATATTTTGTTGTGGGTCACACATTCTGACGGCCGTCAAAAATCGTGACCCTCTGTTTTAATGGCTCTATGAAGACTCGAAATCCGAAAGAATGGCTAAAGATAAGTGTGACTTGATGAAATAACTACCACATACCATCTTTGGGAAGCAGTTAGGGTGGAAACACACATAATTAAGAAAACGATTTATTTTCCGTGGTTCACACATTCTGACGGCTGTCAGAAATGGTGACCTATGTGGTAATGGCTCTATGATGACTCTAAATCCGAAAGAAAGGCTAAACATCAGTGTGAATTGATTAAATACCTACCCCAAAACATCTTTCGAAATGTCAATACCTTTGGGAAGCAGTAATGGTGGGAAAAAACATTCTTAAAAAATATTTGTATTAGTTGTGTGGGTCACACATTCTGACGGCCGTCAGAAATGGTGACCCTCTGTTTTAATGGCTCTATGAAGACTCTAAATCCGAAAGAATGGCTAAAGATATGTGTGACTTGATAAAATAACTACCACATACCATCTTTGGGAAGCAGTTAGGGTGGAAACACACATAATTAAGAAAACGAATTATTTTCCGTGGGTCACACATTCTGACGGCTGTCAGAAATGGTGACCTATGTGGTAATGGCTCTATGATGACTCTAAATCCGAAAGAAAGGCTAAAGATTAATGTGAATTGATTAAATAACTACCCCAAAACATCTTTCGAAATGTCAATACCTTTGGGAAGCAGTAATGGTGGGAAAAAACATTCTTAAAAAATATTTGTATTAGTTGTGTGGGTCACACATTCTGACGGCCGTCAGAAATTGTGACCCTCTGTTTTAATGGCTCTATGAAGACTCTAAATCCGAAAGAATGGCCAAAGATAAGTGTGAATGGATAAAATAACTACCACATACCATCTTTGGGAAGCAGTTAGGGTGGGAACACACATAATTAAGAAAACGAATTATTTTCCGTGGGTCACACATTCTGATGGCCTTCAGAAATTGTGACCTATGTGGTAATGGCTCTATGATGACTCTAAATCCCGAAAAAAATGCTCCAGATTAGTGTGAAATGATAAAATAACTATCCCAAACCTTCTTTCGAAGTGTTAATACATTTGGGAAGCTGTTAGGGTGGGAAAACACATAATTAAGAAAACGAATTATTTTCCGTGGGTCACACATTCTGACGGCTGTCAGAAATGGTGACCAATGTGGTAATGGCTCTATGATGACTCTAACTCCGAAAGAATGGCTAAAGATTGGTGTGAATTGATTAAATAACTACCCCAAAACATCTTTCGACATGTCAATACCTTTGGGAAGCAGTAATGGTGGGAAAAAAACATTCTTAAAAAATATTTTGTTGTGGGTCACACATTCTGACGGCCGTCAAAAATGGTGACCCTCTGTTTTAATGGCTCTATGAAGACTCGAAATCCGAAAGAATGGCTAAAGATAAGTGTGACTTGATGAAATAACTACCACATACCATCTTTGGGAAGCAGTTAGGGTGGAAACACACATAATTAAGAAAACGATTTATTTTCCGTGGGTCACACATTCTGACGGCTGTCAGAAATGGTGACCTATGTGGTAATGGCTCTATGATGACTCTAAATCCGAAAGAAAGGCTAAACATCAGTGTGAATTGATTAAATACCTACCCCAAAACATCTTTCGAAATGTCAATACCTTTGGGAAGCAGTAATGGTGGGAAAAAACATTCTTAAAAAATATTTGTATTAGTTGTGTGGGTCACACATTCTGACGGCCGTCAGAAATGGTGACCCTCTGTTTTAATGGCTCTATGAAGACTCTAAATCCGAAAGAATGGCTAAAGATATGTGTGACTTGATAAAATAACTACCACATACCATCTTTGGGAAGCAGTTAGGGTGGAAACACACATAATTAAGAAAACGAATTATTTTCCGTGGGTCACACATTCTGACGGCTGTCAGAAATGGTGACCTATGTGGTAATGGCTCTATGATGACTCTAAATCCGAAAGAAAGGCTAAAGATTAGTGTGAATTGATTAAATAACTACCCCAAAACATCTTTCGAAATGTCAATACCTTTGGGAAGCAGTAATGGTGGGAAAAAACATTCTTAAAAAATATTTGTATTAGTTGTGTGGGTCACACATTCTGACGGCCGTCAGAAATGGTGACCCTCTGTTTTAATGGCTCTATGAAGACTCTAAATCCGAAAGAATGGCTAAAGATATGTGTGACTTGATAAAATAACTACCACATACCATCTTTGGGAAGCAGTTAGGGTGGGAACACACATAATTAAGAAAACGAATTATTTTCCGTGGGTCACACATTCTGACGGCCGTCAGAAATTGTGACCTATGTGGTAATGGCTCTATGATGACTCTAAATCCCGAAAAAAATGCTCCAGATTAGTGTGAAATGATAAAATAACTATCCCAAACCTTCTTTCGAAGTGTTAATACATTTGGGAAGCAGTTAGGGTGGGAAAACACATAATTAAGAAAACGAATTATTTTCCGTGGGTCACACATTCTGACGGCTGTCAGAAATGGTGACCTATGTGGTAATGGCTCTATGATGACTCTAACTCCGAAAGAATGGCTAAAGATTGGTGTGAATTGATTAAATAACTACCCCAAAACATCTTTCGACATGTCAATACCTTTGGGAAGCAGTAATGGTGGGAAAAAAACATTCTTAAAAAATATTTTGTTGTGGGTCACACATTCTGACGGCCGTCAAAAATCGTGACCCTCTGTTTTAATGGCTCTATGAAGACTCGAAATCCGAAAGAATGGCTAAAGATAAGTGTGACTTGATGAAATAACTACCACATACCATCTTTGGGAAGCAGTTAGGGTGGAAACACACATAATTAAGAAAACGATTTATTTTCCGTGGTTCACACATTCTGACGGCTGTCAGAAATGGTGACCTATGTGGTAATGGCTCTATGATGACTCTAAATCCGAAAGAAAGGCTAAACATCAGTGTGAATTGATTAAATACCTACCCCAAAACATCTTTCGAAATGTCAATACCTTTGGGAAGCAGTAATGGTGGGAAAAAACATTCTTAAAAAATATTTGTATTAGTTGTGTGGGTCACACATTCTGACGGCCGTCAGAAATGGTGACCCTCTGTTTTAATGGCTCTATGAAGACTCTAAATCCGAAAGAATGGCTAAAGATATGTGTGACTTGATAAAATAACTACCACATACCATCTTTGGGAAGCAGTTAGGGTGGAAACACACATAATTAAGAAAACGAATTATTTTCCGTGGGTCACACATTCTGACGGCTGTCAGAAATGGTGACCTATGTGGTAATGGCTCTATGATGACTCTAAATCCGAAAGAAAGGCTAAAGATTAATGTGAATTGATTAAATAACTACCCCAAAACATCTTTCGAAATGTCAATACCTTTGGGAAGCAGTAATGGTGGGAAAAAACATTCTTAAAAAATATTTGTATTAGTTGTGTGGGTCACACATTCTGACGGCCGTCAGAAATTGTGACCCTCTGTTTTAATGGCTCTATGAAGACTCTAAATCCGAAAGAATGGCCAAAGATAAGTGTGAATGGATAAAATAACTACCACATACCATCTTTGGGAAGCAGTTAGGGTGGGAACACACATAATTAAGAAAACGAATTATTTTCCGTGGGTCACACATTCTGATGGCCTTCAGAAATTGTGACCTATGTGGTAATGGCTCTATGATGACTCTAAATCCCGAAAAAAATGCTCCAGATTAGTGTGAAATGATAAAATAACTATCCCAAACCTTCTTTCGAAGTGTTAATACATTTGGGAAGCTGTTAGGGTGGGAAAACACATAATTAAGAAAACGAATTATTTTCCGTGGGTCACACATTCTGACGGCTGTCAGAAATGGTGACCAATGTGGTAATGGCTCTATGATGACTCTAACTCCGAAAGAATGGCTAAAGATTGGTGTGAATTGATTAAATAACTACCCCAAAACATCTTTCGACATGTCAATACCTTTGGGAAGCAGTAATGGTGGGAAAAAAACATTCTTAAAAAATATTTTGTTGTGGGTCACACATTCTGACGGCCGTCAAAAATGGTGACCCTCTGTTTTAATGGCTCTATGAAGACTCGAAATCCGAAAGAATGGCTAAAGATAAGTGTGACTTGATGAAATAACTACCACATACCATCTTTGGGAAGCAGTTAGGGTGGAAACACACATAATTAAGAAAACGATTTATTTTCCGTGGGTCACACATTCTGACGGCTGTCAGAAATGGTGACCTATGTGGTAATGGCTCTATGATGACTCTAAATCCGAAAGAAAGGCTAAACATCAGTGTGAATTGATTAAATACCTACCCCAAAACATCTTTCGAAATGTCAATACCTTTGGGAAGCAGTAATGGTGGGAAAAAACATTCTTAAAAAATATTTGTATTAGTTGTGTGGGTCACACATTCTGACGGCCGTCAGAAATGGTGACCCTCTGTTTTAATGGCTCTATGAAGACTCTAAATCCGAAAGAATGGCTAAAGATATGTGTGACTTGATAAAATAACTACCACATACCATCTTTGGGAAGCAGTTAGGGTGGAAACACACATAATTAAGAAAACGAATTATTTTCCGTGGGTCACACATTCTGACGGCTGTCAGAAATGGTGACCTATGTGGTAATGGCTCTATGATGACTCTAAATCCGAAAGAAAGGCTAAAGATTAGTGTGAATTGATTAAATAACTACCCCAAAACATCTTTCGAAATGTCAATACCTTTGGGAAGCAGTAATGGTGGGAAAAAACATTCTTAAAAAATATTTTGTTGTGGGTCACACATTCTGACGGCCGTCAGAAATGGTGACCTATGTGGTAATGGCTCTATATTGACTCTAAAGCCGAAACAATGGCTCCAGATTAGTTAGACTTGATGAAATAACTACCCCATACCATCTTTCGAAATTTTAATACGTTTGGGAAGCAGTAATAGTGGGAAAACACATACTTAAAAAATATTTGTATTAGTTGTGTGGGTCACACATTCTGACGGCCGTCAGAAATGGTGACCCTCTGTTTTAATGGCTCTATGAAGACTCTAAATCCGAAAGAATGGCTAAAGATATGTGTGAATTGATGAAATAACTACCACATACCATCTTTGGGAAGCAGTTAGGGTGGGAACACACATAATTAAGAAAACGAATTATTTTCCGTGGGTCACACATTCTGACGGCCGTCAGAAATTGTGACCTATGTGGTAATGGCTCTATGATGACTCTAAATCCCGAAAAAAATGCTCCAGATTAGTGTGAAATAACTATCCCAAACCTTCTTTCGAAGTGTTAATACATTTGGGAAGCAGTTAGGGTGGGAAAACACATAATTAAGAAAACGAATTATTTTCCGTGGGTCACACATTCTGACGGCTGTCAGAAATGGTGACCTATGTGGTAATGGCTCTATGATGACTCTAACTCCGAAAGAATGGCTAAAGATTGGTGTGAATTGATTAAATAACTACCCCAAAACATCTTTCGACATGTCAATACCTTTGGGAAGCAGTAATGGTGGGAAAAAAACATTCTTAAAATTTTTTTTGTTGTGGGTCACACATTCTGACGGCCGTCAAAAATCGTGACCCTCTGTTTTAATGGCTCTATGAAGACTCGAAATCCGAAAGAATGGCTAAAGATAAGTGTGACTTGATGAAATAACTACCACATCTTTGGGAAGCAGTTAGGGTGGAAACACACATAATTAAGAAAACGATTTATTTTCCGTGGTTCACACATTCTGACGGCAGTCAGAAATGGTGACCTATGTGGTAATGGCTCTATGATGACTCTAAATCCGAAAGAAAGGCTAAACATCAGTGTGAATTGATTAAATACCTACCCCAAAACATCTTTCGAAATGTCAATACCTTTGGGAAGCAGTAATGGTGGGAAAAAACATTCTTAAAAAATATTTGTATTAGTTGTGTGGGTCACACATTCTGACGGCCGTCAGAAATGGTGACCCTCTGTTTTAATGGCTCTATGAAGACTCTAAATCCGAAAGAATGGCTAAAGATATGTGTGACTTGATAAAATAACTACCACATACCATCTTTGGGAAGCAGTTAGGGTGGAAACACACATAATTAAGAAAACGAATTATTTTCCGTGGGTCACACATTCTGACGGCTGTCAGAAATGGTGACCTATGTGGTAATGGCTCTATGATGACTCTAAATCCGAAAGAAAGGCTAAAGATTAGTGTGAATTGATGAAATAACTACCACATCTTTGGGAAGCAGTTAGGGTGGAAACACACATAATTAAGAAAACGATTTATTTTCCGTGGTTCACACATTCTGACGGCTGTCAGAAATGGTGACCTATGTGGTAATGGCTCTATGATGACTCTAAATCCGAAAGAAAGGCTAAACATCAGTGTGAATTGATTAAATACCTACCCCAAAACATCTTTCGAAATGTCAATACCTTTGGGAAGCAGTAATGGTGGGAAAAAACATTCTTAAAAAATATTTGTATTAGTTGTGTGGGTCACACATTCTGACGGCCGTCAGAAATGGTGACCCTCTGTTTTAATGGCTCTATGAAGACTCTAAATCCGAAAGAATGGCTAAAGATATGTGTGACTTGATAAAATAACTACCACATACCATCTTTGGGAAGCAGTTAGGGTGGAAACACACATAATTAAGAAAACGAATTATTTTCCGTGGGTCACACATTCTGACGGCTGTCAGAAATGGTGACCTATGTGGTAATGGCTCTATGATGACTCTAAATCCGAAAGAAAGGCTAAAGATTAGTGTGAATTGATTAAATAACTACCCCAAAACATCTTTCGAAATGTCAATACCTTTGGGAAGCAGTAATGGTGGGAAAAAACATTCTTAAAAAATATTTTGTTGTGGGTCACACATTCTGACGGCCGTCAGAAATGGTGACCTATGTGGTAATGGCTCTATATTGACTCTAAAGCCGAAACAATGGCTCCAGATTAGTTAGACTTGATGAAATAACTACCCCATACCATCTTTCGAAATTTTAATACGTTTGGGAAGCAGTAATAGTGGGAAAACACATACTTAAAAAATATTTGTATTAGTTGTGTGGGTCACACATTCTGACGGCCGTCAGAAATATTGACCCTCTGTTTTAATGGCTCTATGAAGACTCTAAATCCGAAAGAATGGCTAAAGATATGTGTGACTTGATAAAATAACTACCACATACCATCTTTGGGAAGCAGTTAGGGTGGAAACACACATAATTAAGAAAACGAATTATTTTCCGTGGGTCACACATTTTGACGGCTGTCAGAAATGGTGACCTATGTGGTAATGGCTCTATGATGACTCTAAATACGAAAGAAAGGCTAAAGATTAGTGTGAATTGATTAAATAACTACCCCAAAACATCTTTCGAAATGTCAATACCTTTGGGAAGCAGTAATGGTGGGAAAAAACATTCTTAAAAAATATTTTGTTGTGGGTCACACATTCTGACGGCCGTCAGAAATGGTGACCTATGTGGTAATGGCTCTATATTGACTCTAAAGCCGAAACAATGGCTCCAGATTAGTTAGACTTGATGAAATAACTACCCCATACCATCTTTCGAAATTTTAATAAGTTTGGGAAGCAGTAATAGTGGGAAAACACATACTTAAAAAATATTTGTATTAGTTGTGTGGGTCACACATTCTGACGGCCGTCAGAAATGGTGACCCTCTGTTTTAATGGCTCTATGAAGACTCTAAATCCGAAAGAATGGCTAAAGATATGTGTGAATTGATGAAATAACTACCACATACCATCTTTGGGAAGCAGTTAGGGTGGGAACACACATAATTAAGAAAACGAATTATTTTCCGTGGGTCACACATTCTGACGGCCGTCAGAAATTGTGACCTATGTGGTAATGGCTCTATGATGACTCTAAATCCCGAAAAAAATGCTCCAGATTAGTGTGAAATAACTATCCCAAACCTTCTTTCGAAGTGTTAATACATTTGGGAAGCAGTTAGGGTGGGAAAACACATAATTAAGAAAACGAATTATTTTCCGTGGGTCACACATTCTGACGGCTGTCAGAAATGGTGACCTATGTGGTAATGGCTCTATGATGACTCTAACTCCGAAAGAATGGCTAAAGATTGGTGTGAATTGATTAAATAACTACCCCAAAACATCTTTCGACATGTCAATACCTTTGGGAAGCAGTAATGGTGGGAAAAAAACATTCTTAAAAATTTTTTTGTTGTGGGTCACACATTCTGACGGCCGTCAAAAATCGTGACCCTCTGTTTTAATGGCTCTATGAAGACTCGAAATCCGAAAGAATGGCTAAAGATAAGTGTGACTTGATGAAATAACTACCACATCTTTGGGAAGCAGTTAGGGTGGAAACACACATAATTAAGAAAACGATTTATTTTCCGTGGTTCACACATTCTGACGGCAGTCAGAAATGGTGACCTATGTGGTAATGGCTCTATGATGACTCTAAATCCGAAAGAAAGGCTAAACATCAGTGTGAATTGATTAAATACCTACCCCAAAACATCTTTCGAAATGTCAATACCTTTGGGAAGCAGTAATGGTGGGAAAAAACATTCTTAAAAAATATTTGTATTAGTTGTGTGGGTCACACATTCTGACGGCCGTCAGAAATGGTGACCCTCTGTTTTAATGGCTCTATGAAGACTCTAAATCCGAAAGAATGGCTAAAGATATGTGTGACTTGATAAAATAACTACCACATACCATCTTTGGGAAGCAGTTAGGGTGGAAACACACATAATTAAGAAAACGAATTATTTTCCGTGGGTCACACATTCTGACGGCTGTCAGAAATGGTGACCTATGTGGTAATGGCTCTATGATGACTCTAAATCCGAAAGAAAGGCTAAAGATTAGTGTGAATTGATTAAATAACTACCCCAAAACATCTTTCGAAATGTCAATACCTTTGGGAAGCAGTAATGGTGGGAAAAAACATTCTTAAAAAATATTTTGTTGTGGGTCACACATTCTGACGGCCGTCAGAAATGGTGACCTATGTGGTAATGGCTCTATATTGACTCTAAAGCCGAAACAATGGCTCCAGATTAGTTAGACTTGATGAAATAACTACCCCATACCATCTTTCGAAATTTTAATACGTTTGGGAAGCAGTAATAGTGGGAAAACACATACTTAAAAAATATTTGTATTAGTTGTGTGGGTCACACATTCTGACGGCCGTCAGAAATATTGACCCTCTGTTTTAATGGCTCTATGAAGACTCTAAATCCGAAAGAATGGCTAAAGATATGTGTGACTTGATAAAATAACTACCACATACCATCTTTGGGAAGCAGTTAGGGTGGAAACACACATAATTAAGAAAACGAATTATTTTCCGTGGGTCACACATTTTGACGGCTGTCAGAAATGGTGACCTATGTGGTAATGGCTCTATGATGACTCTAAATACGAAAGAAAGGCTAAAGATTAGTGTGAATTGATTAAATAACTACCCCAAAACATCTTTCGAAATGTCAATACCTTTGGGAAGCAGTAATGGTGGGAAAAAACATTCTTAAAAAATATTTTGTTGTGGGTCACACATTCTGACGGCCGTCAGAAATGGTGACCTATGTGGTAATGGCTCTATATTGACTCTAAAGCCGAAACAATGGCTCCAGATTAGTTAGACTTGATGAAATAACTACCCCATACCATCTTTCGAAATTTTAATAAGTTTGGGAAGCAGTAATAGTGGGAAAACACATACTTAAAAAATATTTGTATTAGTTGTGTGGGTCACACATTCTGACGGCCGTCAGAAATGGTGACCCTCTGTTTTAATGGCTCTATGAAGACTCTAAATCCGAAAGAATGGCTAAAGATAAGTGTGAATTGATGAAATAACTACCACATACCATCTTTGGGAAGCAGTTAGGGTGGGAACACACATAATTAAGAAAACGAATTATTTTCCGTGGGTCACACATTCTGACGGCCGTCAGAAATTGTGACCTATGTGGTAATGGCTCTATGATGACTCTAAATCCCGAAAAAAATGCTCCAGATTAGTGTGAAATGATAAAATAACTATCCCAAACCTTCTTTCGAAGTGTTAATACATTTGGGAAGCAGTTAGGGTGGGAAAACACATAATTAAGAAAACGAATTATTTTCCGTGGGTCACACATTCTGACGGCTGTCAGAAATGGTGACCTATGTGGTAATGGCTCTATGATGACTCTAACTCCGAAAGAATGGCTAAAGATTGGTGTGAATTGATTAAATAACTACCCCAAAACATCTTTCGACATGTCAATACCTTTGGGAAGCAGTAATGGTGGGAAAAAAACATTCTTAAAATTTTTTTTGTTGTGGGTCACACATTCTGACGGCCGTCAAAAATCGTGACCCTCTGTTTTAATGGCTCTATGAAGACTCGAAATCCGAAAGAATGGCTAAAGATAAGTGTGACTTGATGAAATAACTACCACATACCATCTTTGGGAAGCAGTTAGGGTGGAAACACACATAATTAAGAAAACGATTTATTTTCCGTGGTTCACACATTCTGACGGCTGTCAGAAATGGTGACCTATGTGGTAATGGCTCTATGATGACTCTAAATCCGAAAGAAAGGCTAAACATCAGTGTGAATTGATTAAATACCTACCCCAAAACATCTTTCGAAATGTCAATACCTTTGGGAAGCAGTAATGGTGGGAAAAAACATTCTTAAAAAATATTTGTATTAGTTGTGTGGGTCACACATTCTGACGGCCGTCAGAAATGGTGACCCTCTGTTTTAATGGCTCTATGAAGACTCTAAATCCGAAAGAATGGCTAAAGATATGTGTGACTTGATAAAATAACTACCACATACCATCTTTGGGAAGCAGTTAGGGTGGGAACACACATAATTAAGAAAACGAATTATTTTCCGTGGGTCACACATTCTGACGGCCGTCAGAAATTGTGACCTATGTGGTAATGGCTCTATGATGACTCTAAATCCCGAAAAAAATGCTCCAGATTAGTGTGAAATAACTATCCCAAACCTTCTTTCGAAGTGTTAATACATTTGGGAAGCAGTTAGGGTGGGAAAACACATAATTAAGAAAACGAATTATTTTCCGTGGGTCACACATTCTGACGGCTGTCAGAAATGGTGACCTATGTGGTAATGGCTCTATGATGACTCTAACTCCGAAAGAATGGCTAAAGATTGGTGTGAATTGATTAAATAACTACCCCAAAACATCTTTCGACATGTCAATACCTTTGGGAAGCAGTAATGGTGGGAAAAAAACATTCTTAAAATTTTTTTTGTTGTGGGTCACACATTCTGACGGCCGTCAAAAATCGTGACCCTCTGTTTTAATGGCTCTATGAAGACTCGAAATCCGAAAGAATGGCTAAAGATAAGTGTGACTTGATGAAATAACTACCACATACCATCTTTGGGAAGCAGTTAGGGTGGAAACACACATAATTAAGAAAACGATTTATTTTCCGTGGTTCACACATTCTGACGGCTGTCAGAAATGGTGACCTATGTGGTAATGGCTCTATGATGACTCTAAATCCGAAAGAAAGGCTAAACATCAGTGTGAATTGATTAAATACCTACCCCAAAACATCTTTCGAAATGTCAATACCTTTGGGAAGCAGTAATGGTGGGAAAAAACATTCTTAAAAAATATTTGTATTAGTTGTGTGGGTCACACATTCTGACGGCCGTCAGAAATGGTGACCCTCTGTTTTAATGGCTCTATGAAGACTCTAAATCCGAAAGAATGGCTAAAGATATGTGTGACTTGATAAAATAACTACCACATACCATCTTTGGGAAGCAGTTAGGGTGGAAACACACATAATTAAGAAAACGAATTATTTTCCGTGGGTCACACATTCTGACGGCTGTCAGAAATGGTGACCTATGTGGTAATGGCTCTATGATGACTCTAAATCCGAAAGAAAGGCTAAAGATTAGTGTGAATTGATTAAATAACTACCCCAAAACATCTTTCGAAATGTCAATACCTTTGGGAAGCAGTAATGGTGGGAAAAAACATTCTTAAAAAATATTTTGTTGTGGGTCACACATTCTGACG
Source organism: Hypomesus nipponensis (assembly GCF_054491055.1). Classification (NCBI taxonomy): domain Eukaryota; kingdom Metazoa; phylum Chordata; class Actinopteri; order Osmeriformes; family Osmeridae; genus Hypomesus; species Hypomesus nipponensis. The sequence continues at coordinate 11,002,917 of NC_140370.1, read as the reverse complement.
GCCGTCAGAAATGGTGACCTATGTGGTAATGGCTCTATATTGACTCTAAAGCCGAAACAATGGCTCCAGATTAGTTAGACTTGATGAAATAACTACCCCATACCATCTTTCGAAATTTTAATACGTTTGGGAAGCAGTAATAGTGGGAAAACACATACTTAAAAAATATTTGTATTAGTTGTGTGGGTCACACATTCTGACGGCCGTCAGAAATGGTGACCCTCTGTTTTAATGGCTCTATGAAGACTCTAAATCCGAAAGAATGGCTAAAGATAAGTGTGAATTGATGAAATAACTACCACATACCATCTTTGGGAAGCAGTTAGGGTGGGAACACACATAATTAAGAAAACGAATTATTTTCCGTGGGTCACACATTCTGACGGCCGTCAGAAATTGTGACCTATGTGGTAATGGCTCTATGATGACTCTAAATCCCGAAAAAAATGCTCCAGATTAGTGTGAAATGATAAAATAACTATCCCAAACCTTCTTTCGAAGTGTTAATACATTTGGGAAGCAGTTAGGGTGGGAAAACACATAATTAAGAAAACGAATTATTTTCCGTGGGTCACACATTCTGACGGCTGTCAGAAATGGTGACCTATGTGGTAATGGCTCTATGATGACTCTAACTCCGAAAGAATGGCTAAAGATTGGTGTGAATTGATTAAATAACTACCCCAAAACATCTTTCGACATGTCAATACCTTTGGGAAGCAGTAATGGTGGGAAAAAAACATTCTTAAAATTTTTTTTGTTGTGGGTCACACATTCTGACGGCCGTCAAAAATCGTGACCCTCTGTTTTAATGGCTCTATGAAGACTCGAAATCCGAAAGAATGGCTAAAGATAAGTGTGACTTGATGAAATAACTACCACATCTTTGGGAAGCAGTTAGGGTGGAAACACACATAATTAAGAAAACGATTTATTTTCCGTGGTTCACACATTCTGACGGCTGTCAGAAATGGTGACCTATGTGGTAATGGCTCTATGATGACTCTAAATCCGAAAGAAAGGCTAAACATCAGTGTGAATTGATTAAATACCTACCCCAAAACATCTTTCGAAATGTCAATACCTTTGGGAAGCAGTAATGGTGGGAAAAAACATTCTTAAAAAATATTTGTATTAGTTGTGTGGGTCACACATTCTGACGGCCGTCAGAAATGGTGACCCTCTGTTTTAATGGCTCTATGAAGACTCTAAATCCGAAAGAATGGCTAAAGATATGTGTGACTTGATAAAATAACTACCACATACCATCTTTGGGAAGCAGTTAGGGTGGAAACACACATAATTAAGAAAACGAATTATTTTCCGTGGGTCACACATTCTGACGGCTGTCAGAAATGGTGACCTATGTGGTAATGGCTCTATGATGACTCTAAATCCGAAAGAAAGGCTAAAGATTAGTGTGAATTGATTAAATAACTACCCCAAAACATCTTTCGAAATGTCAATACCTTTGGGAAGCAGTAATGGTGGGAAAAAACATTCTTAAAAAATATTTTGTTGTGGGTCACACATTCTGACGGCCGTCAGAAATGGTGACCTATGTGGTAATGGCTCTATATTGACTCTAAAGCCGAAACAATGGCTCCAGATTAGTTAGACTTGATGAAATAACTACCCCATACCATCTTTCGAAATTTTAATACGTTTGGGAAGCAGTAATAGTGGGAAAACACATACTTAAAAAATATTTGTATTAGTTGTGTGGGTCACACATTCTGACGGCCGTCAGAAATATTGACCCTCTGTTTTAATGGCTCTATGAAGACTCTAAATCCGAAAGAATGGCTAAAGATATGTGTGACTTGATAAAATAACTACCACATACCATCTTTGGGAAGCAGTTAGGGTGGAAACACACATAATTAAGAAAACGAATTATTTTCCGTGGGTCACACATTCTGACGGCCGTCAGAAATTGTGACCTATGTGGTAATGGCTCTATGATGACTCTAAATCCCGAAAAAAATGCTCCAGATTAGTGTGAAATGATAAAATAACTATCCCAAAACATCTTTCGAAATGTCAATACCTTTGGGAAGCAGTTAGGGTGGGAAAACACATAATTAAGAAAACGAATTATTTTCCGTGGGTCACACATTCTGACGGCTGTCAGAAATGGTGACCTATGTGGTAATGGCTCTATGATGACTCCAACTCCGAAAGAATGGCTAAAGATTGGTGTGAATTGATTAAATAACTACCCCAAAACATCTTTCGACATGTCAATACCTTTGGGAAGCAGTAATGGTGGGAAAAAAACATTCTTAAAAAATATTTTGTTGTGGGTCACACATTCTGACGGCCGTCAAAAATCGTGACCCTCTGTTTTAATGGCTCTATGAAGACTCGAAATCCGAAAGAATGGCTAAAGATAAGTGTGACTTGATGAAATAACTACCACATACCATCTTTGGGAAGCAGTTAGGGTGGAAACACACATAATTAAGAAAACGATTTATTTTCCGTGGTTCACACATTCTGACGGCTGTCAGAAATGGTGACCTATGTGGTAATGGCTCTATGATGACTCTAAATCCGAAAGAAAGGCTAAACATCAGTGTGAATTGATTAAATACCTACCCCAAAACATCTTTCGAAATGTCAATACCTTTGGGAAGCAGTAATGGTGGGAAAAAACATTCTTAAAAAATATTTGTATTAGTTGTGTGGGTCACACATTCTGACGGCCGTCAGAAATGGTGACCCTCTGTTTTAATGGCTCTATGAAGACTCTAAATCCGAAAGAATGGCTAAAGATATGTGTGACTTGATAAAATAACTACCACATACCATCTTTGGGAAGCAGTTAGGGTGGGAACACACATAATTAAGAAAACGAATTATTTTCCGTGGGTCACACATTCTGACGGCCGTCAGAAATTGTGACCTATGTGGTAATGGCTCTATGATGACTCTAAATCCCGAAAAAAATGCTCCAGATTAGTGTGAAATGATAAAATAACTATCCCAAACCTTCTTTCGAAGTGTTAATACATTTGGGAAGCAGTTAGGGTGGGAAAACACATAATTAAGAAAACGAATTATTTTCCGTGGGTCACACATTCTGACGGCTGTCAGAAATGGTGACCTATGTGGTAATGGCTCTATGATGACTCTAACTCCGAAAGAATGGCTAAAGATTGGTGTGAATTGATTAAATAACTACCCCAAAACATCTTTCGACATGTCAATACCTTTGGGAAGCAGTAATGGTGGGAAAAAAACATTCTTAAAAAATATTTTGTTGTGGGTCACACATTCTGACGGCCGTCAAAAATCGTGACCCTCTGTTTTAATGGCTCTATGAAGACTCGAAATCCGAAAGAATGGCTAAAGATAAGTGTGACTTGATGAAATAACTACCACATACCATCTTTGGGAAGCAGTTAGGGTGGAAACACACATAATTAAGAAAACGATTTATTTTCCGTGGTTCACACATTCTGACGGCTGTCAGAAATGGTGACCTATGTGGTAATGGCTCTATGATGACTCTAAATCCGAAAGAAAGGCTAAACATCAGTGTGAATTGATTAAATACCTACCCCAAAACATCTTTCGAAATGTCAATACCTTTGGGAAGCAGTAATGGTGGGAAAAAACATTCTTAAAAAATATTTGTATTAGTTGTGTGGGTCACACATTCTGACGGCCGTCAGAAATGGTGACCCTCTGTTTTAATGGCTCTATGAAGACTCTAAATCCGAAAGAATGGCTAAAGATATGTGTGACTTGATAAAATAACTACCACATACCATCTTTGGGAAGCAGTTAGGGTGGAAACACACATAATTAAGAAAACGAATTATTTTCCGTGGGTCACACATTCTGACGGCTGTCAGAAATGGTGACCTATGTGGTAATGGCTCTATGATGACTCTAAATCCGAAAGAAAGGCTAAAGATTAGTGTGAATTGATTAAATAACTACCCCAAAACATCTTTCGAAATGTCAATACCTTTGGGAAGCAGTAATGGTGGGAAAAAACATTCTTAAAAAATATTTTGTTGTGGGTCACACATTCTGACGGCCGTCAGAAATGGTGACCTATGTGGTAATGGCTCTATATTGACTCTAAAGCCGAAACAATGGCTCCAGATTAGTTAGACTTGATGAAATAACTACCCCATACCATCTTTCGAAATTTTAATACGTTTGGGAAGCAGTAATAGTGGGAAAACACATACTTAAAAAATATTTGTATTAGTTGTGTGGGTCACACATTCTGACGGCCGTCAGAAATGGTGACCCTCTGTTTTAATGGCTCTATGAAGACTCTAAATCCGAAAGAATGGCTAAAGATAAGTGTGAATTGATGAAATAACTACCACATACCATCTTTGGGAAGCAGTTAGGGTGGGAACACACATAATTAAGAAAACGAATTATTTTCCGTGGGTCACACATTCTGACGGCCGTCAGAAATTGTGACCTATGTGGTAATGGCTCTATGATGACTCTAAATCCCGAAAAAAATGCTCCAGATTAGTGTGAAATGATAAAATAACTATCCCAAACCTTCTTTCGAAGTGTTAATACATTTGGGAAGCAGTTAGGGTGGGAAAACACATAATTAAGAAAACGAATTATTTTCCGTGGGTCACACATTCTGACGGCTGTCAGAAATGGTGACCTATGTGGTAATGGCTCTATGATGACTCTAACTCCGAAAGAATGGCTAAAGATTGGTGTGAATTGATTAAATAACTACCCCAAAACATCTTTCGACATGTCAATACCTTTGGGAAGCAGTAATGGTGGGAAAAAAACATTCTTAAAAAATATTTTGTTGTGGGTCACACATTCTGACGGCCGTCAAAAATCGTGACCCTCTGTTTTAATGGCTCTATGAAGACTCGAAATCCGAAAGAATGGCTAAAGATAAGTGTGACTTGATGAAATAACTACCACATACCATCTTTGGGAAGCAGTTAGGGTGGAAACACACATAATTAAGAAAAGGAATTATTTTCCGTGGGTCACACATTCTGACGGCTGTCAGAAATGGTGACCTATGTGGTAATGGCTCTATGATGACTCTAAATCCGAAAGAAAGGCTAAACATCAGTGTGAATTGATTAAATACCTACCCCAAAACATCTTTCGAAATGTCAATACCTTTGGGAAGCAGTAATGGTGGGAAAAAACATTCTTAAAAAATATTTTGTTGTGGGTCACACATTCTGACGGCCGTCAGAAATGGTGACCCTCTGTTTTAATGGCTCTATGAAGACTCGAAATCCGAAAGAATGGCTAAAGATAAGTGTGACTTGATGAAATAACTACCACATACCATCTTTGGGAAGCAGTTAGGGTGGAAACACACATAATTAAGAAAACGATTTATTTTCCGTGGGTCACACATTCTGACGGCTGTCAGAAATGGTGACCTATGTGGTAATGGCTCTATGATGACTCTAAATCCGAAAGAAAGGCTAAACATCAGTGTGAATTGATTAAATACCTACCCCAAAACATCTTTCGAAATGTCAATACCTTTGGGAAGCAGTAATGGTGGGAAAAAACATTCTTAAAAAATATTTGTATTAGTTGTGTGGGTCACACATTCTGACGGCCGTCAGAAATGGTGACCCTCTGTTTTAATGGCTCTATTAAGACTCTAAATCCGAAAGAATGGCTAAAGATATGTGTGACTTGATAAAATAACTACCACATACCATCTTTGGGAAGCAGTTAGGGTGGAAACACACATAATTAAGAAAACGAATTATTTTCCGTGGGTCACACATTCTGACGGCTGTCAGAAATGGTGACCTATGTGGTAATGGCTCTATGATGACTCTAAATCCGAAAGAAAGGCTAAAGATTAGTGTGAATTGATTAAATAACTACCCCAAAACATCTTTCGAAATGTCAATACCTTTGGGAAGCAGTAATGGTGGGAAAAAACATTCTTAAAAAATATTTTGTTGTGGGTCACACATTCTGACGGCCGTCAGAAATGGTGACCTATGTGGTAATGGCTCTATATTGACTCTAAAGCCGAAACAATGGCTCCAGATTAGTTAGACTTGATGAAATAACTACCCCATACCATCTTTCGAAATTTTAATACGTTTGGGAAGCAGTAATAGTGGGAAAACACATACTTAAAAAATATTTGTATTAGTTGTGTGGGTCACACATTCTGACGGCCGTCAGAAATGGTGACCCTCTGTTTTAATGGCTCTATGAAGACTCTAAATCCGAAAGAATGGCTAAAGATAAGTGTGAATTGATAAAATAACTACCACATACCATCTTTGGGAAGCAGTTAGGGTGGGAACACACATAATTAAGAAAACTAATTATTTTCCGTGGGTCACACATTCTGACGGCCGTCAGAAATTGTGACCTATGTGGTAATGGCTCTATGATGACTCTAAATCCGAAAGAAAGGCTAAACATCAGTGTGAATTGATTAAATACCTACCCCAAAACATCTTTCGAAATGTCAATACCTTTGGGAAGCAGTAATGGTGGGAAAAAACATTCTTAAAAAATATTTTGTTGTGGGTCACACATTCTGACGGCCGTCAGAAATGGTGACCCTCTGTTTTAATGGCTCTATGAAGACTCGAAATCCGAAAGAATGGCTAAAGATAAGTGTGACTTGATGAAATAACTACCACATACCATCTTTGGGAAGCAGTTAGGGTGGAAACACACATAATTAAGAAAACGATTTATTTTCCGTGGGTCACACATTCTGACGGCTGTCAGAAATGGTGACCTATGTGGTAATGGCTCTATGATGACTCTAAATCCGAAAGAAAGGCTAAACATCAGTGTGAATTGATTAAATACCTACCCCAAAACATCTTTCGAAATGTCAATACCTTTGGGAAGCAGTAATGGTGGGAAAAAACATTCTTAAAAAATATTTGTATTAGTTGTGTGGGTCACACATTCTGACGGCCGTCAGAAATGGTGACCCTCTGTTTTAATGGCTCTATTAAGACTCTAAATCCGAAAGAATGGCTAAAGATATGTGTGACTTGATAAAATAACTACCACATACCATCTTTGGGAAGCAGTTAGGGTGGAAACACACATAATTAAGAAAACGAATTATTTTCCGTGGGTCACACATTCTGACGGCTGTCAGAAATGGTGACCTATGTGGTAATGGCTCTATGATGACTCTAAATCCGAAAGAAAGGCTAAAGATTAGTGTGAATTGATTAAATAACTACCCCAAAACATCTTTCGAAATGTCAATACCTTTGGGAAGCAGTAATGGTGGGAAAACACATACTTAAAAAATATTTGTATTAGTTGTGTGGGTCACACATTCTGACGGCCGTCAGAAATGGTGACCCTCTGTTTTAATGGCTCTATGAAGACTCTAAATCCGAAAGAATGGCTAAAGATAAGTGTGAATTGATGAAATAACTACCACATACCATCTTTGGGAAGCAGTTAGGGTGGGAACACACATAATTAAGAAAACGAATTATTTTCCGTGGGTCACACATTCTGACGGCCGTCAGAAATTGTGACCTATGTGGTAATGGCTCTATGATGACTCTAAATCCCGAAAAAAATGCTCCAGATTAGTGTGAAATAACTATCCCAAACCTTCTTTCGAAGTGTTAATACATTTGGGAAGCAGTTAGGGTGGGAAAACACATAATTAAGAAAACGAATTATTTTCCGTGGGTCACACATTCTGACGGCTGTCAGAAATGGTGACCTATGTGGTAATGGCTCTATGATGACTCTAACTCCGAAAGAATGGCTAAAGATTGGTGTGAATTGATTAAATAACTACCCCAAAACATCTTTCGACATGTCAATACCTTTGGGAAGCAGTAATGGTGGGAAAAAAACATTCTTAAAATTTTTTTTGTTGTGGGTCACACATTCTGACGGCCGTCAAAAATCGTGACCCTCTGTTTTAATGGCTCTATGAAGACTCGAAATCCGAAAGAATGGCTAAAGATAAGTGTGACTTGATGAAATAACTACCACATCTTTGGGAAGCAGTTAGGGTGGAAACACACATAATTAAGAAAACGATTTATTTTCCGTGGTTCACACATTCTGACGGCTGTCAGAAATGGTGACCTATGTGGTAATGGCTCTATGATGACTCTAAATCCGAAAGAAAGGCTAAACATCAGTGTGAATTGATTAAATACCTACCCCAAAACATCTTTCGAAATGTCAATACCTTTGGGAAGCAGTAATGGTGGGAAAAAACATTCTTAAAAAATATTTGTATTAGTTGTGTGGGTCACACATTCTGACGGCCGTCAGAAATGGTGACCCTCTGTTTTAATGGCTCTATGAAGACTCTAAATCCGAAAGAATGGCTAAAGATATGTGTGACTTGATAAAATAACTACCACATACCATCTTTGGGAAGCAGTTAGGGTGGAAACACACATAATTAAGAAAACGAATTATTTTCCGTGGGTCACACATTCTGACGGCTGTCAGAAATGGTGACCTATGTGGTAATGGCTCTATGATGACTCTAAATCCGAAAGAAAGGCTAAAGATTAGTGTGAATTGATGAAATAACTACCACATCTTTGGGAAGCAGTTAGGGTGGAAACACACATAATTAAGAAAACGATTTATTTTCCGTGGTTCACACATTCTGACGGCTGTCAGAAATGGTGACCTATGTGGTAATGGCTCTATGATGACTCTAAATCCGAAAGAAAGGCTAAACATCAGTGTGAATTGATTAAATACCTACCCCAAAACATCTTTCGAAATGTCAATACCTTTGGGAAGCAGTAATGGTGGGAAAAAACATTCTTAAAAAATATTTGTATTAGTTGTGTGGGTCACACATTCTGACGGCCGTCAGAAATGGTGACCCTCTGTTTTAATGGCTCTATGAAGACTCTAAATCCGAAAGAATGGCTAAAGATATGTGTGACTTGATAAAATAACTACCACATACCATCTTTGGGAAGCAGTTAGGGTGGAAACACACATAATTAAGAAAACGAATTATTTTCCGTGGGTCACACATTCTGACGGCTGTCAGAAATGGTGACCTATGTGGTAATGGCTCTATGATGACTCTAAATCCGAAAGAAAGGCTAAAGATTAGTGTGAATTGATTAAATAACTACCCCAAAACATCTTTCGAAATGTCAATACCTTTGGGAAGCAGTAATGGTGGGAAAAAACATTCTTAAAAAATATTTTGTTGTGGGTCACACATTCTGACGGCCGTCAGAAATGGTGACCTATGTGGTAATGGCTCTATATTGACTCTAAAGCCGAAACAATGGCTCCAGATTAGTTAGACTTGATGAAATAACTACCCCATACCATCTTTCGAAATTTTAATACGTTTGGGAAGCAGTAATAGTGGGAAAACACATACTTAAAAAATATTTGTATTAGTTGTGTGGGTCACACATTCTGACGGCCGTCAGAAATATTGACCCTCTGTTTTAATGGCTCTATGAAGACTCTAAATCCGAAAGAATGGCTAAAGATATGTGTGACTTGATGAAATAACTACCACATACCATCTTTGGGAAGCAGTTAGGGTGGAAACACACATAATTAAGAAAACGAATTATTTTCCGTGGGTCACACATTTTGACGGCTGTCAGAAATGGTGACCTATGTGGTAATGGCTCTATGATGACTCTAAATCCGAAAGAAAGGCTAAAGATTAGTGTGAATTGATTAAATAACTACCCCAAAACATCTTTCGAAATGTCAATACCTTTGGGAAGCAGTAATGGTGGGAAAAAACATTCTTAAAAAATATTTTGTTGTGGGTCACACATTCTGACGGCCGTCAGAAATGGTGACCTATGTGGTAATGGCTCTATATTGACTCTAAAGCCGAAACAATGGCTCCAGATTAGTTAGACTTGATGAAATAACTTCCCTTATACCATCTTTCGAAATTTTAATACGTTTGGGAAGCAGTAATAGTGGGAAAACACATACTTAAAAAATATTTGTATTAGTTGTGTGGGTCACACATTCTGACGGCCGTCAGAAATGGTGACCCTCTGTTTTAATGGCTCTATGAAGACTCTAAATCCGAAAGAATGGCTAAAGATAAGTGTGAATTGATGAAATAACTACCACATACCATCTTTGGGAAGCAGTTAGGGTGGGAACACACATAATTAAGAAAACGAATTATTTTCCGTGGGTCACACATTCTGACGGCCGTCAGAAATTGTGACCTATGTGGTAATGGCTCTATGATGACTCTAAATCCCGAAAAAAATGCTCCAGATTAGTGTGAAATGATAAAATAACTATCCCAAACCTTCTTTCGAAGTGTTAATACATTTGGGAAGCAGTTAGGGTGGGAAAACACATAATTAAGAAAACGAATTATTTTCCGTGGGTCACACATTCTGACGGCTGTCAGAAATGGTGACCTATGTGGTAATGGCTCTATGATGACTCCAACTCCGAAAGAATGGCTAAAGATTGGTGTGAATTGATTAAATAACTACCCCAAAACATCTTTCGACATGTCAATACCTTTGGGAAGCAGTAATGGTGGGAAAAAAACATTCTTAAAAAATATTTTGTTGTGGGTCACACATTCTGACGGCCGTCAAAAATCGTGACCCTCTGTTTTAATGGCTCTATGAAGACTCGAAATCCGAAAGAATGGCTAAAGATAAGTGTGACTTGATGAAATAACTACCACATACCATCTTTGGGAAGCAGTTAGGGTGGAAACACACATAATTAAGAAAACGATTTATTTTCCGTGGTTCACACATTCTGACGGCTGTCAGAAATGGTGACCTATGTGGTAATGGCTCTATGATGACTCTAAATCCGAAAGAAAGGCTAAACATCAGTGTGAATTGATTAAATACCTACCCCAAAACATCTTTCGAAATGTCAATACCTTTGGGAAGCAGTAATGGTGGGAAAAAACATTCTTAAAAAATATTTGTATTAGTTGTGTGGGTCACACATTCTGACGGCCGTCAGAAATGGTGACCCTCTGTTTTAATGGCTCTATGAAGACTCTAAATCCGAAAGAATGGCTAAAGATATGTGTGACTTGATAAAATAACTACCACATACCATCTTTGGGAAGCAGTTAGGGTGGGAACACACATAATTAAGAAAACGAATTATTTTCCGTGGGTCACACATTCTGACGGCCGTCAGAAATGGTGACCTATGTGGTAATGGCTCTATGATGACTCTAAATCCCGAAAAAAATGCTCCAGATTAGTGTGAAATGATAAAATAACTATCCCAAACCTTCTTTCGAAGTGTTAATACATTTGGGAAGCAGTTAGGGTGGGAAAACACATAATTAAGAAAACGAATTATTTTCCGTGGGTCACACATTCTGACGGCTGTCAGAAATGGTGACCTATGTGGTAATGGCTCTATGATGACTCTAACTCCGAAAGAATGGCTAAAGATTGGTGTGAATTGATTAAATAACTACCCCAAAACATCTTTCGACATGTCAATACCTTTGGGAAGCAGTAATGGTGGGAAAAAAACATTCTTAAAAAATATTTTGTTGTGGGTCACACATTCTGACGGCCGTAAAAAATGGTGACCCTCTGTTTTAATGGCTCTATGAAGACTCTAAATCCGAAAGAATGGCTAAAGATAAGTGTGACTTGATGAAATAACTACCACATACCATCTTTGGGAAGCAGTTAGGGTGGAAACACACATAATTAAGAAAAGGAATTATTTTCCGTGGGTCACACATTCTGACGGCTGTCAGAAATGGTGACCTATGTGGTAATGGCTCTATGATGACTCTAAATCCGAAAGAAAGGCTAAACATCAGTGTGAATTGATTAAATACCTACCCCAAAACATCTTTCGAAATGTCAATACCTTTGGGAAGCAGTAATGGTGGGAAAAAACATTCTTAAAAAATATTTTGTTGTGGGTCACACATTCTGACGGCCGTCAGAAATGGTGACCCTCTGTTTTAATGGCTCTATGAAGACTCGAAATCCGAAAGAATGGCTAAAGATAAGTGTGACTTGATGAAATAACTACCACATACCATCTTTGGGAAGCAGTTAGGGTGGAAACACACATAATTAAGAAAAGGAATTATTTTCCGTGGGTCACACATTCTGACGGCTGTCAGAAATGGTGACCTATGTGGTAATGGCTCTATGATGACTCTAAATCCGAAAGAAAGGCTAAACATCAGTGTGAGTTGATTAAATACCTACCCCAAAACATCTTTCGAAATGTCAATACCTTTGGGAAGCAGTAATGGTGGGAAAAAACATTCTTAAAAAATATTTTGTTGTGGGTCACACATTCTGACGGCCGTCAGAAATGGTGACCCTCTGTTTTAATGGCTCTATATTGACTCTAAAGACGAAACAATGGCTCCAGATTAGTTAGACTTGATGAATTAACTACCCCATACCATCTTTCGAAATTTTAATACGTTTGGGAAGCAGTAATAGTGGGAAAACACATACTTAAAAAATATTTGTATTAGTTGTGTGGGTCACACATTCTGACGGCCGTCAGAAATTGTGACCCTCTGTTTTAATGGCTCTATGAAGACTCTAAATCCGAAAGAATGGCTAAAGATAATTGTTAATGGATGAAATAACTACCACATACCATCTTTGGGAAGCAGTTAGGGTGGAAACACACATAATTAAGAAAAGGAATTATTTTCCGTGGGTCACACATTCTGACGGCTGTCAGAAATGGTGACCTATGTGGTAATGGCTCTATGATGACTCTAACTCCGAAAGAATGGCTAAAGATTGGTGTGAATTGATTAAATAACTACCCCAAAACATCTTTCGACATGTCAATACCTTTGGGAAGCAGTAATGGTGGGAAAAAAACATTCTTAAATTTTTTTTTGTTGTGGGTCACACATTCTGACGGCCGTCAAAAATCGTGACCCTCTGTTTTAATGGCTCTATGAAGACTCGAAATCCGAAAGAATGGCTAAAGATAAGTGTGACTTGATGAAATAACTACCACATCTTTGGGAAGCAGTTAGGGTGGAAACACACATAATTAAGAAAACGATTTATTTTCCGTGGTTCACACATTCTGACGGCTGTCAGAAATGGTGACCTATGTGGTAATGGCTCTATGATGACTCTAAATCCGAAAGAAAGGCTAAACATCAGTGTGAATTGATTAAATACCTACCCCAAAACATCTTTCGAAATGTCAATACCTTTGGGAAGCAGTAATGGTGGGAAAAAACATTCTTAAAAAATATTTGTATTAGTTGTGTGGGTCACACATTCTGACGGCCGTCAGAAATGGTGACCCTCTGTTTTAATGGCTCTATGAAGACTCTAAATCCGAAAGAATGGCTAAAGATATGTGTGACTTGATAAAATAACTACCACATACCATCTTTGGGAAGCAGTTAGGGTGGGAAAACACATAATTAAGAAAACGAATTATTTTCCGTGGGTCACACATTCTGACGGCTGTCAGAAATGGTGACCAATGTGGTAATGGCTCTATGATGACTCTAACTCCGAAAGAATGGCTAAAGATTGGTGTGAATTGATTAAATAACTACCCCAAAACATCTTTCGACATGTCAATACCTTTGGGAAGCAGTAATGGTGGGAAAAAAACATTCTTAAAAATTGTTTTGTTGTGGGTCACACATTCTGACGGCCGTCAAAAATCGTGACCCTCTGTTTTAATGGCTCTATGAAGACTCGAAATCCGAAAGAATGGCTAAAGATAAGTGTGACTTGATGAAATAACTACCACATACCATCTTTGGGAAGCAGTTAGGGTGGAAACACACATAATTAAGAAAACGATTTATTTTCCGTGGTTCACACATTCTGACGGCTGTCAGAAATGGTGACCTATGTGGTAATGGCTCTATGATGACTCTAAATCCGAAAGAAAGGCTAAACATCAGTGTGAATTGATTAAATACCTACCCCAAAACATCTTTCGAAATGTCAATACCTTTGGGAAGCAGTAACGGTGGGAAAAAACATTCTTAAAAAATATTTGTATTAGTTGTGTGGGTCACACATTCTGACGGCCGTCAGAAATGGTGACCCTCTGTTTTAATGGCTCTATGAAGACTCTAAATCCGAAAGAATGGCTAAAGATATGTGTGACTTGATAAAATAACTACCACATACCATCTTTGGGAAGCAGTTAGGGTGGAAACACACATAATTAAGAAAACGAATTATTTTCCGTGGGTCACACATTCTGACGGCTGTCAGAAATGGTGACCTATGTGGTAATGGCTCTATGATGACTCTAAATCCGAAAGAAAGGCTAAAGATTAGTGTGAATTGATTAAATAACTACCCCAAAACATCTTTCGAAATGTCAATACCTTTGGGAAGCAGTAATGGTGGGAAAAAACATTCTTAAAAAATATTTTGTTGTGGGTCACACATTCTGACGGCCGTCAGAAATGGTGACCTATGTGGTAATGGCTCTATATTGACTCTAAAGCCGAAACAATGGCTCCAGATTAGTTAGACTTGATGAAATAACTACCCCATACCATCTTTCGAAATTTTAATACGTTTGGGAAGCAGTAATAGTGGGAAAACACATACTTAAAAAATATTTGTATTAGTTGTGTGGGTCACACATTCTGACGGCCGTCAGAAATGGTGACCCTCTGTTTTAATGGCTATATGAAGACTCTAAATCCGAAAGAATGGCTAAAGATAAGTGTGAATTGATGAAATAACTACCACATACCATCTTTGGGAAGCAGTTAGGGTGGGAACACACATAATTAAGAAAACGAATTATTTTCCGTGGGTCACACATTCTGACGGCCGTCAGAAATTGTGACCTATGTGGTAATGGCTCTATGATGACTCTAAATCCCGAAAAAAATGCTCCAGATTAGTGTGAAATGATAAAATAACTATCCCAAACCTTCTTTCGAAGTGTTAATACATTTGGGAAGCAGTTAGGGTGGGAAAACACATAATTAAGAAAACGAATTATTTTCCGTGGGTCACACATTCTGACGGCTGTCAGAAATGGTGACCTATGTGGTAATGGCTCTATGATGACTCTAACTCCGAAAGAATGGCTAAAGATTGGTGTGAATTGATTAAATAACTACCCCAAAACATCTTTCGACATGTCAATACCTTTGGGAAGCAGTAATGGTGGGAAAAAAACATTCTTAAAAAATATTTTGTTGTGGGTCACACATTCTGACGGCCGTCAAAAATGGTGACCCTCTGTTTTAATGGCTCTATGAAGACTCTAAATCCGAAAGAATGGCTAAAGATAAGTGTGACTTGATGAAATAACTACCACATACCATCTTTGGGAAGCAGTTAGGGTGGAAACACACATAATTAAGAAAAGGAATTATTTTCCGTGGGTCACACATTCTGACGGCTGTCAGAAATGGTGACCTATGTGGTAATGGCTCTATGATGACTCTAAATCCGAAAGAAAGGCTAAACATCAGTGTGAATTGATTAAATACCTACCCCAAAACATCTTTCGAAATGTCAATACCTTTGGGAAGCAGTAATGGTGGGAAAAAACATTCTTAAAAAATATTTTGTTGTGGGTCACACATTCTGACGGCCGTCAGAAATGGTGACCCTCTGTTTTAATGGCTCTATGAAGACTCGAAATCCGAAAGAATGGCTAAAGATAAGTGTGACTTGATGAAATAACTACCACATACCATCTTTGGGAAGCAGTTAGGGTGGAAACACACATAATTAAGAAAAGGAATTATTTTCCGTGGGTCACACATTCTGACGGCTGTCAGAAATGGTGACCTATGTGGTAATGGCTCTATGATGACTCTAAATCCGAAAGAAAGGCTAAACATCAGTGTGAGTTGATTAAATACCTACCCCAAAACATCTTTCGAAATGTCAATACCTTTGGGAAGCAGTAATGGTGGGAAAAAACATTCTTAAAAAATATTTTGTTGTGGGTCACACATTCTGACGGCCGTCAGAAATGGTGACCCTCTGTTTTAATGGCTCTATATTGACTCTAAAGACGAAACAATGGCTCCAGATTAGTTAGACTTGATGAATTAACTACCCCATACCATCTTTCGAAATTTTAATACGTTTGGGAAGCAGTAATAGTGGGAAAACACATACTTAAAAAATATTTGTATTAGTTGTGTGGGTCACACAATCTGACGGCCGTCAGAAATTGTGACCCTCTGTTTTAATGGCTCTATGAAGACTCTAAATCCGAAAGAATGGCTAAAGATAATTGTTAATGGATAAAATAACTACCACATACCATCTTTGGGAAGCAGTTAGGGTGGGAACACACATAATTAAGAAAACGAATTATTTTCCGTGGGTCACACATTCTGACGGCCGTCAGAAATTGTGACCTATGTGGTTATGGCTCTATGATGACTCTAAATCCCGAAAAAAATGCTCCAGATTAGTGTGAAATGATAAAATAACTATCCCAAACCTTCTTTCGAAGTGTTAATACATTTGGGAAGCAGTTAGGGTGGGAAAACACATGATTAAGAAAACGAATTATTTTCCGTGGGTCACACATTCTGACGGCTGTCAGAAATGGTGACCTATGTGGTAATGGCTCTATGATGACTCTAAATCCGAAAGAATGGCTAAAGATTGGTGTGAATTGATTAAATAACTACCCCAAAACATCTTTCGACATGTCAATACCTTTGGGAAGCAGTAATGGTGGGAAAAAACATTCTTAAAAAATATTTTGTTGTGGGTCACACATTCTGACGGCCGTCAGAAATGGTGACCCTCTGTTTTAATGGCTCTATGAAGACTCTAAATCCGAAAGAATGGCTAAAGATAAGTGTGAATTGATAAAATAACTACCACATACCATCTTTGGGAAGCATTTCGGGTGGAAACACACATAATTAAGAAAACGAATTATTTTACGTGGGTCACACATTGTGACGGCCGTCAGAAATGGTGACCCATGTGGCAATGGCTCTATATTGACTCTAAAGCCGAAACAATGGCTCCAGATTAGTGTGAATTGATGAAATAACTACCCCAACCATCTTTCAAAGTTTTAATATATTTGGGAAGCAGTTTGGGTGGGAACACACATGCTTAAATCCTTTTGTTTGTGGGTCACACATTCTGACGGCTGTCAGAAACGGTTACCTCTGTTTTAATGGCTCTATATTGACTCTAAAGCCGAAACAATGGCTCCAGATTAGTGTGACTTGATGAAATAACTACCCCATACCACCTTTCGAAATTTTAATACCTTTGGGAAGCAGTAATAGTGGGAAAACACATTCTTAAAAAATATTTGTATTAGTTGTGTGGGTCACACATTCTGACGGCCGTCAGAAATGGTGACCCTCTGTTTTAATGGATCTATATTGACTCTAAAGCCGAAACAATGGCTCCAGATTAGTGTGACTTGATGAAATAACTACCACATACCATCTTTGGGAAGCAGTTAGGGTGGGAACACACATTCTTAAAAAAACGATATATTTTTTTGTTGGTCACACATTCTGACGGCTGTCAGAAATGGTGACCCATGTGGTAATGGCTCTATGATGACTCTACGTCCGAAAGAAAGGCTAAAGATTAGTGTGAATTGATTAAATAACTACCCCAAAACATCTTTCGAAATGTCAATACCTTTGGGAAGCAGTAATGGTGGGAAAAAACATTCTTAAAAAATATTTTGTTGTGGGTCACACATTCTGACGGCCGTCAGAAATGGTGACCCTCTGTTTTAATGGCTCTATGAGGACTCTAAATCCGAAAGAATGGCTAAAGATATGTGTGACTTGATAAAATAACTACCACATACCATCTTTGGGAAGCAGTTAGGGTGGAAACACACATAATTAAGAAAACGAATTATTTTCCGTGGGTCACACATTCTGACGGCTGTCAGAAATGGTGACCTATGTGGTAATGGCTCTATGATGACTCTAAATCCGAAAGAAAGGCTAAAGATTAGTGTGAATTGATTAAATAACTACCCTAAAACATCTTTCGAAATGTCAATACCTTTGGGAAGCAGTAATGGTGGGAAAAAACATTCTTAAAAAATATTTTGTTGTGGGTCACACATTCTGACGGCCGTCAGAAATGGTGACCTATGTGGTAATGGCTCTATATTGACTCTAAAGCCGAAACAATGGCTCCTGATTAGTTAGACTTGATGAAATAACTACCCCATACCATCTTTCGAAATTTTAATACGTTTGGGAAGCAGTAATAGTGGGAAAACACATACTTAAAAAATATTTGTATTAGTTGTGTGGGTCACACATTCTGACGGCCGTCAGAAATGGTGACCCTCTGTTTTAATGGCTCTATGAAGACTCTAAATCCGAAAGAATGGCTAAAGATAAGTGTGAATTGATAAAATAACTACCACATACCATCTTTGGGAAGCAGTTAGGGTGGAAACACACATAATTAAGAAAACGAATTATTTTCCGTGGGTCACACATTCTGACGGCTGTCAGAAATGGTGACCTATGTGGTAATGGCTCTATGATGACTCTAAATCCGAAAGAAAGGCTAAAGATTAGTGTGAATTGATTAAATAACTACCCCAAAACATCTTTCGAAATGTCAATACCTTTGGGAAGCAGTAATGGTGGGAAAAAACATTCTTAAAAAATATTTTGTTGTGGGTCACACATTCTGACGGCCGTCAGAAATGGTGACCCTCTGTTTTAATGGCTCTATGAAGACTCTAAATCCGAAAGAATGGCTAAAGATAAGTGTGAATTGATAAAATAACTACCACATACCATCTTCGGGAATCATTTCGGGTGGAAACACACATAATTAAGAAAACGAATTATTTTACGTGGGTCACACATTGTGACGGCCGTCAGAAATGGTGACCTATGTGGTAATGGCTCTATATTGACTCTAAATCCGAAACAATGGCTCCAGATTAGTTAGACTTGATGAAATAACTACTACATACCATCTTTCGAAATTTTAATACGTTTGGGAAGCAGTAATAGTGGGAAAACACATACTTAAAAAATATTTGTATTAGTTGTGTGGGTCACACATTCTGACGGCCGTCAGAAATTGTGACCCTCTGTTTTAATGGCTCTATGAAGACTCTAAATCCGAAAGAATGGCTAAAGATAAGTGTGAATGGATAAAATAACTACCACATACCATCTTTGGGAAGCAGTTAGGGTGGGAACACACATAATTAAGAAAACGAATTATTTTCCGTGGGTCACACATTCTGACGGCCGTCAGAAATGGTGACCTATGTGGTAATGGCTCTATATTGACTCTAAAGCCGAAACAATGGCTCCAGATTAGTTAGACTTGATGAAATAACTACCCCATACCATCTTTCGAAATTTTAATACGTTTGGGAAGCAGTAATAGTGGGAAAACACATTCTGACGGCCGTCAGAAATTGTGACCTATGTGGTAATGGCTCTAAAATGACTCTAAATCCGAAAGAATGGCTAAAGATTAGTGTGAATTGATTAAATAACTACCCCAAAACATCTTTCGAAATGTCAATACCTTTGGGAAGCAGTAATGGTGGGAAAAAACATTCTTAAAAAATATTTTGTTGTGGGTCACACATTCTGACGGCCGTCAGAAATGGTGACCCTCTGTTTTAATGGCTCTATGAAGACTCTAAATCCGAAAGAATGGCTACAGATAAGTGTGAATTGATAAAATAACTACCACATACCATCTTTGGGAAGCAGTTAGGGTGGGAACACACATAATTAAGAAAACGAATTATTTTCCGTGGGTCACACATTCTGACGGCCGTCAGAAATTGTGACCTATGTGGTAATGGCTCTATGATGACTCTAAATCCCGAAAAAATGCTCCAGATTAGTGTGAAATGATAAAATAACTATCCCAAACCTTCTTTCGAAGTGTTAATACATTTGGGAAGCAGTTAGGGTGGGAAAACACATGATTAAGAAAACGAATTATTTTCCGTGGGTCACACATTCTGACGGCTGTCAGAAATGGTGACCTATGTGGTAATGGCTCTATGATGACTCTAAATCCGAAAGAATGGCTAAAGATTGGTGTGAATTGATTAAATAACTACCCCAAAACATCTTTCGACATGTCAATACCTTTGGGAAGCAGTAATGGTGGGAAAAAACATTCTTAAAAAATATTTTGTTGTGGGTCACACATTCTGACGGCCGTCAGAAATGGTGACCCTCTGTTTTAATGGCTCTAT
This sequence comes from Hypomesus nipponensis, assembly GCF_054491055.1. NCBI lineage: Eukaryota > Metazoa > Chordata > Actinopteri > Osmeriformes > Osmeridae > Hypomesus > Hypomesus nipponensis. The sequence goes on along the minus strand of NC_140370.1, from coordinate 10,982,736 downwards.
GAAGACTCTAAATCCGAAAGAATGGCTAAAGATTGGTGTGAATTGATTAAATAACTACCCCAAACCATCTTTCGAAATTTTAATACGTTTGGGAAGCAGTAATAGTGGGAAAACACATACTTAAAAAATATTTGTATTAGTTGTGTGGGTCACACATTCTGACGGCCGTCAGAAATGGTGACCCTCTGTTTTAATGGCTCTATGAAGACTCTAAATCCGAAAGAATGGCTAAAGATTGGTGTGAATTGATTAAATAACTACCCCATACCATCTTTCGAAATTTTAATACGTTTGGGAAGCAGTAATAGTGGGAAAACACATACTTAAAAAATATTTGTATTAGTTGTGTGGGTCACACATTCTGACGGCCGTCAGATCCGAAAGAATGGCTAAAGATAAGTGTGACTTGATGAAATAACTACCAAATACCATCTTTGGGAAGCAGTTAGGGTGGGAACACACATAATTAAGAAAACGAATTATTTTCCGTGGGTCACACATTCTGACGGCCGTCAGAAATTGTGACCTATGTGGTAATGGCTCTATGATGACTCTAAATCCCGAAAAAAATGCTCCAGATTAGTGTGAAATGATAAAATAACTATCCCAAACCTTCTTTCGAAGTGTTAATACATTTGGGAAGCAGTTATGGTGGGAAAACACATGATTAAGAAAACGAATTATTTTCCGTGGGTCACACATTCTGACGGCCGTCAGAAATTGTGACCCTCTGTTTTAATGGCTCTATGAAGACTCTAAATCCGAAAGAATGGCTAAAGATAAGTGTGACTTGATGAAATAACTACCACATACCATCTTTGGGAAGCAGTTAGGGTGGAAACACACATAATTAAGAAAACGAATTATTTTCCGTGGGTCACACATTCTGACGGCTGTCAGAAATGGTGACCTATGTGGTAATGGCTCTATGATGACTCTAAATCCGAAAGAACGGCTAAAGATTAGTGTGAATTGATTAAATAACTACCCCAAAACATCTTTCGAAATGTCAATACCTTTGGGAAGCAGTAATGGTGGGAAAAAACATTCTTAAAAAATATTTTGTTGTGGGTCACACATTCTGACGGCCGTCAGAAATGGTGACCCTCTGTTTTAATGGCTCTATGAATACTCTAAATCCGAAAGAATGGCTAAAGATAAGTGTGAATTGATAAAATAACTACCACATACCATCTTTGGGAATCATTTCGGGTGGAAACACACATAATTAAGAAAACGAATTATTTTACGTGGGTCACACATTGTGACGGCCGTCAGAAATGGTGACCTATGTGGTAATGGCTCTATATTGACTCTAAATCCGAAACAATGGCTCCAGATTAGTTAGACTTGATGAAATAACTACTACATACCATCTTTCGAAATTTTAATACGTTTGGGAAGCAGTAATAGTGGGAAAACACATACTTAAAAAATATTTGTATTAGTTGTGTGGGTCACACATTCTGACGGCCGTCAGAAATGGTGACCCTCTGTTTTAATGGCTCTATGAAGACTCTAAATCCGAAAGAATGGCTAAAGATAAGTGTGAATGGATAAAATAACTACCACATACCATCTTTGGGAAGCAGTTAGGGTGGGAACACACATAATTAAGAAAACGAATTATTTTCCGTGGGTCACACATTCTGACGGCCGTCAGAAATTGTGACCTATGTGTAGTAATGGCTCTATGATGACTCTAAATCCCGAAAAAAATGCTCCAGATTAGTGTGAAATGATAAAATAACTATCCCAAACCTTCTTTCGAAGTGTTAATACATTTGGGAAGCAGTTAGGGTGGGAAAACACATAATTAAGAAAACGAATTATTTTCCGTGGGTCACACATTCTGACGGCTGTCAGAAATGGTGACCTATGTGGTAATGGCTCTATGATGACTCTAAATCCGAAAGAAAGGCTAAACATCAGTGTGAATAGATTAAATACCTACCCCAAAACATCTTTCGAAATGTCAATACCTTTGGGAAGCAGTAATGGTGGGAAAAAACATTCTTAAAAAATATTTTGTTGTGGGTCACACATTCTGACGGCCGTCAGAAATGGTGACCCTCTGTTTTAATGGCTCTATATTGACTCTAAAGCCGAAACAATGGCTCCAGATTAGTTAGACTTGATGAAATAACTACCCCATACCATCTTTCGAAATTTTAATACGTTTGGGAAGCAGTAATAGTGGGAAAACACATACTTAAAAAATATTTGTATTAGTTCTGTGGGTCACATATTCTGACGGCCGTCAGAAATTGTGACCCTCTGTTTTAATGGCTCTATGAAGACTCTAAATCCGAAAGAATGGCTAAAGATAATTGTTAATGGATAAAATAACTACCACATACCATCTTTGGGAAGCAGTTAGGGTGGGAACACACATAATTAAGAAAACAAATTATTTTCCGTGGGTCACACATTCTGACGGCCGTCAGAAATTGTGACCTATGTGGTAATGGCTCTATGATGACTCTAAATCCCGAAAAAAATGCTCCAGATTAGTGTGAAATGATAAAATAACTATCCCAAACCTTCTTTCGAAGTGTTAATACATTTGGGAAGCAGTTAGGGTGGGAAAACACATGATTAAGAAAACGAATTATTTTCCGTGGGTCACACATTCTGACGGCTGTCAGAAATGGTGACCTATGTGGTAATGGCTCTATGATGACTCTAAATCCGAAAGAATGGCTAAAGATTGGTGTGAAATGATTAAATAACTACCCCAAAACATCTTTCGACATGTCAATACCTTTGGGAAGCAGTAATGGTGGGAAAAAACATTCTTAAAAAATATTTTGTTGTGGGTCACACATTCTGACGGCCGTCAGAAATGGTGACCCTCTGTTTTAATGGCTCTATGAAAACTCGAAATCCGAAAGAATGGCTAAAGATAAGTGTGACTTGATGAAATAACTACCACATACCATCTTTGGGAAGCAGTTAGGGTGGAAACACACATAATTAAGAAAACGAATTATTTTACGTGGGTCACACATTGTGACGGCCGTCAGAAATGGTGACCTATGTGGTAATGGCTCTATGATGACTCTAAATCCGAAAGAATGGCTAAAGATTGGTGTAAAATGATTAAATAACTACCCCAAAACATCTTTCGACATGTCAATACCTTTGGGAAGCAGTAATGGTGGGAAAAAACATTCTTAAAAAATATTTGTATTAGTTGTGTGGGTCACACATTCTGACGGCCATCAGGTAATGGCTCTATATTGACTCTAAATCCGAAACAATGGCTCCAGATTAGTTAGACTTGATGAAATAACTACTACATACCATCTTTCGAAATTTTAATACGTTTGGGAAGCAGTAATAGTGGGAAAACACATACTTAAAAAATATTTGTATTAGTTGTGTGGGTCACACATTCTGACGGCCGTCAGAAATGGTGACCCTCTGTTTTAATGGCTCTATGAAGACTCTAAATCCGAAAGAATAGCTAAAGATAAGTGTGAATTGATAAAATAACTACCACATACCATCTTTGGGAAGCAGTTAGGGTGGGAACACACATAATTAAGAAAACTAATTATTTTCCGTGGGTCACACATTCTGACGGCCGTCAGAAATTGTGACCTATGTGTAGTAATGGCTCTATGATGACTCTAAATCCCGAAAAAATTCTCCAGATTAGTGTGAAATGATAAAATAACTATCCCAAACCTTCTTTCGAAGTATTAATACATTTGGGATGCAGTTAGGGTCTGAAAACACATAATTAAGAAAACGAATTATTTTCCGTGGGTCACACATTCTGACGGCTGTCAGAAATGGTGACCTATGTGGTAATGGCTCTATGATGACTCTAAATCCGAAAGAAAGGCTAAACATCAGTGTGAATTGATTAAATACCTACCCCAAAACATCTTTCGAAATGTCAATACCTTTGGGAAGCAGTAATGGTGGGAAAAAACATTCTTAAAAAATATTTTGTTGTGGGTCACACATTCTGACGGCCGTCAGAAATGGTGACCCTCTGTTTTAATGGCTCTATATTGACTCTAAAGCCGAAACAATGGCTCCAGATTAGTTAGACGTGATGAAATAACTACCCCATACCATCTTTCGAAATTTTAATACGTTTGGGAAGCAGTAATAGTGGGAAAACACATACTTAAAAAATATTTGTATTAGTTCTGTGGGTCACATATTCTGACGGCCGTCAGAAATTGTGACCCTCTGTTTTAATGGCTCTATGAAGACTCTAAATCCGAAAGAATGGCTAAAGATAATTGTTAATGGATAAAATAACTACCACATACCATCTTTGGGAAGCAGTTAGGGTGGGAACACACATAATTAAGAAAACAAATTATTTTCCGTGGGTCACACATTCTGACGGCCGTCAGAAATTGTGACCTATGTGGTAATGGCTCTATGATGACTCTAAATCCCGAAAAAAATGCTCCAGATTAGTGTGAAATGATAAAATAACTATCCCAAACCTTCTTTCGAAGTGTTAATACATTTGGGAAGCAGTTAGGGTGGGAAAACACATGATTAAGAAAACGAATTATTTTCCGTGGGTCACACATTCTGACGGCTGTCAGAAATGGTGACCTATGTGGTAATGGCTCTATGATGACTCTAAATCCGAAAGAATGGCTAAAGATTGGTGTGAAATGATTAAATAACTACCCCAAAACATCTTTCGACATGTCAATACCTTTGGGAAGCAGTAATGGTGGGAAAAAACATTCTTAAAAAATATTTTGTTGTGGGTCACACATTCTGACGGCCGTCAGAAATGGTGACCCTCTGTTTTAATGGCTCTATGAAGACTCGAAATCCGAAAGAATGGCTAAAGATAAGTGTGACTTGATGAAATAACTACCACATACCATCTTTGGGAAGCAGTTAGGGTGGGAAAACACATAATTAAGAAAACGAATTATTTTCCGTGGGTCACACATTCTGACGGCTGTCAGAAATGGTGACCTATGTGGTAATGGCTCTATGATGACTCTAAATCCGAAAGAAAGGCTAAACATCAGTGTGAATTGATTAAATACCTACCCCAAAACATCTTTCGAAATGTCAATACCTTTGGGAAGCAGTAATGGTGGGAAAAAACATTCTTAAAAAATATTTTGTTGTGGGTCACACATTCTGACGGCCGTCAGAAATGGTGACCCTCTGTTTTAATGGCTCTATATTGACTCTAAAGCCGAAACAATGGCTCCAGATTAGTTAGACGTGATGAAATAACTACCCCATACCATCTTTCGAAATTTTAATACGTTTGGGAAGCAGTAATAGTGGGAAAACACATACTTAAAAAATATTTGTATTAGTTCTGTGGGTCACATATTCTGACGGCCGTCAGAAATTGTGACCCTCTGTTTTAATGGCTCTATGAAGACTCTAAATCCGAAAGAATGGCTAAAGATAATTGTTAATGGATAAAATAACTACCACATACCATCTTTGGGAAGCAGTTAGGGTGGGAACACACATAATTAAGAAAACAAATTATTTTCCGTGGGTCACACATTCTGACGGCCGTCAGAAATTGTGACCTATGTGGTAATGGCTCTATGATGACTCTAAATCCCGAAAAAAATGCTCCAGATTAGTGTGAAATGATAAAATAACTATCCCAAACCTTCTTTCGAAGTGTTAATACATTTGGGAAGCAGTTAGGGTGGGAAAACACATGATTAAGAAAACGAATTATTTTCCGTGGGTCACACATTCTGACGGCTGTCAGAAATGGTGACCTATGTGGTAATGGCTCTATGATGACTCTAAATCCGAAAGAATGGCTAAAGATTGGTGTGAAATGATTAAATAACTACCCCAAAACATCTTTCGACATGTCAATACCTTTGGGAAGCAGTAATGGTGGGAAAAAACATTCTTAAAAAATATTTTGTTGTGGGTCACACATTCTGACGGCCGTCAGAAATGGTGACCCTCTGTTTTAATGGCTCTATGAAAACTCGAAATCCGAAAGAATGGCTAAAGATAAGTGTGACTTGATGAAATAACTACCACATACCATCTTTGGGAAGCAGTTAGGGTGGAAACACACATAATTAAGAAAACGAATTATTTTACGTGGGTCACACATTGTGACGGCCGTCAGAAATGGTGACCTATGTGGTAATGGCTCTATGATGACTCTAAATCCGAAAGAATGGCTAAAGATTGGTGTAAAATGATTAAATAACTACCCCAAAACATCTTTCGACATGTCAATACCTTTGGGAAGCAGTAATGGTGGGAAAAAACATTCTTAAAAAATATTTGTATTAGTTGTGTGGGTCACACATTCTGACGGCCATCAGGTAATGGCTCTATATTGACTCTAAATCCGAAACAATGGCTCCAGATTAGTTAGACTTGATGAAATAACTACTACATACCATCTTTCGAAATTTTAATACGTTTGGGAAGCAGTAATAGTGGGAAAACACATACTTAAAAAATATTTGTATTAGTTGTGTGGGTCACACATTCTGACGGCCGTCAGAAATGGTGACCCTCTGTTTTAATGGCTCTATGAAGACTCTAAATCCGAAAGAATAGCTAAAGATAAGTGTGAATTGATAAAATAACTACCACATACCATCTTTGGGAAGCAGTTAGGGTGGGAACACACATAATTAAGAAAACTAATTATTTTCCGTGGGTCACACATTCTGACGGCCGTCAGAAATTGTGACCTATGTGTAGTAATGGCTCTATGATGACTCTAAATCCCGAAAAAATTCTCCAGATTAGTGTGAAATGATAAAATAACTATCCCAAACCTTCTTTCGAAGTGTTAATACATTTGGGAAGCAGTTAGGGTGGGAAAACACATAATTAAGAAAACGAATTATTTTCCGTGGGTCACACATTCTGACGGCTGTCAGAAATGGTGACCTATGTGGTAATGGCTCTATGATGACTCTAAATCCGAAAGAAAGGCTAAACATCAGTGTGAATTGATTAAATACCTACCCCAAAACATCTTTCGAAATGTCAATACCTTTGGGAAGCAGTAATGGTGGGAAAAAACATTCTTAAAAAATATTTTGTTGTGGGTCACACATTCTGACGGCCGTCAGAAATGGTGACCCTCTGTTTTAATGGCTCTATATTGACTCTAAAGCCGAAACAATGGCTCCAGATTAGTTAGACGTGATGAAATAACTACCCCATACCATCTTTCGAAATTTTAATACGTTTGGGAAGCAGTAATAGTGGGAAAACACATACTTAAAAAATATTTGTATTAGTTCTGTGGGTCACATATTCTGACGGCCGTCAGAAATTGTGACCCTCTGTTTTAATGGCTCTATGAAGACTCTAAATCCGAAAGAATGGCTAAAGATAATTGTTAATGGATAAAATAACTACCACATACCATCTTTGGGAAGCAGTTAGGGTGGGAACACACATAATTAAGAAAACAAATTATTTTCCGTGGGTCACACATTCTGACGGCCGTCAGAAATTGTGACCTATGTGGTAATGGCTCTATGATGACTCTAAATCCCGAAAAAAATGCTCCAGATTAGTGTGAAATGATAAAATAACTATCCCAAACCTTCTTTCGAAGTGTTAATACATTTGGGAAGCAGTTAGGGTGGGAAAACACATGATTAAGAAAACGAATTATTTTCCGTGGGTCACACATTCTGACGGCTGTCAGAAATGGTGACCTATGTGGTAATGGCTCTATGATGACTCTAAATCCGAAAGAATGGCTAAAGATTGGTGTGAAATGATTAAATAACTACCCCAAAACATCTTTCGACATGTCAATACCTTTGGGAAGCAGTAATGGTGGGAAAAAACATTCTTAAAAAATATTTTGTTGTGGGTCACACATTCTGACGGCCGTCAGAAATGGTGACCCTCTGTTTTAATGGCTCTATGAAGACTCGAAATCCGAAAGAATGGCTAAAGATAAGTGTGACTTGATGAAATAACTACCACATACCATCTTTGGGAAGCAGTTAGGGTGGGAAAACACATAATTAAGAAAACGAATTATTTTCCGTGGGTCACACATTCTGACGGCTGTCAGAAATGGTGACCTATGTGGTAATGGCTCTATGATGACTCTAAATCCGAAAGAAAGGCTAAACATCAGTGTGAATTGATTAAATACCTACCCCAAAACATCTTTCGAAATGTCAATACCTTTGGGAAGCAGTAATGGTGGGAAAAAACATTCTTAAAAAATATTTTGTTGTGGGTCACACATTCTGACGGCCGTCAGAAATGGTGACCCTCTGTTTTAATGGCTCTATATTGACTCTAAAGCCGAAACAATGGCTCCAGATTAGTTAGACGTGATGAAATAACTACCCCATACCATCTTTCGAAATTTTAATACGTTTGGGAAGCAGTAATAGTGGGAAAACACATACTTAAAAAATATTTGTATTAGTTCTGTGGGTCACATATTCTGACGGCCGTCAGAAATTGTGACCCTCTGTTTTAATGGCTCTATGAAGACTCTAAATCCGAAAGAATGGCTAAAGATAATTGTTAATGGATAAAATAACTACCACATACCATCTTTGGGAAGCAGTTAGGGTGGGAACACACATAATTAAGAAAACAAATTATTTTCCGTGGGTCACACATTCTGACGGCCGTCAGAAATTGTGACCTATGTGGTAATGGCTCTATGATGACTCTAAATCCCGAAAAAAATGCTCCAGATTAGTGTGAAATGATAAAATAACTATCCCAAACCTTCTTTCGAAGTGTTAATACATTTGGGAAGCAGTTAGGGTGGGAAAACACATGATTAAGAAAACGAATTATTTTCCGTGGGTCACACATTCTGACGGCTGTCAGAAATGGTGACCTATGTGGTAATGGCTCTATGATGACTCTAAATCCGAAAGAATGGCTAAAGATTGGTGTGAAATGATTAAATAACTACCCCAAAACATCTTTCGACATGTCAATACCTTTGGGAAGCAGTAATGGTGGGAAAAAACATTCTTAAAAAATATTTTGTTGTGGGTCACACATTCTGACGGCCGTCAGAAATGGTGACCCTCTGTTTTAATGGCTCTATGAAGACTCGAAATCCGAAAGAATGGCTAAAGATAAGTGTGACTTGATGAAATAACTACCACATACCATCTTTGGGAAGCAGTTAGGGTGGAAACACACATAATTAAGAAAAGGAATTATTTTCCGTGGGTCACACATTCTGACGGCTGTCAGAAATGGTGACCTATGTGGTAATGGCTCTATGATGACTCTAAATCCGAAAGAAAGGCTAAACATCAGTGTGAATTGATTAAATACCTACCCCAAAACATCTTTCGAAATGTCAATACCTTTGGGAAGCAGTAATGGTGGGAAAAAACATTCTTAAAAAATATTTTGTTGTGGGTCACACATTCTGACGGCCGTCAGAAATGGTGACCCTCTGTTTTAATGGCTCTATATTGACTCTAAAGCCGAAACAATGGCTCCATATTAGTTAGACTTGATGAAATAACTACCCCATACCATCTTTCGAAATTTTAATACGTTTGGGAAGCAGTAATAGTGGGAAAACACATACTTAAAACATATTTGTATTAGTTGTGTGGGTCACACATTCTGACGGCCGTCAGAAATGGTGACCCTCTGTTTTAATGGCTCTATGAAGACTCTAAATCCGAAAGAATGGCTAAAGATAAGTGTGAATGGATAAAATAACTACCACATACCATCTTTGGGAAGCAGTTAGGGTGGGAACACACATAATTAAGAAAACGAATTATTTTCCGTGGGTCACACATTCTGACGGCCGTCAGAAATTGTGACCTATGTGGTAATGGCTCTATGATGACTCTAAATCCCGAAAAAAATGCTCCAGATTAGTGTGAAATGATAAAATAACTATCCCAAACCTTCTTTCGAAGTGTTAATACATTTGGGAAGCAGTTAGGGTGGGAAAACACATGATTAAGAAAACGAATTATTTTCCGTGGGTCACACATTCTGACGGCTGTCAGAAATGGTGACCTATGTGGTAATGGCTCTATGATGACTCTAAATCCGAAAGAATGGCTAAAGATTGGTGTGAATTGATTAAATAACTACCCCAAAACATCTTTCGACATGTCAATACCTTTGGGAAGCAGTAATGGTGGGAAAAAACATTCTTAAAAAATATTTTGTTGTGGGTCACACATTCTGACGGCCGTCAGAAATGGTGACCCTCTGTTTAATTGGCTCTATGAAGACTCTAAATCCGAAAGAATGGCTCAAGATAAGTGTGACTTGATGAAATAACTACCACATACCATCTTTGGGAAGCAGTTAGGGTGGAAACACACATAATTAAGAAAACGAATTATTTTCCGTGGGTCACACATTCTGACGGCTGTCAGAAATGGTGACCTATGTGGTAATGGCTCTATGATGACTCTAAATCCGAAAGAAAGGCTAAAGATTAGTGTGAATTGATTAAATAACTACCCCAAAACATCTTTCGAAATGTCAATACCTTTGGGAAGCAGTAATGGTGGGAAAAAAACATTCTTAAAAAATATTTTGTTGTGGGTCACACATTCTGACGGCCGTCAGAAATGGTGACCCTCTGTTTTAATGGCTCTATATTGACTCTAAAGCCGAAACAATGGCTCCAGATTAGTTAGACTTGATGAAATAACTACCCCATACCATCTTTCGAAATTTTAATACGTTTGGGAAGCAGTAATAGTGGGAAAACACATACTTAAAAAATATTTGTATTAGTTCTGTGGGTCACACATTCTGACGGCCGTCAGAAATTGTGACCCTCTGTTTTAATGGCTCTATGAAGACTCTAAATCCGAAAGAATGGCTAAAGATAATTGTTAATGGATAAAATAACTACCACATACCATCTTTGGGAAGCAGTTAGGGTGGGAACACACATAATTAAGAAAACAAATTATTTTCCGTGGGTCACACATTCTGACGGCCGTCAGAAATTGTGACCTATGTGGTAATGGCTCTATGATGACTCTAAATCCCGAAGAAAATGCTCCAGATTAGTGTGAAATGATAAAATAACTATCCCAAACCTTCTTTCGAAGTGTTAATACATTTGGGAAGCAGTTAGGGTGGGAAAACACATGATTAAGAAAACGAATTATTTTCCGTGGGTCACACATTCTGACGGCTGTCAGAAATGGTGACCTATGTGGTAATGGCTCTATGATGACTCTAAATCCGAAAGAATGGCTAAAGATTGGTGTGAATTGATTAAATAACTACCCCAAAACATCTTTCGACATGTCAATACCTTTGGGAAGCAGTAATGGTGGGAAAAAACATTCTTAAAAAATATTTTGTTGTGGGTCACACATTCTGACGGCCGTCAGAAATGGTGACCCTCTGTTTTAATGGCTCTATGAAGACTCGAAATCCGAAAGAATGGCTAAAGATAAGTGTGACTTGATGAAATAACTACCACATACCATCTTTGGGAAGCAGTTAGGGTGGGAACACACATAATTAAGAAAACTAATTATTTTCCGTGGGTCACACATTCTGACGGCCGTCAGAAATTGTGACCTATGTGTAGTAATGGCTCTATGATGACTCTAAATCCCGAAAAAAATGCTCCAGATTAGTGTGAAATGATAAAATAACTATCCCAAACCTTCTTTCGAAGTGTTAATACATTTGGGAAGCAGTTGGGGTGGGAAAACACATAATTAAGAAAACGAATTATTTTCCGTGGGTCACACATTCTGACGGCTGTCAGAAATGGTGACCTATGTGGTAATGGCTCTATGATGACTCTAAATCCGAAAGAAAGGCTAAACATCAGTGTGAATTGATTAAATAACTACCCCAAAACATCTTTCGAAATGTCAATACCTTTGGGAAGCAGTAATGGTGGGAAAAAACATTCTTAAAAAATATTTTGTTGTGGGTCACACATTCTGACGGCCGTCAGAAATGGTGACCCTCTGTTTTAATGGCTCTATGAAGACTCGAAATCCGAAAGAATGGCTAAAGATAAGTGTGACTTGATGAAATAACTACCACATACCATCTTTGGGAAGCAGTTAGGGTGGAAACACACATAATTAAGAAAAGGAATTATTTTCCGTGGGTCAGACATTCTGACGGCTGTCAGAAATGGTGACCTATGTGGTAATGGCTCTATGATGACTCTAAATCCGAAAGAATGGCTAAAGATTGGTGTGAATTGATTAAATAACTACCCCAAAACATCTTTCGACATGTCAATACCTTTGGGAAGCAGTAATGGTGGGAAAAAACATTCTTAAAAAATATTTTGTTGTGGGTCACACATTCTGACGGCCGTCAGAAATGGTGACCCTCTGTTTTAATGGCTCTATGAAGACTCGAAATCCGAAAGAATGGCTAAAGATAAGTGTGACTTGATGAAATAACTACCACATACCATCTTTGGGAAGCAGTTAGGGTGGGAACACACATAATTAAGAAAACTAATTATTTTCCGTGGGTCACACATTCTGACGGCCGTCAGAAATTGTGACCTATGTGTAGTAATGGCTCTATGATGACTCTAAATCCCGAAAAAAATGCTCCAGATTAGTGTGAAATGATAAAATAACTATCCCAAACCTTCTTTCGAAGTGTTAATACATTTGGGAAGCAGTTAGGGTGGGAAAACACATAATTAAGAAAACGAATTATTTTCCGTGGGTCACACATTCTGACGGCTGTCAGAAATGGTGACCTATGTGGTAATGGCTCTATGATGACTCTAAATCCGAAAGAAAGGCTAAACATCAGTGTGAATTGATTAAATAACTACCCCAAAACATCTTTCGAAATGTCAATACCTTTGGGAAGCAGTAATGGTGGGAAAAAACATTCTTAAAAAATATTTTGTTGTGGGTCACACATTCTGACGGCCGTCAGAAATGGTGACCCTCTGTTTTAATGGCTCTATGAAGACTCGAAATCCGAAAGAATGGCTAAAGATAAGTGTGACTTGATGAAATAACTACCACATACCATCTTTGGGAAGCAGTTAGGGTGGAAACACACATAATTAAGAAAACGAATTATTTTCCGTGGGTCACACATTCTGACGGCTGTCAGAAATGGTGACCTATGTGGTAATGGCTCTATGATGACTCTAAATCCGAAAGAAAGGCTAAACATCAGTGTGAATTGATTAAATACCTACCCCAAAACATCTTTCGAAATGTCAATACCTTTGGGAAGCAGTAATGGTGGGAAAAAACATTCTTAAAAAATATTTTGTTGTGGGTCAAACATTCTGACGGCCGTCAGAAATGGTGACCCTCTGTTTTAATGGCTCTATATTGACTCTAAAGCCGAAACAATGGCTCCAGATTAGTTAGACTTGATGAAATAACTACCCCATACCATCTTTCGAAATTTTAATACGTTTGGGAAGCAGTAATAGTGGGAAAACACATACTTAAAAAATATTTGTATTAGTTGTGTGGGTCACACATTCTGACGGCCGTCAGAAATTGTGACCCTCTGTTTTAATGGCTCTATGAAGACTCTAAATCCGAAAGAATGGCTAAAGATAATTGTTAATGGATAAAATAACTACCACATACCATCTTTGGGAAGCAGTTAGGGTGGGAACACACATAATTAAGAAAACGAATTATTTTCCGTGGGTCACACATTCTGACGGCCGTCAGAAATTGTGACCTATGTGGTAATGGCTCTATGATGACTCTAAATCCCGAAAAAATGCTCCAGATTAGTGTGAAATGATAAAATAACTATCCCAAACCTTCTTTCGAAGTGTTAATACATTTGGGAAGCAGTTAGGGTGGGAAAACACATGATTAAGAAAACGAATTATTTTCCGTGGGTCACACATTCTGACGGCTGTCAGAAATGGTGACCTATGTGGTAATGGCTCTATGATGACTCTAAATCCGAAAGAAAGGCTAAACATCAGTGTGAATTGATTAAATAACTACCCCAAAACATCTTTCGAAATGTCAATACCTTTGGGAAGCAGTAATGGTGGGAAAAAACATTCTTAAAAAATATTTTGTTGTGGGTCACACATTCTGACGGCCGTCAGAAATGGTGACCCTCTGTTTTAATGGCTCTATGAAGACTCGAAATCCGAAAGAATGGCTAAAGATAAGTGTGACTTGATGAAATAACTACCACATACCATCTTTGGGAAGCAGTTAGGGTGGAAACACACATAATTAAGAAAACGAATTATTTTCCGTGGGTCACACATTCTGACGGCTGTCAGAAATGGTGACCTATGTGGTAATGGCTCTATGATGACTCTAAATCCGAAAGAAAGGCTAAACATCAGTGTGAATTGATTAAATACCTACCCCAAAACATCTTTCGAAATGTCAATACCTTTGGGAAGCAGTAATGGTGGGAAAAAACATTCTTAAAAAATATTTTGTTGTGGGTCACACATTCTGACGGCCGTCAGAAATGGTGACCCTCTGTTTTAATGGCTCTATATTGACTCTAAAGCCGAAACAATGGCTCCAGATTAGTTAGACTTGATGAAATAACTACCCCATACCATCTTTCGAAATTTTAATACGTTTGGGAAGCAGTAATAGTGGGAAAACACATACTTAAAAAATATTTGTATTAGTTGTGTGGGTCACACATTCTGACGGCCGTCAGAAATTGTGACCCTCTGTTTTAATGGCTCTATGAAGACTCTAAATCCGAAAGAATGGCTAAAGATAATTGTTAATGGATAAAATAACTACCACATACCATCTTTGGGAAGCAGTTAGGGTGGGAACACACATAATTAAGAAAACGAATTATTTTCCGTGGGTCACACATTCTGACGGCCGTCAGAAATTGTGACCTATGTGGTAATGGCTCTATGATGACTCTAAATCCCGAAAAAATGCTCCAGATTAGTGTGAAATGATAAAATAACTATCCCAAACCTTCTTTCGAAGTGTTAATACATTTGGGAAGCAGTTAGGGTGGGAAAACACATGATTAAGAAAACGAATTATTTTCCGTGGGTCACACATTCTGACGGCTGTCAGAAATGGTGACCTATGTGGTAATGGCTCTATGATGACTCTAAATCCGAAAGAAAGGCTAAAGATTAGTGTGAATTGATTAAATAACTACCCCAAAACATCTTTCGACATGTCAATACCATTGGGAAGCAGTAATGGTGGGAAAAAAACATTCTTAAAAAATATTTTGTTGTGGGTCACACATTCTGACGGCCGTCAAAAATGGTGACCTTCTGTTTTAATGGCTCTATGAAGACTCGAAATCCGAAAGAATGGCTAAAGATAAGTGTGACTTGATGAAATAACTACCACATACCATCTTTGGGAAGCAGTTAGGGTGGAAACACACATAATTAAGAAAAGGAATTATTTTCCGTGGGTCACACATTCTGACGGCTGTCAGGAATGGTGACCTATGTGGTAATGGCTCTATGATGACTCTAAATCCGAAAGAAAGGCTAAACATCAGTGTGAATTGATTAAATACCTACCCCAAAACATCTTTCGAAATGTCAATACCTTTGGGAAGCAGTAATGGTGGGAAAAAACATTCTTAAAAAATATTTTGTTGTGGGTCACACATTCTGACGGCCGTCAGAAATGGTGACCCTCTGTTTTAATGGCTCTATATTGACTCTAAAGCCGAAACAATGGCTCCAGATTAGTTAGACTTGATGAAATAACTACCCCATACCATCTTTCGAAATTTTAATACGTTTGGGAAGCAGTAATAGTGGGAAAACACATACTTAAAAAATATTTGTATTAGTTCTGTGGGTCACACATTCTGACGGCCGTCAGAAATTGTGACCCTCTGTTTTAATGGCTCTATGAAGACTCTAAATCCGAAAGAATGGCTAAAGATAATTGTTAATGGATAAAATAACTACCACATACCATCTTTGGGAAGCAGTTAGGGTGGGAACACACATAATTAAGAAAACAAATTATTTTCCGTGGGTCACACATTCTGACGGCCGTCAGAAATTGTGACCTATGTGGTAATGGCTCTATGATGACTCTAAATCCCGAAAAAAATGCTCCAGATTAGTGTGAAATGATAAAATAACTATCCCAAACCTTCTTTCGAAGTGTTAATACATTTGGGAAGCAGTTAGGGTGGGAAAACACATGATTAAGAAAACGAATTATTTTCCGTGGGTCACACATTCTGACGGCTGTCAGAAATGGTGACCTATGTGGTAATGGCTCTATGATGACTCTAAATCCGAAAGAATGGCTAAAGATTGGTGTGAATTGATTAAATAACTACCCCAAAACATCTTTCGACATGTCAATACCTTTGGGAAGCAGTAATGGTGGGAAAAAACATTCTTAAAAAATATTTTGTTGTGGGTCACACATTCTGACGGCCGTCAGAAATGGTGACCCTCTGTTTTAATGGCTCTATGAAGACTCGAAATCCGAAAGAATGGCTAAAGATAAGTGTGACTTGATGAAATAACTACCACATACCATCTTTGGGAAGCAGTTAGGGTGGGAACACACATAATTAAGAAAACTAATTATTTTCCGTGGGTCACACATTCTGACGGCCGTCAGAAATTGTGACCTATGTGTAGTAATGGCTCTATGATGACTCTAAATCCCGAAAAAAATGCTCCAGATTAGTGTGAAATGATAAAATAACTATCCCAAACCTTCTTTCGAAGTGTTAATACATTTGGGAAGCAGTTAGGGTGGGAAAACACATAATTAAGAAAACGAATTATTTTCCGTGGGTCACACATTCTGACGGCTGTCAGAAATGGTGACCTATGTGGTAATGGCTCTATGATGACTCTAAATCCGAAAGAAAGGCTAAACATCAGTGTGAATTGATTAAATAACTACCCCAAAACATCTTTCGAAATGTCAATACCTTTGGGAAGCAGTAATGGTGGGAAAAAACATTCTTAAAAAATATTTTGTTGTGGGTCACACATTCTGACGGCCGTCAGAAATGGTGACCCTCTGTTTTAATGGCTCTATGAAGACTCGAAATCCGAAAGAATGGCTAAAGATAAGTGTGACTTGATGAAATAACTACCACATACCATCTTTGGGAAGCAGTTAGGGTGGAAACACACATAATTAAGAAAACGAATTATTTTCCGTGGGTCACACATTCTGACGGCTGTCAGAAATGGTGACCTATGTGGTAATGGCTCTATGATGACTCTAAATCCGAAAGAAAGGCTAAACATCAGTGTGAATTGATTAAATACCTACCCCAAAACATCTTTCGAAATGTCAATACCTTTGGGAAGCAGTAATGGTGGGAAAAAACATTCTTAAAAAATATTTTGTTGTGGGTCACACATTCTGACGGCCGTCAGAAATGGTGACCCTCTGTTTTAATGGCTCTATATTGACTCTAAAGCCGAAACAATGGCTCCAGATTAGTTAGACTTGATGAAATAACTACCCCATACCATCTTTCGAAATTTTAATACGTTTGGGAAGCAGTAATAGTGGGAAAACACATACTTAAAAAATATTTGTATTAGTTGTGTGGGTCACACATTCTGACGGCCGTCAGAAATTGTGACCCTCTGTTTTAATGGCTCTATGAAGACTCTAAATCCGAAAGAATGGCTAAAGATAATTGTTAATGGATAAAATAACTACCACATACCATCTTTGGGAAGCAGTTAGGGTGGGAACACACATAATTAAGAAAACGAATTATTTTCCGTGGGTCACACATTCTGACGGCCGTCAGAAATTGTGACCTATGTGGTAATGGCTCTATGATGACTCTAAATCCCGAAAAAATGCTCCAGATTAGTGTGAAATGATAAAATAACTATCCCAAACCTTCTTTCGAAGTGTTAATACATTTGGGAAGCAGTTAGGGTGGGAAAACACATGATTAAGAAAACGAATTATTTTCCGTGGGTCACACATTCTGACGGCTGTCAGAAATGGTGACCTATGTGGTAATGGCTCTATGATGACTCTAAATCCGAAAGAATGGCTAAAGATTGGTGTGAATTGATTAAATAACTACCCCAAAACATCTTTCGACATGTCAATACCTTTGGGAAGCAGTAATGGTGGGAAAAAACATTCTTAAAAAATATTTTGTTGTGGGTCACACATTCTGACGGCCGTCAGAAATGGTGACCCTCTGTTTTAATGGCTCTATGAAGACTCGAAATCCGAAAGAATGGCTAAAGATAAGTGTGACTTGATGAAATAACTACCACATACCATCTTTGGGAAGCAGTTAGGGTGGAAACACACATAATTAAGAAAACGAATTATTTTCCGTGGGTCACACATTCTGACGGCTGTCAGAAATGGTGACCTATGTGGTAATGGCTCTATGATGACTCTAAATCCGAAAGAAAGGCTAAACATCAGTGTGAATTGATTAAATACCTACCCCAAAACATCTTTCGAAATGTCAATACCTTTGGGAAGCAGTAATGGTGGGAAAAAACATTCTTAAAAAATATTTTGTTGTGGGTCAAACATTCTGACGGCCGTCAGAAATGGTGACCCTCTGTTTTAATGGCTCTATATTGACTCTAAAGCCGAAACAATGGCTCCAGATTAGTTAGACTTGATGAAATAACTACCCCATACCATCTTTCGAAATTTTAATACGTTTGGGAAGCAGTAATAGTGGGAAAACACATACTTAAAAAATATTTGTATTAGTTGTGTGGGTCACACATTCTGACGGCCGTCAGAAATTGTGACCCTCTGTTTTAATGGCTCTATGAAGACTCTAAATCCGAAAGAATGGCTAAAGATAATTGTTAATGGATAAAATAACTACCACATACCATCTTTGGGAAGCAGTTAGGGTGGGAACACACATAATTAAGAAAACGAATTATTTTCCGTGGGTCACACATTCTGACGGCCGTCAGAAATTGTGACCTATGTGGTAATGGCTCTATGATGACTCTAAATCCCGAAAAAATGCTCCAGATTAGTGTGAAATGATAAAATAACTATCCCAAACCTTCTTTCGAAGTGTTAATACATTTGGGAAGCAGTTAGGGTGGGAAAACACATGATTAAGAAAACGAATTATTTTCCGTGGGTCACACATTCTGACGGCTGTCAGAAATGGTGACCTATGTGGTAATGGCTCTATGATGACTCTAAATCCGAAAGAAAGGCTAAACATCAGTGTGAATTGATTAAATAACTACCCCAAAACATCTTTCGAAATGTCAATACCTTTGGGAAGCAGTAATGGTGGGAAAAAACATTCTTAAAAAATATTTTGTTGTGGGTCACACATTCTGACGGCCGTCAGAAATGGTGACCCTCTGTTTTAATGGCTCTATGAAGACTCGAAATCCGAAAGAATGGCTAAAGATAAGTGTGACTTGATGAAATAACTACCACATACCATCTTTGGGAAGCAGTTAGGGTGGAAACACACATAATTAAGAAAACGAATTATTTTCCGTGGGTCACACATTCTGACGGCTGTCAGAAATGGTGACCTATGTGGTAATGGCTCTATGATGACTCTAAATCCGAAAGAAAGGCTAAACATCAGTGTGAATTGATTAAATACCTACCCCAAAACATCTTTCGAAATGTCAATACCTTTGGGAAGCAGTAATGGTGGGAAAAAACATTCTTAAAAAATATTTTGTTGTGGGTCACACATTCTGACGGCCGTCAGAAATGGTGACCCTCTGTTTTAATGGCTCTATATTGACTCTAAAGCCGAAACAATGGCTCCAGATTAGTTAGACTTGATGAAATAACTACCCCATACCATCTTTCGAAATTTTAATACGTTTGGGAAGCAGTAATAGTGGGAAAACACATACTTAAAAAATATTTGTATTAGTTGTGTGGGTCACACATTCTGACGGCCGTCAGAAATTGTGACCCTCTGTTTTAATGGCTCTATGAAGACTCTAAATCCGAAAGAATGGCTAAAGATAATTGTTAATGGATAAAATAACTACCACATACCATCTTTGGGAAGCAGTTAGGGTGGGAACACACATAATTAAGAAAACGAATTATTTTCCGTGGGTCACACATTCTGACGGCCGTCAGAAATTGTGACCTATGTGGTAATGGCTCTATGATGACTCTAAATCCCGAAAAAATGCTCCAGATTAGTGTGAAATGATAAAATAACTATCCCAAACCTTCTTTCGAAGTGTTAATACATTTGGGAAGCAGTTAGGGTGGGAAAACACATGATTAAGAAAACGAATTATTTTCCGTGGGTCACACATTCTGACGGCTGTCAGAAATGGTGACCTATGTGGTAATGGCTCTATGATGACTCTAAATCCGAAAGAAAGGCTAAAGATTAGTGTGAATTGATTAAATAACTACCCCAAAACATCTTTCGACATGTCAATACCATTGGGAAGCAGTAATGGTGGGAAAAAAACATTCTTAAAAAATATTTTGTTGTGGGTCACACATTCTGACGGCCGTCAAAAATGGTGACCTTCTGTTTTAATGGCTCTATGAAGACTCGAAATCCGAAAGAATGGCTAAAGATAAGTGTGACTTGATGAAATAACTACCACATACCATCTTTGGGAAGCAGTTAGGGTGGAAACACACATAATTAAGAAAAGGAATTATTTTCCGTGGGTCACACATTCTGACGGCTGTCAGGAATGGTGACCTATGTGGTAATGGCTCTATGATGACTCTAAATCCGAAAGAAAGGCTAAACATCAGTGTGAATTGATTAAATACCTACCCCAAAACATCTTTCGAAATGTCAATACCTTTGGGAAGCAGTAATGGTGGGAAAAAACATTCTTAAAAAATATTTTGTTGTGGGTCACACATTCTGACGGCCGTCAGAAATGGTGACCCTCTGTTTTAATGGCTCTATATTGACTCTAAAGCCGAAACAATGGCTCCAGATTAGTTAGACTTGATGAAATAACTACCCCATACCATCTTTCGAAATTTTAATACGTTTGGGAAGCAGTAATAGTGGGAAAACACATACTTAAAAAATATTTGTATTAGTTCTGTGGGTCACACATTCTGACGGCCGTCAGAAATTGTGACCCTCTGTTTTAATGGCTCTATGAAGACTCTAAATCCGAAAGAATGGCTAAAGATAATTGTTAATGGATAAAATAACTACCACATACCATCTTTGGGAAGCAGTTAGGGTGGGAACACACATAATTAAGAAAACAAATTATTTTCCGTGGGTCACACATTCTGACGGCCGTCAGAAATTGTGACCTATGTGGTAATGGCTCTATGATGACTCTAAATCCCGAAAAAAATGCTCCAGATTAGTGTGAAATGATAAAATAACTATCCCAAACCTTCTTTCGAAGTGTTAATACATTTGGGAAGCAGTTAGGGTGGGAAAACACATGATTAAGAAAACGAATTATTTTCCGTGGGTCACACATTCTGACGGCTGTCAGAAATGGTGACCTATGTGGTAATGGCTCTATGATGACTCTAAATCCGAAAGAATGGCTAAAGATTGGTGTGAATTGATTAAATAACTACCCCAAAACATCTTTCGACATGTCAATACCTTTGGGAAGCAGTAATGGTGGGAAAAAACATTCTTAAAAAATATTTTGTTGTGGGTCACACATTCTGACGGCCGTCAGAAATGGTGACCCTCTGTTTTAATGGCTCTATGAAGACTCGAAATCCGAAAGAATGGCTAAAGATAAGTGTGACTTGATGAAATAACTACCACATACCATCTTTGGGAAGCAGTTAGGGTGGGAACACACATAATTAAGAAAACTAATTATTTTCCGTGGGTCACACATTCTGACGGCCGTCAGAAATTGTGACCTATGTGTAGTAATGGCTCTATGATGACTCTAAATCCCGAAAAAAATGCTCCAGATTAGTGTGAAATGATAAAATAACTATCCCAAACCTTCTTTCGAAGTGTTAATACATTTGGGAAGCAGTTAGGGTGGGAAAACACATAATTAAGAAAACGAATTATTTTCCGTGGGTCACACATTCTGACGGCTGTCAGAAATGGTGACCTATGTGGTAATGGCTCTATGATGACTCTAAATCCGAAAGAAAGGCTAAACATCAGTGTGAATTGATTAAATACCTACCCCAAAACATCTTTCGAAATGTCAATACCTTTGGGAAGCAGTAATGGTGGGAAAAAACATTCTTAAAAAATATTTTGTTGTGGGTCACACATTCTGACGGCCGTCAGAAATGGTGACCCTCTGTTTTAATGGCTCTATATTGACTCTAAAGCCGAAACAATGGCTCCAGATTAGTTAGACTTGATGAAATAACTACCCCATACCATCTTTCGAAATTTTAATACGTTTGGGAAGCAGTAATAGTGGGAAAACACATACTTAAAAAATATTTGTATTAGTTCTGTGGGTCACACATTCTGACGGCCGTCAGAAATTGTGACCCTCTGTTTTAATGGCTCTATGAAGACTCTAAATCCGAAAGAATGGCTAAAGATAATTGTTAATGGATAAAATAACTACCACATACCATCTTTGGGAAGCAGTTAGGGTGGGAACACACATAATTAAGAAAACAAATTATTTTCCGTGGGTCACACATTCTGACGGCCGTCAGAAATTGTGACCTATGTGGTAATGGCTCTATGATGACTCTAAATCCCGAAAAAAATGCTCCAGATTAGTGTGAAATGATAAAATAACTATCCCAAACCTTCTTTCGAAGTGTTAATACATTTGGGAAGCAGTTAGGGTGGGAAAACACATGATTAAGAAAACGAATTATTTTCCGTGGGTCACACATTCTGACGGCTGTCAGAAATGGTGACCTATGTGGTAATGGCTCTATGATGACTCTAAATCCGAAAGAATGGCTAAAGATTGGTGTGAATTGATTAAATAACTACCCCAAAACATCTTTCGACATGTCAATACCTTTGGGAAGCAGTAATGGTGGGAAAAAACATTCTTAAAAAATATTTTGTTGTGGGTCACACATTCTGACGGCCGTCAGAAATGGTGACCCTCTGTTTTAATGGCTCTATGAAGACTCGAAATCCGAAAGAATGGCTAAAGATAAGTGTGACTTGATGAAATAACTACCACATACCATCTTTGGGAAGCAGTTAGGGTGGGAACACACATAATTAAGAAAACTAATTATTTTCCGTGGGTCACACATTCTGACGGCCGTCAGAAATTGTGACCTATGTGTAGTAATGGCTCTATGATGACTCTAAATCCCGAAAAAAATGCTCCAGATTAGTGTGAAATGATAAAATAACTATCCCAAACCTTCTTTCGAAGTGTTAATACATTTGGGAAGCAGTTAGGGTGGGAAAACACATAATTAAGAAAACGAATTATTTTCCGTGGGTCACACATTCTGACGGCTGTCAGAAATGGTGACCTATGTGGTAATGGCTCTATGATGACTCTAAATCCGAAAGAAAGGCTAAACATCAGTGTGAATTGATTAAATAACTACCCCAAAACATCTTTCGAAATGTCAATACCTTTGGGAAGCAGTAATGGTGGGAAAAAACATTCTTAAAAAATATTTTGTTGTGGGTCACACATTCTGACGGCCGTCAGAAATGGTGACCCTCTGTTTTAATGGCTCTATGAAGACTCGAAATCCGAAAGAATGGCTAAAGATAAGTGTGACTTGATGAAATAACTACCACATACCATCTTTGGGAAGCAGTTAGGGTGGAAACACACATAATTAAGAAAACGAATTATTTTCCGTGGGTCACACATTCTGACGGCTGTCAGAAATGGTGACCTATGTGGTAATGGCTCTATGATGACTCTAAATCCGAAAGAAAGGCTAAACATCAGTGTGAATTGATTAAATACCTACCCCAAAACATCTTTCGAAATGTCAATACCTTTGGGAAGCAGTAATGGTGGGAAAAAACATTCTTAAAAAATATTTTGTTGTGGGTCACACATTCTGACGGCCGTCAGAAATGGTGACCCTCTGTTTTAATGGCTCTATATTGACTCTAAAGCCGAAACAATGGCTCCAGATTAGTTAGACTTGATGAAATAACTACCCCATACCATCTTTCGAAATTTTAATACGTTTGGGAAGCAGTAATAGTGGGAAAACACATACTTAAAAAATATTTGTATTAGTTGTGTGGGTCACACATTCTGACGGCCGTCAGAAATTGTGACCCTCTGTTTTAATGGCTCTATGAAGACTCTAAATCCGAAAGAATGGCTAAAGATAATTGTTAATGGATAAAATAACTACCACATACCATCTTTGGGAAGCAGTTAGGGTGGGAACACACATAATTAAGAAAACGAATTATTTTCCGTGGGTCACACATTCTGACGGCCGTCAGAAATTGTGACCTATGTGGTAATGGCTCTATGATGACTCTAAATCCCGAAAAAATGCTCCAGATTAGTGTGAAATGATAAAATAACTATCCCAAACCTTCTTTCGAAGTGTTAATACATTTGGGAAGCAGTTAGGGTGGGAAAACACATGATTAAGAAAACGAATTATTTTCCGTGGGTCACACATTCTGACGGCTGTCAGAAATGGTGACCTATGTGGTAATGGCTCTATGATGACTCTAAATCCGAAAGAATGGCTAAAGATTGGTGTGAATTGATTAAATAACTACCCCAAAACATCTTTCGACATGTCAATACCTTTGGGAAGCAGTAATGGTGGGAAAAAACATTCTTAAAAAATATTTTGTTGTGGGTCACACATTCTGACGGCCGTCAGAAATGGTGACCCTCTGTTTTAATGGCTCTATGAAGACTCGAAATCCGAAAGAATGGCTAAAGATAAGTGTGACTTGATGAAATAACTACCACATACCATCTTTGGGAAGCAGTTAGGGTGGGAACACACATAATTAAGAAAACTAATTATTTTCCGTGGGTCACACATTCTGACGGCCGTCAGAAATTGTGACCTATGTGTAGTAATGGCTCTATGATGACTCTAAATCCCGAAAAAAATGCTCCAGATTAGTGTGAAATGATAAAATAACTATCCCAAACCTTCTTTCGAAGTGTTAATACATTTGGGAAGCAGTTAGGGTGGGAAAACACATAATTAAGAAAACGAATTATTTTCCGTGGGTCACACATTCTGACGGCTGTCAGAAATGGTGACCTATGTGGTAATGGCTCTATGATGACTCTAAATCCGAAAGAAAGGCTAAACATCAGTGTGAATTGATTAAATAACTACCCCAAAACATCTTTCGAAATGTCAATACCTTTGGGAAGCAGTAATGGTGGGAAAAAACATTTTTAAAAAATATTTTGTTGTGGGTCACACATTCTGACGGCCGTCAGAAATGGTGACCCTCTGTTTTAATGGCTCTATGAAGACTCGAAATCCGAAAGAATGGCTAAAGATAAGTGTGACTTGATGAAATAACTACCACATACCATCTTTGGGAAGCAGTTAGGGTGGAAACACACATAATTAAGAAAACGAATTATTTTCCGTGGGTCACACATTCTGACGGCTGTCAGAAATGGTGACCTATGTGGTAATGGCTCTATGATGACTCTAAATCCGAAAGAAAGGCTAAACATCAGTGTGAATTGATTAAATACCTACCCCAAAACATCTTTCGAAATGTCAATACCTTTGGGAAGCAGTAATGGTGGGAAAAAACATTCTTAAAAAATATTTTGTTGTGGGTCACACATTCTGACGGCCGTCAGAAATGGTGACCCTCTGTTTTAATGGCTCTATATTGACTCTAAAGCCGAAACAATGGCTCCAGATTAGTTAGACTTGATGAAATAACTACCCCATACCATCTTTCGAAATTTTAATACGTTTGGGAAGCAGTAATAGTGGGAAAACACATACTTAAAAAATATTTGTATTAGTTGTGTGGGTCACACATTCTGACGGCCGTCAGAAATTGTGACCCTCTGTTTTAATGGCTCTATGAAGACTCTAAATCCGAAAGAATGGCTAAAGATAATTGTTAATGGATAAAATAACTACCACATACCATCTTTGGGAAGCAGTTAGGGTGGGAACACACATAATTAAGAAAACGAATTATTTTCCGTGGGTCACACATTCTGACGGCCGTCAGAAATTGTGACCTATGTGGTAATGGCTCTATGATGACTCTAAATCCCGAAAAAATGCTCCAGATTAGTGTGAAATGATAAAATAACTATCCCAAACCTTCTTTCGAAGTGTTAATACATTTGGGAAGCAGTTAGGGTGGGAAAACACATGATTAAGAAAACGAATTATTTTCCGTGGGTCACACATTCTGACGGCTGTCAGAAATGGTGACCTATGTGGTAATGGCTCTATGATGACTCTAAATCCGAAAGAATGGCTAAAGATTGGTGTGAATTGATTAAATAACTACCCCAAAACATCTTTCGACATGTCAATACCTTTGGGAAGCAGTAATGGTGGGAAAAAACATTCTTAAAAAATATTTTGTTGTGGGTCACACATTCTGACGGCCGTCAGAAATGGTGACCCTCTGTTTTAATGGCTCTATGAAGACTCGAAATCCGAAAGAATGGCTAAAGATAAGTGTGACTTGATGAAATAACTACCACATACCATCTTTGGGAAGCAGTTAGGGTGGGAACACACATAATTAAGAAAACTAATTATTTTCCGTGGGTCACACATTCTGACGGCCGTCAGAAATTGTGACCTATGTGTAGTAATGGCTCTATGATGACTCTAAATCCCGAAAAAAATGCTCCAGATTAGTGTGAAATGATAAAATAACTATCCCAAACCTTCTTTCGAAGTGTTAATACATTTGGGAAGCAGTTAGGGTGGGAAAACACATAATTAAGAAAACGAATTATTTTCCGTGGGTCACACATTCTGACGGCTGTCAGAAATGGTGACCTATGTGGTAATGGCTCTATGATGACTCTAACTCCGAAAGAATGGCTAAAGATTGGTGTGAATTGATTAAATAACTACCCCAAAACATCTTTCGACATGTCAATACCTTTGGGAAGCAGTAATGGTGGGAAAAAAACATTCTTAAAAAATATTTTGTTGTGGGTCACACATTCTGACGGCCGTCAAAAATGGTGACCTTCTGTTTTAATGGCTCTATGAAGACTCGAAATCCGAAAGAATGGCTAAAGATAAGTGTGACTTGATGAAATAACTACCACATACCATCTTTGGGAAGCAGTTAGGGTGGAAACACACATAATTAAGAAAAGGAATTATTTTCCGTGGGTCACACATTCTGACGGCTGTCAGAAATGGTGACCTATGTGGTAATGGCTCTATGATGACTCTAAATCCGAAAGAAAGGCTAAACATCAGTGTGAATTGATTAAATACCTACCCCAAAACATCTTTCGAAATGTCAATACCTTTGGGAAGCAGTAATGGTGGGAAAAAACATTCTTAAAAAATATTTTGTTGTGGGTCACACATTCTGACGGCCGTCAGAAATGGTGACCCTCTGTTTTAATGGCTCTATATTGACTCTAAAGCCGAAACAATGGCTCCAGATTAGTTAGACTTGATGAAATAACTACCCCATACCATCTTTCGAAATTTTAATACGTTTGGGAAGCAGTAATAGTGGGAAAACACATACTTAAAAAATATTTGTATTAGTTCTGTGGGTCACACATTCTGACGGCCGTCAGAAATTGTGACCCTCTGTTTTAATGGCTCTATGAAGACTCTAAATCCGAAAGAATGGCTAAAGATAATTGTTAATGGATAAAATAACTACCACATACCATCTTTGGGAAGCAGTTAGGGTGGGAACACACATAATTAAGAAAACAAATTATTTTCCGTGGGTCACACATTCTGACGGCCGTCAGAAATTGTGACCTATGTGGTAATGGCTCTATGATGACTCTAAATCCCGAAAAAAATGCTCCAGATTAGTGTGAAATGATAAAATAACTATCCCAAACCTTCTTTCGAAGTGTTAATACATTTGGGAAGCAGTTAGGGTGGGAAAACACATGATTAAGAAAACGAATTATTTTCCGTGGGTCACACATTCTGACGGCTGTCAGAAATGGTGACCTATGTGGTAATGGCTCTATGATGACTCTAAATCCGAAAGAATGGCTAAAGATTGGTGTGAATTGATTAAATAACTACCCCAAAACATCTTTCGACATGTCAATACCTTTGGGAAGCAGTAATGGTGGGAAAAAACATTCTTAAAAAATATTTTGTTGTGGGTCACACATTCTGACGGCCGTCAGAAATGGTGACCCTCTGTTTTAATGGCTCTATGAAGACTCTAAATCCGAAAGAATGGCTAAAGATAAGTGTGAATTGATAAAATAACTACCACATACTACTTTGGGAAGCATTGCGGGTGGAAACACACATAATTAAGAAAACGAATTATTTTCCGTGGGTCACACATTCTGACGGCCGTCAGAATTTGTGACCTATGTGGTAATGGCTCTATGATGACTCTAAATCCCGAAAAAAATGCTCCAGATTAGTGTGAAATGATAAAATAACTATCCCAAACCTTCTTTCGAAGTGTTAATACATTTGGGAAGCAGTTAGGGTGGGAAAACACATGATTAAGAAAACGAATTATTTTCCGTGGGTCACACATTCTGACGGCTGTCAGAAATGGTGACCTATGTGGTAATGGCTCTATGATGACTCTAAATCCGAAAGAATGGCTAAAGATTGGTGTGAATTGATTAAATAACTACCCCAAAACATCTTTCGACATGTCAATACCTTTGGGAAGCAGTAATGGTGGGAAAAAACATTCTTAAAAAATATTTTGTTGTGGGTCACACATTCTGACGGCCGTCAGAAATGGTGACCCTCTGTTTTAATGGCTCTATGAAGACTCTAAATCCGAAAGAATGGCTAAAGATAAGTGTGAATTGATAAAATAACTACCACATACCATCTTTGGGAAGCATTTCTGGTGGAAACACACATAATTAAGAAAACGAATTATTTTACGTGGGTCACACATTGTGACGGCCGTCAGAAATGGTGACCCATGTGGCAATGGCTCTATATTGACTCTAAAGCCGAAACAATGGCTCCAGATTAGTGTGAATTGATGAAATAACTACCCCAACCATCTTTCAAAGTTTTAATATATTTGGGAAGCAGTTTGGGTGGGAACACACATGCTTAAATCCTTTTGTTTGTGGGTCACACATTCTGACGGCTGTCAGAAACGGTTACCTCTGTTTTAATGGCTCTATATTGACTCTAAAGCCGAAACAATGGCTCCAGATTAGTGTGACTTGATGAAATAACTACCCCATACCACCTTTCGAAATTTTAATACCTTTGGGAAGCAGTAATAGTGGGAAAACACATTCTTAAAAAATATTTGTATTAGTTGTGTGGGTCACACATTCTGACGGCCGTCAGAAATGGTGACCCTCTGTTTTAATGGATCTATATTGACTCTAAAGCCGAAACAATGGCTCCAGATTAGTGTGACTTGATGAAATAACTACCACATACCATCTTTGGGAAGCAGTTAGGGTGGGAACACACATTCTAAAAAAAAACGATATAATTTTTTTGTGGGTCACACATTCTGACGGCCGTCAGAAATGGTGACCTATGTGGTAATGGCTCTATGATGACTCTACGTCCGAAAACATGGCTCCAGATTCGTGTGAATTGATGAAATAACTACCCCAACCATCTTTCAAAGTTTTAATATATTTGGGAAGCAGTTTGGGTCGGAACACACATGCTTAAATCCTTTTGTTTGTGGGTCACACATTCTGACGGCTGTCAGAAATGGTTACCTCTGTTTTAATGGCTCTATATTGACTCTAAAGCCGAAATAATGGCTCCAGAATAGTGTGACTTGATGAAATAACTACCCCATACCATCTTTCGAAATTTTAATACCTTTGGGAAGCAGTAATAGTGGGAAAACACATTGTTAAAAAATATTTGTATTGTGTGGGTCACACATTCTGACGGCCGTCAGAAATGGTGACCCTCTGTTTTAATGGCTCTCTGAAGACTCTAAATCCGAAAGAATGCCTAAAGATAAGTGTGAATTGATAAAATAACTACCACATACCATCTTTGGGAAGCATTTCGGGTGGAAACACACATAATTAAGAAAACGAATTATTTTACGTGGGTCACACATTGTGACGGCCGTCAGAAATGGTGACCTATGTGGTAATGGCTCTATATTGACTCTAAAGCCGAAACAATGGCTCCAGATTAGTGTGACTTGATGAAATAACTACCCCATACCATCTTTCGAAAATTTAATACGTTTGGGAAGCAGTAATAGTGGGAAAACACATTGTTAAAAAATATTTGTATTGTGTGGGTCACACATTCTGACGGCCGTCAGAAATTGTGACCTATGTGGTAATGGCTCTATGATGACTCTAAATCCCGAAAAAAATGCTCCAGATTAGTGTGAAATGATGAAATAACTATCCCAAACCTTCTTTCGAAGTGTTAATACATTTGGGAAGCAGTTAGGGTGGGAAAACACATAATTAAGAAAACGAATTATTTTCCGTGGGTCACACATTCTGACGGCTGTCAGAAATGGTGACCTATGTGGTAATGGCTCTATGATGACTCTAAATCCGAAAGAATGGCTAAAGATTGGTGTGAATTGATTAAATAACTACCCCAAAACATCTTTCGACATGTCAATACCTTTGGGAAGCAGTAATGGTGGGAAAAAACATTCTTAAAAAATATTTTGTTGTGGGTCACACATTCTGACGGCCGTCAGAAATGGTGACCCTCTGTTTTAATGGCTCTATGAAGACTCTAAATCCGAAAGAATGGCTAAAGATAAGTGTGACTTGATGAAATAACTACCACATACCATCTTTGGGAAGCAGTTAGGGTGGAAACACACATAATTAAGAAAACGAATTATTTTCCGTGGGTCACACATTCTGACGGCTGTCAGAAATGGTGACCTATGTGGTAATGGCTCTATGATGACTCTAAATCCGAAAGAAAGGCTAAACATCAGTGTGAATTGATTAAATACCTACCCCAAAACATCTTTCGAAATGTCAATACCTTTGGGAAGCAGTAATGGTGGGAAAAAACATTCTTAAAAAATATTTTGTTGTGGGTCACACATTCTGACGGCCGTCAGAAATGGTGACCCTCTGTTTTAATGGCTCTATATTGACTCTAAAGCCGAAACAATGGCTCCAGATTAGTTAGACTTGATGAAATAACTACCCCATACCATCTTTCGAAATTTTAATACGTTTGGGAAGCAGTAATAGTGGGAAAACACATACTTAAAAAATATTTATATTAGTTGTGTGGGTCACACATTCTGACGGCCGTCAGAAATTGTGACCCTCTGTTTTAATGGCTCTATGAAGACTCTAAATCCGAAAGAATGGCTAAAGATAATTGTTAATGGATAAAATAACTACCACATACCATCTTTGGGAAGCAGTTAGGGTGGGAACACACATAATTAAGAAAACGAATTATTTTCCGTGGGTCACACATTCTGACGGCCGTCAGAAATTGTGACCTATGTGGTAATGGCTCTATGATGACTCTAAATCCCGAAAAAAATGCTCCAGATTAGTGTGAAATGATAAAATAACTATCCCAAACCTTCTTTCGAAGTGTTAATACATTTGGGAAGCAGTTAGGGTGGGAAAACACATGATTAAGAAAACGAATTATTTTCCGTGGGTCACACATTCTGACGGCTGTCAGAAATGGTGACCTATGTGGTAATGGCTCTATGATGACTCTAAATCCGAAAGAAAGGCTAAACATCAGTGTGAATTGATTAAATACCTACCCCAAAACATCTTTCGAAATGTCAATACCTTTGGGAAGCAGTAATGGTGGGAAAAAACATTCTTAAAAAATATTTTGTTGTGGGTCACACATTCTGACAGCCGTCAGAAATGGTGACCCTCTGTTTTAATGGCTCTATATTGACTCTAAAGCCGAAACAATGGCTCCAGATTAGTTAGACTTGATGAAATAACTACCCCATACCATCTTTCGAAATTTTAATACGTTTGGGAAGCAGTAATAGTGGGAAAACACATACTTAAAAAATATTTATATTAGTTGTGTGGGTCACACATTCTGACGGCCGTCAGAAATTGTGACCCTCTGTTTTAATGGCTCTATGAAGACTCTAAATCCGAAAGAATGGCTAAAGATAATTGTTAATGGATAAAATAACTACCACATACCATCTTTGGGAAGCAGTTAGGGTGGGAACACACATAATTAAGAAAACGAATTATTTTCCGTGGGTCACACATTCTGACGGCCGTCAGAAATTGTGACCTATGTGGTAATGGCTCTATGATGACTCTAAATCCCGAAAAAAATGCTCCAGATTAGTGTGAAATGATAAAATAACTATCCCAAACCTTCTTTCGAAGTGTTAATACATTTGGGAAGCAGTTAGGGTGGGAAAACACATGATTAAGAAAACTAATTATTTTCCGTGGGTCAAACATTCTGACGGCTGTCAGAAATGGTGACCTATGTGGTAATGGCTCTATGATGACTCTAAATCCGAAAGAATGGCTAAAGATTGGTGTGAATTGATTAAATAACTACCCCAAAACATCTTTCGACATGTCAATACCTTTGGGAAGCAGTAATGGTGGGAAAAAACATTCTTAAAAAATATTTTGTTGTGGGTCACACATTCTGACGGCCGTCAGAAATGGTGACCCTCTGTTTTAATGGCTCTATGAAGACTCTAAATCCGAAAGAATGGCTAAAGATAAGTGTGAATTGATAAAATAACTACCACATACCATCTTTGGGAAGCATTTCGGGTGGAAACACACATAATTAAGAAAACGAATTATTTTACGTGGGTCACACATTGTGACGGCCGTCAGAAATGGTGACCCATGTGGCAATGGCTCTATATTGACTCTAAAGCCGAAACAATGGCTCCAGATTAGTGTGAATTGATGAAATAACTACCCCAACCATCTTTCAAAGTTTTAATATATTTGGGAAGCAGTTTGGGTGGGAACACACATGCTTAAATCCTTTTGTTTGTGGGTCACACATTCTGACGGCTGTCAGAAATGGTTACCTCTGTTTTAATGGCTCTATATTGACTCTAAAGCCGAAATAATGGCTCCAGAATAGTGTGACTTGATGAAATAACTACCCCATACCATCTTTCGAAATTTTAATACCTTTGGGAAGCAGTAATAGTGGGAAAACACATTGTTAAAAAATATTTGTATTGTGTGGGTCACACATTCTGACGGCCGTCAGAAATGGTGACCCTCTGTTTTAATGGCTCTCTGAAGACTCTAAATCCGAAAGAATGCCTAAAGATAAGTGTGAATTGATAAAATAACTACCACATACCATCTTTGGGAAGCATTTCGGGTGGAAACACACATAATTAAGAAAACGAATTATTTTACGTGGGTCACACATTGTGACGGCCGTCAGAAATGGTGACCTATGTGGTAATGGCTCTATATTGACTCTAAAGCCGAAACAATGGCTCCAGATTAGTGTGACTTGATGAAATAACTACCCCATACCATCTTTCGAAATTTTAATACGTTTGGGAAGCAGTAATAGTGGGAAAACACATTCTTAAAAAATATTTGTATTAGTTGTGTGGGTCACACATTCTGACGGCCGTCAGAAATTGTGACCTATGTGGTAATGGCTCTATGATGACTCTAAATCCCGAAAAAAATGCTCCAGATTAGTGTGAAATTATAAAATAACTATCCCAAACCTTCTTTCGAAGTGTTAATACATTTGGGAAGCAGTTAGGGTGGGAAAACACATGATTAAGAAAACGAATTATTTTCCGTGGGTCACACATTCTGACGGCTGTCAGAAATGGTGACCTATGTGGTAATGGCTCTATGATGACTCTAAATCCGAAAGAATGGCTAAAGATTGGTGTGAATTGATTAAATAACTACCCCAAAACATCTTTCGACATGTCAATACATTTGGGAAGCAGTTAGGGTGGGAACACACATTCATAAAAAATATTTTGTTGTGGGTCACACATTGTGACGGCCGTCAGAAATGGTTACCCATGTGGCAATGGCTCTATATTGACTCTAAAGCCGAAACAAGGGCTCCAGATTAGTGTGAATTGATGAAATAACTACCCCAACCATCTTTCAAAGTTTTAATATATTTGGGAAGCAGTTTGGGTGGGAAAACACATTCTTAAATCCTTTTGTTTGTGGGTCACACATTCTGACGGCTGTCAGAAACGGTTACCTCTGTTTTAATGGCTCTATATTGACTCTAAAGCCGAAACAATGGCTCCAGATTAGTGTGACTTGATGAAATAACTACCCCATACCACCTTTCGAAATTTTAATACCTTTGGGAAGCAGTAATAGTGGGAAAACACATTCTTAAAAAATATTTGTATTAGTTGTGTGGGTCACACATTCTGACGGCCGTCAGAAATGGTGACCCTCTGTTTTAATGGATCTATATTGACTCTAAAGCCGAAACAATGGCTCCAGATTAGTGTGACTTGATGAAATAACTACCACATACCATCTTTGGGAAGCAGTTAGGGTGGGAACACACATTCTTAAAAAAACGATATATTTTTTTGTTGGTCACACATTCTGACGGCTGTCAGAAATGGTGACCCATGTGGTAATGGCTCTATGATGACTCTACGTCCGAAAACATGGCTCCAGATTCGTGTGAATTGATGAAATAACTACCCCAACCATCTTTCAAAGTTTTAATATATTTGGGAAGCAGTTTGGGTGGGAACACACATGCTTAAATCCTTTTGTTTGTGGGTCACACATTCTGACGGCTGTCAGAAATGGTTACCTCTGTTTTAATGGCTCTATATTGACTCTAAAGCCGAAATAATGGCTCCAGAATAGTGTGACTTGATGAAATAACTACCCCATACCATCTTTCGAAATTTTAATACCTTTGGGAAGCAGTAATAGTGGGAAAACACATTGTTAAAAAATATTTGTATTGTGTGGGTCACACATTCTGACGGCCGTCAGAAATGGTGACCCTCTGTTTTAATGGCTCTCTGAAGACTCTAAATCCGAAAGAATGCCTAAAGATAAGTGTGAATTGATAAAATAACTACCACATACCATCTTTGGGAAGCATTTCGGGTGGAAACACACATAATTAAGAAAACGAATTATTTTACGTGGGTCACACATTGTGACGGCCGTCAGAAATGGTGACCTATGTGGTAATGGCTCTATATTGACTCTAAAGCCGAAACAATGGCTCCAGATTAGAGTGACTTGATGAAATAACTACCCCATACCATCTTTCGAAATTTTAATACGTTTGGGAAGCAGTAATAGTGGGAAAACACATTCTTAAAAAATATTTGTATTAGTTGTGTGGGTCACACATTCTGACGGCCGTCAGAAATTGTGACCCTCTGTTTTAATGGCTCTATGAAGACTCTAAATCCGAAAGAATGGCTAAAGATAAGTGTGAATTGATAAAATAACTACCACATACCATCTTTGGGAAGCAGTTAGGGTGGGAACACACATAATTAAGAAAACGAATTATTTTCCGTGGGTCACACATTCTGACGGCCGTCAGAAATTGTGACCTATGTGGTAATGGCTCTATGATGACTCTAAATCCCGAAAAAAATGCTCCAGATTAGTGTGAAATGATAAAATAACTATCCCAAACCTTCTTTCGAAGTGTTAATACATTTGGGAAGCAGTTAGGGTGGGAACACACATTCATAAAAAAACGATATATTTTTTTGTTGGTCTCACATTCTGACGGCTGTCAGAAATGTTGACCTATGTGGTAATGGCTCTATGATGACTCTAATTCCGAAAACATGGCTCCAGATTAGTGTGAATTGATGAAATAACTACCCCAACCATCTTTCGAAGTTTCAATACATTTGGGAAGCAGTTACGGGTGGGAACACACATTCTAAAAAAAAACGATATATTTTTTTGTGGGTCACACATTTTGACGGCCGTCAGAAATGGTGAACTATGTGGTAATGGCTCTATGATGACTCTACGTCCGAAACATGGCTCCAGATTAGTGTGAATTGATGAAATAACTACCACGTACCATCTTTGGGAAGCAGTTAGGGTGGGAACACACTTTCTTAAAAAAACGATATATTTTTTTGTTGGTCACACATTCTGACGGCTGTCAGAAATTGTGACCTATGTGGTAATGGCTCTAAGATGACTCTAAATCCGAAAGAATGGCTAAAGATTAGTGTGAATTGATTAAATAACTACCCCAAAACATCTTTCGAAATGTCAATACCTTTGGGAAGCAGTAATGGTGGGAAAAAACATTCTTAAAAAATATTTGTATTAGTTGTGTGGGTCACACATTCTGACGGCCGTCAGAAATTGTGACCCTCTGTTTTAATGGCTCTATGAAGACTCTAAATCCGAAAGAATGGCCAAAGATAAGTGTGAATGGATAAAATAACTACCACATACCATCTTTGGGAAGCAGTTAGGGTGGGAACACACATAATTAAGAAAACGAATTATTTTCCGTGGGTCACACATTCTGATGGCCGTCAGAAATTGTGACCTATGTGGTAATGGCTCTATGATGACTCTAAATCCCGAAAAAAATGCTCCAGATTAGTGTGAAATGATAAAATAACTATCCCAAACCTTCTTTCGAAGTGTTAATACATTTGGGAAGCAGTTAGGGTGGGAACACACATTCATAAAAAAACGATAATTTTTTTTGTTGGTCACACATTCTGACGGCTGTCAGAAATGGTGACCTATGTGGTAATGGCTCTATGATGACTCTAAATCCGAAAGAATGGCTAAAGATTGGTGTGAATTGATTAAATAACTACCCCAAAACATATTTCGAAATGTCAATACCTTTGGGAAGCAGTAATGGTGGGAAAAAACATTCTTAAAAAATATTTTGTTGTGGGTCACACATTCTGACGGCCGTCAGAAATGGTGACCCTCTGTTTTAATGGCTCTATGAAGACTCTAAATCCGAAAGAATGGCTAAAGATAAGTGTGAATTGATGAAATAACTACCACATACCATCTTTGGGAAGCATTTAGGGTGGAAACACACATAATTAAGAAAACGATTTATTTTCCGTGGGTCACACATTCTGACGGCTGTCAGAAATGGTGACCTATGTGGTAATGGCTCTATGATGACTCTAAAGCCGAAACAATGGCTCCAGATTAGTTAGACTTGATGAAATAACTACCCCATACCATCTTTCGAAATTTTAATACGTTTGGGAAGCAGTAATAGTGGGAAAACACATACTTAAAAAATATTTGTATTAGTTGTGTGGGTCACACATTCTGACGGCCGTCAGAAATGGTGACCCTCTGTTTTAATGGCTCTATGAAGACTCTAAATCCGAAAGAATGGCTAAAGATAAGTGTGACTTGATGAAATAACTACCACATACCATCTTTGGGAAGCAGTTAGGGTGGAAACACACATAATTAAGAAAAGGAATTATTTTCCGTGGGTCACACATTCTGACGGCTGTCAGAAATGGTGACCTATGTGGTAATGGCTCTATGATGACTCTAAATCCGAAAGAAAGGCTAAAGATTAGTGTGAATTGATTAAATAACTACCCCAAAACATCTTTCGAAATGTCAATACCTTTGGGAAGCAGTAATGGTGGGAAAAAACATTCTTAAAAAATATTTTGTTGTGGGTCACACATTCTGACGGCCGTCAGAAATGGTGACCCTCTGTTTTAATGGCTCTATGAATACTCTAAATCCGAAAGAATGGCTAAAGATTAGTGTGAATTGATTAAATAACTACCCCAAAACATCTTTCGAAATGTCAATACCTTTGGGAAGCAGTAATGGTGGGAAAAAACATTCTTAACAAATATTTGTATTAGTTGTGTGGGTCACACATTCTGACGGCCGTCAGAAATTGTGACCCTCTGTTTTAATGGCTCTATGAAGACTCTAAATCCGAAAGAATGGCCAAAGATAAGTGTGAATGGATAAAATAACTACAACATACCATCTTTGGGAAGCAGTTAGGGTGGGAACACACATAATTAAGAAAACGAATTATTTTCCGTGGGTCACACATTCTGATGGCCGTCAGAAATTGTGACCTATGTGGTAATGGCTCTATGATGACTCTAAACTCCGAAAAAAATGCTCCAGATTAGTGTGAAATGATAAAATAACTATCCCAAACCTTCTTTCGAAGTGTTAATACATTTGGGAAGCAGTTAGGGTGGGAACACACATTGATAAAAAAACGATAATTTTTTTTGTTGGTCACACATTCTGACGGCTGTAAGAAATGGTGACCTATGTGGTAATGGCTCTATGATGACTCTAAATCCGAAAGAATGGCTAAAGATTGGTGTGAATTGATTAAATAACTACCCCAAAACATATTTCGAAATGTCAATACCTTTGGGAAGCAGTAATGGTGGGAAAAAACATTCTTAAAAAATATTTTGTTGTGGGTCACACATTCTGACGGCCGTCAGAAATGGTGACCCTCTGTTTTAATGGCTCTATGAAGACTCTAAATCCGAAACAATGGCTCCAGATTAGTTAGACTTGATGAAATAACTACCCCATACCATCTTTCGAAATTTTAATACGTTTGGGAAGCAGTAATAGTGGGAAAACACATACTTAAAAAATATTTGTATTAGTTGTGTGGGTCACACATTCTGACGGCCGTCAGAAATGGTGACCCTCTGTTTTAATGGCTCTATGAAGACTCTAAATCCGAAAGAATGGCTAAAGATAAGTGTGAATTGATGAGATAACTACCACATACCATCTTTGGGAAGCAGTTAGGGTGGGAACACACATAATTAAGAAAACGAATTATTTTCCGTGGGTCACACATTCTGACGGCCGTCAGAAATTGTGACCTATGTGTAGTAATGGCTCTATGATGACTCTAAATCCCGAAAAAAATGCTCCAGATTAGTGTGAAATGATAAAATAACTATCCCAAACCTTCTTTCGAAGTGTTAATACATTTGGGAAGCAGTTAGGGTGGGAAAACACATAATTAAGAAAACGAATTATTTTCCGTGGGTCACACATTCTGACGGCTGTCAGAAATGGTGACCTATGTGGTAATGGCTCTATGATGACTCTAACTCCGAAAGAATGGCTAAAGATTGGTGTGAATTGATTAAATAACTACCCCAAAACATCTTTCGACATGTCAATACCTTTGGGAAGCAGTAATGGTGGGAAAAAAACATTCTTAAAAAATATTTTGTTGTAGGTCACACATTCTGACGGCTGTCAAAAATGGTGACCCTCTGTTTTAATGGCTCTATGAAGACTCGAAATCCGAAAGAATGGCTAAAGATAAGTGTGACTTGATGAAATAACTACCACATACCATCTTTGGGAAGCAGTTAGGGTGGAAACACACATAATTAAGAAAACGAATTATTTTCCGTGGGTCACACATTCTGACGGCTGTCAGAAATGTTGACCTATGTGGTAATGGCTCTATGATGACTCTAAATCCGAAAGAATGGCTAAAGATTGGTGTGAATTGATTAAATAACTACCCCAAAACATCTTTCGACATGTCAATACCTTTGGGAAGCAGTAATGGTGGGAAAAAACATTCTTAAAAAATATTTTGTTGTGGGTCACACATTCTGATGGCCGTCAGAAATGGTGACCCTCTGTTTTAATGGCTCTATGAAGACTCTAAATCCGAAAGAATGGCTAAAGATAAGTGTGAATTGATAAAATAACTACCACATACCATCTTTGGGAAGCATTTCGGGTGGAAACACACATAATTAAGAAAACGAATTATTTTACGTGGGTCAAACATTGTGACGGCCGTCAGAAATGGTGACCCATGTGGCAATGGCTCTATATTGACTCTAAAGCCGAAACAATGGCTCCAGATTAGTGTGACTTGATGAAATAACTACCCCATACCACCTTTCGAAATTGTATTACCTTTTTGGAAGCAGTAATAGTGGGAAAACACAGTGTTCAAAAATATTTGCATTGTGTGGGTCACACATTCTGACGGCCGTCAGAAATGGTGACCCTCTGTTTTAATGGCTCTATGAAGACTCTAAATCCGAAAGAATGGCTAAAGATAAGTGTGAATGGATAAAATAACTACCACATACCATCTTTGGGAAGCAGTTAGGGTGGGAGCACACATAATTAAGAAAACGAATTATTTTCCGTGGGTCACACATTCTGACGGCCGTCAGAAATTGTTACCTATGTGGTAATGGCTCTATGATGACTCTAAATCCCGAAAAAAAATGCTCCAGATTAGTGTGAAATGATAAAATAACTATCCCAAACCTTCTTTCGAAGTGTTAATACATTTGGGAAGCAGTTAGGGTGGGAACACACATTCATAAAAAAACGATATATTTTTTTGTTGGTCACACATTCTGACGGCTGTCAGAAATGGTGACCTATGTGGTAATGGCTCTATGAAGACTCTAAATCCGAAAGAATGGCTAAAGATAAGTGTGAATTGATGAAATAACTACCACTTACCATCTTTGGGAAGCAGTTAGGGTGGGAACACACATTCTTAAAAGAACGATATTTTTTCGTGGGTCACACATTCTGACGGCCGTCAGAAATGGTTACCTCTGTTTTAATGGCTCTATATTGACTCTAAAGCCGAAACAATGGCTCCAGATTAGTGTGACTTGATGAAATAACCAACCCATACCATCTTTCGAAATTGTAATACCTTTGGGAAGCAGTAATAGTGGGAAAACACATTGTTAAAAAATATTTGTATTGTGTGGGTCACACATTCTGACGGCCGTCAGAAATGGTGACCCTCTGTTTTAATGGCTCTATGAAGACTCTAAATCCGAAAGAATGGCTAAAGATAAGTGTGACTTGATGAAATAACTACCACATACCATCTTTGGGAAGCAGTTGGGGTGGAAACACACATAATTTAGAAAACGAATTATTTTCCGTGGGTCACACATTCTGACGGCTGTCAGAAATGGTGACCTATGTGGTAATGGCTCTATGATGACTCTAAATCCCGAACAAAATGCTCCAGATTAGTGTGAAATGATAAAATAACTATCCCAAACCTTCTTTCGAAGTGTTAATACATTTGGGAAGCAGTTAGGGTGGGAACACACATTCATAAAAAAACGATATATTTTTTTGTTGGTCACACATTCTGACGGCTGTCAGAAATGGTGACCTATGTGGTAATGGCTCTATGATGACTCTAAATCCGAAAGAATGGCTAAAGATAAGTGTGAATTGATGAAATAACTACCACATACCATCTTTGGGAAGCATTTAGGGTGGAAACACACATAATTAAGAAATACGAATTATTTTCCGTGGGTCACACATTCTGACGGCTGTCAGAAATGGTGACCTATGTGGTAATGGATCTATGATGACTCTAAATCTGAAAGAATGGCTAAAGATTAGTGTGAATTGATTAAATAACTACCCCAAAACATCTTTAGAAATGTCAATACCTTTGGGAAGCAGTAATGGTGGGAAAAAACATTCTTAAAAAATATTTTGTTGTGGGTCACACATTCTGACGGCCGTCAGAAATGGTGACCCTCTGTTTTAATGGCTCTATGAAGACTCTAAATCCGAAAGAATGGCTAAAGATAAGTGTGAATTGATAAAATAACTACCACATACCATCTTTGGGAAGCATTTAGGGTGGAAACACACATAATTAAGAAAACGAATTATTTTACGTGGGTCACATATTGTGACGGCCGTCAGAAATGGTGACCTATGTGGTAATGGCTCTATATTGACTCTAAAGCCGAAACAATGGCTCCAGATTAGTGTGACTTGATGAAATAACTACCCCAACCATCTTTCGAAGTTTCAATACATTTGGGAAGCAGTTAGGGTGGGAACACACATTCTTAAATAAAACGATATATTTTTTTGTGGGTCAAACATTCTGAGGCCGTCAGAAATTGTGACCTATGTGGTAATGGCTGTATGATGACTCTAAATCCCGAAAAAAATGCTCCAGATTAGTGTGAAATGATGAAATAACTATCCCAAACCTTCTTTCGAAGTGTTAATACATTTGGGAAGCAGTTAGGGTGGGAACACACATTCATAAAAAAACGATATATTTTTTTGTTGGTCACACATTCTGACGGCTGTCAGAAATGGTGACCTATGTGGTAATGGCTCTATGATGACTCTAAATCCGAAAGAATGGCTAAAGATAAGTGTGAATTGATGAAATAACTACCACATACCATCTTTGGGAAGCATTTAGGGTGGAAACACACATCATTAAGAAAACGATTTATTTTCCGTGGGTCACACATTCTGACGGCTGTCAGAAATGGTGACCTATGTGGTAATGGATCTATGATGACTCTAAATCTGAAAGAATGGCTAAAGATTAGTGTGAATTGATTAAATAACTACCCCAAAACATCTTTAGAAATGTCAATACCTTTGGGAAGCAGTAATGGTGGGAAAAAACATTCTTAAAAAATATTTTGTTGTGGGTCACACATTCTGACGGCCGTCAGAAATGGTGACCCTCTGTTTTAATGGCTCTATGAAGACTCTAAATCCGAAAGAATGGCTAAAGATAAGTGTGAATTGATAAAATAACTACCACATACCATCTTTGTGAAGCATTTAGGGTGGAAACACACATAATTAAGAAAACGAATTATTTTACGTGGGTCACATATTGTGACGGCCGTCAGAAATGGTGACCTATGTGGTAATGGCTCTATATTGACTCTAAAGCCGAAACAATGGCTCCAGATTAGTGTGACTTGATGAAATAACTACCCCAACCATCTTTCGAAGTTTCAATACATTTGGGAAGCAGTTAGGGTGGGAACACACATTCTTAAATAAAACGATATATTTTTTTGTGGGTCAAACATTCTGAGGCCGTCAGAAATTGTGACCTATGTGGTAATGGCTGTATGATGACTCTAAATCCCGAAAAAAATGCTCCAGATTAGTGTGAAATGATGAAATAACTATCCCAAACCTTCTTTCGAAGTGTTAATACATTTGGGAAGCAGTTAGGGTGGGAACACACATTCATAAAAAAACGATATATTTTTTTGTTGGTCACACATTCTGACGGCTGTCAGAAATGGTGACCTATGTGGTAATGGCTCTATGATGACTCTAAATCCGAAAGAATGGCTAAAGATAAGTGTGAATTGATGAAATAACTACCACATACCATCTTTGGGAAGCATTTAGGGTGGAAACACACATCATTAAGAAAACGATTTATTTTCCGTGGGTCACACATTCTGACGGCTGTCAGAAATGGTGACCTATGTGGTAATGGATCTATGATGACTCTAAATCTGAAAGAATGGCTAAAGATTAGTGTGAATTGATTAAATAACTACCCCAAAACATCTTTAGAAATGTCAATACCTTTGGGAAGCAGTAATGGTGGGAAAAAACATTCTTAAAAAATATTTTGTTGTGGGTCACACATTCTGACGGCCTTCAGAAATGGTGACCCTCTGTTTTAATGGCTCTATGAAGACTCTAAATCCGAAAGAATGGCTAAAGATAAGTGTGAATTGATAAAATAACTACCACATACCATCTTTGGGAAGCATTTAGGGTGGAAACACACATAATTAAGAAAACGAATTATTTTACGTGGGTCACATATTGTGACGGCCGTCAGAAATGGTGACCTATGTGGTAATGGCTCTATATTGACTCTAAAGCCGAAACAATGGCTCCAGATTAGTGTGACTTGATGAAATAACTACCCCAACCATCTTTCGAAGTTTCAATACATTTGGGAAGCAGTTAGGGTGGGAACACACATTCTTAAATAAAACGATATATTTTTTTGTGGGTCAAACATTCTGAGGCCGTCAGAAATTGTGACCTATGTGGTAATGGCTGTATGATGACTCTAAATCCCGAAAAAAATGCTCCAGATTAGTGTGAAATGATGAAATAACTATCCCAAACCTTCTTTCGAAGTGTTAATACATTTGGGAAGCAGTTAGGGTGGGAACACACATAATTAAGAAAACGAATTATTTTCCGTGGGTCACACATTCTGACGGTTGTCAGAAATGGTGACCTATGTGGTAATGGCTCTATGATGACTCTAAATCCGAAAGAATGGCTAAAGATTGGTGTGAATTGATTAAATAACTACCTCAAAACATCTTTCGAAATGTCAATACCTTTGGGAAGCAGTAATGGTGCGAAAAAACATTCTTGAAAAATATTTTGTTGTGGGTCACACATTCTGACGGCCGTCAGAAATGGTGACCCTCTGTTTTAATGGCTCTATGAAGACTCTAAATCCGAAAGAATGGCTAAAGATAAGTGTGAATTGATGAAATAACTACCACATACCATCTTTGGGAAGCAGTTAGGGTGGGAACACACCTTCTTAAAAAAACAATATATTTTTCTGTGGGTCACACATTCTGACGGCCGTCAGAAATGGTGACCTATGTGGTAATGGCTCTATGATGACTCTACGTCCGAAACATGTCTCCAGATTAGTGTGAATTGATGAAATAACTACCACATACCATCTTTGGGAAGCATTTAGGGTGGAAACACACATAATTAAGAAAACGATTCATTTTCCGTGGGTCACACATTCTGACGGCTGTCAGAAATGGTGACCTATGTGTTAATGGCTCTGTGATGACTCTAAATCCGAAAGAATGGCTAAAGATTAGTGTGAATTGATTAAATAACTACCCCAAAACATCTTTCGAAATGTCAATACCTTTGGGAAGCAGTAATGGTGGGAAAAAAACATTCTTAAAA
The DNA here is from genome assembly GCF_054491055.1 of Hypomesus nipponensis. Classification (NCBI taxonomy): domain Eukaryota; kingdom Metazoa; phylum Chordata; class Actinopteri; order Osmeriformes; family Osmeridae; genus Hypomesus; species Hypomesus nipponensis. Next base: position 10,938,008 of record NC_140370.1, on the reverse strand, counting down.
AATATTTTGTTGTGGGTCACACATTCTGACGGCCGTCAGAAATGGTGACCCTCTGTTTTAATGGCTCTATGATGACTATAAATCCGAAACAATGGCTCCAGATTAGTGTGACTTGATGAAATAACTACCCCATACCACCTTTCGAAATTGTATTACCTTTTTGGAAGCAGTAATAGTGGGAAAACACAGTGTTCAAAAATATTTGTATTGTGTGGGTCACACATTCTGACGGCCGTCAGAAATGGTGACCCTCTGTTTTAATGGCTCTATGAAGACTCTAAATCCGAAAGAATGGCTAAAGATAAGTGTGAATGGATAAAATAACTACCACATACCATCTTTGGGAAGCAGTTAGGGTGGGAGCACACATAATTAAGAAAACGAATTATTTTCCGTGGGTCACACATTCTGACGGCCGTCAGAAATTGTTACCTATGTGGTAATGGCTCTATGATGACTCTAAATCCCGAAAAAAAATGCTCCAGATTAGTGTGAAATGATAAAATAACTATCCCAAACCTTCTTTCGAAGTGTTAATACATTTGGGAAGCAGTTAGGGTGGGAACACACATTCATAAAAAAACGATATATTTTTTTGTTGGTCACACATTCTGACGGCTGTCAGAAATGGTGACCTATGTGGTAATGGCTCTATGATTACTCTAATTCCGAAAACATGGCTCCAGATTAGTGTGAATTGATGAAATAACTACCCCAACCATCTTTCGAAGTTTCAATACATTTGGGAAGCTGTTACGTGTAGGATCACACATTCTAAAAAAAAACGATATATTTTTTGGTGGGTCACACATTCTGACGGCCGTCAGAAATGGTGACCTATGTGGTAATGGCTCTATGATGACTCTACGTCCGAAATATGGCTCCAGATTAGTATGAATTGATGAAATAACTACCATATACCATCTTTGGGAAGCAGTTAGGGTGGGAACACACATTCTTAAAAAAACGATATATTTTTTTGTTGTTCACACATTCTGACGGCTGTCAGAAATGGTGACCTATGTGGTAATGGCTCTATGATGACTCTAATTCCGAAAACATGGCTCCAGATTAGTGTGAATTGATGAAATAACTACCCCAACCAACTTTCGAAATGTCAATACCTTTGGGAAGCAGTAATGGTGGGAAAAGACATTCTTAAAAAATATTTTGTTGTGGGTCACACATTCTGACGGCCGTCAGAAATGGTGACCCTCTGTTTTAATGGCTCTATATGAAGACTCTAAATCCGAAAAAATGGCTAAAGATAAATGTGAATTGATGAAATAACTACCACATACCATCTTTGGGAAGCATTTAGGGTGGAAACACACATAATTAAGAAAACGAATTATTTTACGTGGGTCACACATTGTGACGGCCGTCAGAAATGGTGACCTATGTGGTAATGGCTCTACATTGACTCTAAAGCCGAAACAATGGCTACAGATTAGTGTGACTTGATGAAATAACTACCCCATACCATCTTTCGAAATTTTAATACGTTTGGGAAGCAGTAATAGTGGGAAAACACATTCTTAAAAAATATTTGTATTAGTTGTGTGGGTCACACATTCTGACGGCCGTCAGAAATTGTGACCCTCTGTTTTAATGGCTCTATGAAGACTATAAATCCGAAAAATGGCTAAAGATAAGTGTGAATGGATAAAATAACTACCACATACCATCTTTGGGAAGCAGTTAGGGTGGGAACACACATTCTTAAAAAAACGATATATTTTTTTGTTGGTCACACATTCTGACGGCTGTCAGAAATGGTGACCTATGTGATAATGCCTCTATGATGACTCTAAATCCGAAAGAATGGCTAAAGATTGGTGTGTATTGATTAAATAACTACCCAAAACATATTTCGAAATGTCAATACCTTTGGGAAGCAGTAATGGAGGGAAAAAACATTCTTAAAAAATATTTTGTCGTGGGTCAAACATTCTGACGGCCGTCAGAAATGGTGACCCTCTGTTTTAATGGCTCTATGAAGACTCTAAATCCGAAAGAATGGCTAAAGATAAGTGTGAATGGATAAAATAACTACCACATACCATCTTTGGGAAGCAGTTAGGGTGGTAACACACATAATTAAGAAAACGAATTATTTTCCGTGGGTCACACATTCTGACGGCCGTCAGAAATTGTGACCTATGTGGTAATGGCTCTATGATGACTCTAAATCCCGAAAAAAATGCTCCAGATTAGTGTGAATTGATGAAATAACTACCCCAACCATCTTTCGAAGTTTCAATACATTTGGGAAGCAGTTACGGGTGGGAACACACATTCTTAAAAAATATTTTGTTGTGGGTCACACATTCTGACGGCCGTCAGAAATGGTGACCCTCTGTTTTAGTGGCTCTATGAAGACTCTAAATCCGAAAGAATGGCTAAAGATAAGTGTGACTTGATGAAATAACTACCACATACCATCTTTGGGAAGCAGTTAGGGTGGGAACACATATTCTTAAAAAAACGATATATTTTTTTGTGGGTCACACATTCTGACGGCCGTCAGAAATGGTGACCTATGTGGTAATGGCTCTATGATGACTCTACGTCGGAAACATGTCTCCAGATTCGTGTGAATTGATGAAATAACTACCACATACCATCTTTGGGAAGCATTTAGGGTGGAAACACACAATTAAGAAAACAATTTATTTTCCGTGGGTCACACATTCTGACGGCTGTCAGAAATGGTGACCCTCTGTTTTAATGGCTCTATGATGACTATAAATCCGAAACAATGGCTCCAGATTCTTGTGAATTGATGAAATAACTACCCCAACCATCTTTCAATGTTTTAATATATTTGGGAAGCAGTTTGGGTGGGAACACACATGCTTAAATCCTTTTGTTTGTGGGTCACACATTCTGACGGCTGTCAGAAATGGTTACCTCTGTTTTAATGGCTCTATATTGACTCTAAAGCCGAAACAATGGCTCCAGATTAGTGTGACTTGATGAAATAACTACCCCATACCATCTTTCGAAATTGTAATACCTTTGGGAAGCAGTAATAGTGGGAAAACACATTGTTAAAAAATATTTGTATTGTGTGGGTCACACATTCTGACGGCCGTCAGAAATGGTGACCCTCTGTTTTAATGGCTCTATGAAGACTCTAAATCCGAAAGAATGGCTAAAGATAAGTGTGACTTGATGAAATAACTACCACATACCATCTTTGGGAAGCAGTTAGGGTGGGAACATACATTCTTAAAAAAACGATATATTTTTTCGTGGGTCACACATTCTGACGGCCGTCAGAAATGGTTACCTCAGTTTTAATGGCTCTATATTGACTCTAAAGCCGAAACAATGGCTGCAGATTAGTGTGAATTGATGAAATAACTACCCCCTACCATTTTTCGAAATTGTAATACGTTTGGGAAGCAGTAATAGTGGGAAAACACATTCTTTAAAAAGTATTTGTATTTAGTTGTGTGGGTCACACATTCTGACGGCCGTCAGAAATGGTGACCCTCTGTTTTAATGGCTCTATGAAGACTCTAAATCGGAAAGAATGGCTAAAGATAAGTGTGACTTGATTAAATAACTACCACATACCATCTTTGGGAAGCAGTTAGGGTGGGAACACACATTCTTAAAAAAACGATATATTTTTTTGTTGGTCACACATTCTGACGGCTGTCAGAAATGGTGACCTATGTGGTAATGGCTCTATGATGACTCTAATTCCGAAAACATGGCTCCAGATTAGTGTGAATTGATGAAATAACTACCCCAACCATCTGTCGAAGTTTCAATACATTTGGGAAGCAGTTAGGGTGGGAACACACATTCTAAAAAAAAAAACGATATATTTTTTTGTGGGTCACACATTCTGACGGCCGTCAGAAATGGTGACCTATGTGGTAATGGCTCTATGATGACTCTACGTCCGAAACATGTCTCCAGATTCGTGTGAATTGATGAAATAACTACCACATACCATCTTTGGGAAGCATTTAGGGTGGAAACACACATAATTAAGAAAACGATTTATTTTCCGTGGGTCACACATTCTGACGGCTGTCAGAAATGGTGACCTATGTGGTAATGGCTCTGTGATGACTCTAAATCCGAAACAATGGCTAAAGATTAGTGTGAATTGATTAAATAACTACCCCAAAACATCTTTCGAAATGTCAATACCTTTGGGAAGCAGTAATGGTGCGAAAAAACATTCTTGAAAAATATTTTGTTGTGGGTCACACATTCTGACGGCCGTCAGAAATGGTGACCCTCTGTTTTAATGGCTCTATGAAGACTCTAAATCCGAAAGAATGGCTAAAGATATGTGTGACTTGATAAAATAACTACCACATACCATCTTTGGGAAGCAGTTAGGGTGGAAACACACATAATTAAGAAAACAAATTATTTTCCGTGGGTCACACATTCTGACGGCTGTCAGAAATGGTGACCTATGTGGTAATGGCTCTATGATGACTCTAAATCCGAAAGAAAGGCTAAAGATTAGTGTGAATTGATTAAATAATTACCCCAAAACATCTTTCGAAATGTCAATACCTTTGGGAAGCAGTAATGGTGGGAAAAAACATTCTTAAAAAATATTTTGTTGTGGGTCACACATTCTGACGGCCGTCAGAAATGGTGACCTATGTGGTAATGGCTCTATGATGACTCTACGTCCGAAACATGTCTCCAGATTCGTGTGAATTGATGAAATAACTACCACATACCATCTTTGGGAAGCATTTAGGGTGGAAATAATTAAGAATTATTTTCCGTGGGTCACACATTCTGACGGTTGTCAGAAATGGTGACCTATGTGGTAATGGCTCTATGATGACTCTAAATCCGAAAGAATGGCTAAAGATTGGTGTGAATTGATTAAATAACTACCCCAAAACATCTTTCGAAATGTCAATACCTTTGGGAAGCAGTAATGGTGCGAAAAAACATTCTTGAAAAATATTTTGTTGTGGGTCACACATTCTGACGGCCGTCAGAAATGGTGACCCTCTGTTTTAATGGCTCTATGAAGACTCTAAATCCGAAAGAATGGCTAAAGATAAGTGTGAATTGATGAAATAACTACCACATACCATCTTTGGGAAGCAGTTAGGGTGGGAACACACATTCTTAAAAAAACAATATATTTTTCTGTGGGTCACACATTCTGACGGCCGTCAGAAATGGTGACCTATGTGGTAATGGCTCTATGATGACTCTACGTCCGAAACATGTCTCCAGATTAGTGTGAATTGATGAAATAACTACCACATACCATCTTTGGGAAGCATTTAGGGTGGAAACACACATAATTAAGAAAACGATTTATTTTCCGTGGGTCACACATTCTGACGGCTGTCAGAAATGGTGACCTATGTGGTAATGGCTCTGTGATGACTCTAAATCCGAAACAATGGCTAAAGATTAGTGTGAATTGATTAAATAACTACCCCAAAACATCTTTCGAAATGTCAATACCTTTGGGAAGCAGTAATGGTGGGAAAAAACGTTCTTACAAAATATTTTGTTGCGGGTCACACATTCTGACGGCCGTCAGAAATGGTGACCCTCTGTTTTAATGGCTCTATGATGACTATAAATCCGAAACAATGGCTCCAGATTAGTGTGACTTGATGAAATAACTACCCCATACCACCTTTCGAAATTGTAATACCTTTTTGGAAGCAGTAATAGTGGGAAAACACATTGTTCAAAAATATGTGTATTGTGTGGGTCACACATTCTGACGGCCGTCAGAAATGGTTACCTCTGTTTTAATGGCTCTATATTGACTCTAAAGCCGAAACAATGGCTCCAGATTAGTGTGACTTGATGAAATAACTACCCCATACCATCTTTCGAAATTGTAATACCTTTGGGAAGCAGTAATAGTGGGAAAACACATTGTTAAAAAATATTTGTATTGTGTGGGTCACACATTCTGACGGCCGTCAGAAATGGTGACCCTCTGTTTTAATGGCTCTATGAAGACTCTAAATCCGAAAGAATGGCTAAAGATAAGTGTGACTTGATGAAATAACTACCACATACCATCTTTGGGAAGCAGTTAGGGTGGGAACACACATTCTTAAAAAAACGATATATTTTTTTGTGGGTCACACATTCTGACGGCCGTCAGAAATGGTTACCTCTGTTTTAATGGCTCTATATTGACTCTAAAGCCGAAACAATGGCTCCAGATTAGTGTGACTTGATGAAATAACTACCCCATATTATCTTTCGAAATTGTAATACCTTTGGGAAGCAGTAATAGTGGGAAAACATTGTTAAAAAATATTTGTATTAGTTGTGTGGGTCACACATTTTGACGGCCGTCAGAAATGGTGACCTATGTGGTAATGGCTCTATGATGACTCTAAATCCGGAAAAATGTCTCCAGATTAGTGTGACTTGATGAAATCTAGCCCAAACCATCTTTCGAAATTGTAATACCTTTGGGAAGCAGTTACGGTGGGAACACAAATTCTTAAATTAAATTTTTTGTTGTTGTTGTGGGTCACACATTCTGACGGCTACGGGAATTTTAGTTAGGGGAGGGGATACAAATTATATCATGCCATTTTTTCACCTGATATAATGTGTATCCACTCTCTAACTTTTGCTTGAAAAGAACAGACATCTTCATATACTAACAGTATGTTTGACATTTTTTTTGCCCTGTTTTTTATTATAATCATAATCATGATCAAGGAATCACAAAATCATTCAATGATCATGAACATTTGAAATAGCAAATTGATGATGCATTCACTTCATGCACAGACCTAAATACATTAGAAGGCATTGCTTTTCCGTACATGAAAGTCGATAAACTGCTTTTCCGAGTAAAAAATATTGGTATTTGCAATACTGGCCCTGTATTTACTTGGTATCGGATCAATACATGTTTTTGTGGCAACGCACACCCCTAATGTTAACCACAATGTTGGTGGCAAATGTATGTGTAATGAGTCTGCAGTACCTGTAGGTGTCACTGTGCAGCCTCAGGTATCACTGGACACAAGTGAGGAGACAGGTGTTTCATGGTTTCCAGTAACTTCAGACACAAATGGGAGGGGGGTCGCCAGGGGCAACAGCGCCGGCCCATTAGGAGTTGACAGGGTGTCAGGTGACAGTTCTGCTCAGACAGGTATCAGCTTCCCAGCTGATGGCCCTCAGAGCCAGAGCACTGACACATCTTCAGTCTCTCACTGCACAGCACTGAGAAGTCATCGGTACAGCGTATCACATCAGTCCTGTTTGAGCAGGTGGGACTTCACCTTTTTCTCAGAGTTGCACTGAGGTGAGTATTTAGACAGTTGAGCCTCTGTGCAGACTCACTTGTGTCAGCGCTTTCTTCTTCTCCCCCCTTGGTTTCCTCCTTCTCTACAGTCACGTCCATGGCTGAAGGTAGCGGCAGGACCAGTGTGGGAGGAGGAGGGGTGCGTGTTCTCCAGGACCCCTCTCAGAAGGTGGGATCGGCTCTGGCAGACGAGAGGGTGGACTTCCTGCGGGAGCAGGCCGTCTGCGTGCTCCGCGTTAAGACAGACAAGTGGAACCGCTTCATCGGAGCGGAGGAGAACCAGAGAGTCCTGCTGGAGTTCCTGGACCACACCTGGACAGACAGGCTGCTGCTGTTCACAGGGCCAGGAGGCACGCTGCACGCTGGGGACGCCCAGGTGAGACACACACACACACGTACAATTCAGAAGAACACACAAGCAGAACCACAGACCAAAAGACACATGCACACAAGCACACACAGCCATACAGATTAACACAGAAAGAATACTAAATAAAAACACACAGTGAGAAAGCAGACATGCCAGCCAGTCAGGACTGGATTTAAAAACTTTTTTGCTGGAATTCTTTCAACACACCTAACATCTTTCTTTGCACTAAATATAATCTACTTTAGACAGCAGACCTTTCTAATCTCCTGGCCACATGGTAACGTACAGTCCATCTAACGTGTCACTTGTCGAAATAAGTCGCCACTTATTTCTAGTGCTTTCACCACTGAAAGCATTCCGATTGTATTTGCCTCTATGAAGACCTCCGCCCCCTGGAGGACCAAGCTGCTGTGTCTGCGGAAGAGAAAGGTTCTGAGGATCACCATCCCAGGATTCAGGACCCAGCTCTGGCTGGGCGAGGTGTCTGGGAACCCCATGGAGCACCTACCTGTCCTTATCTCTGAGGTGAGTTTGGGTGTGTGTGTGTGTGTCAGGTGAGAACTGTTCTAGGTGTTCTCTAACTCCTGGAACTGCGCGTGTATGTGTGTTTAGGTTCTGGTGTCGGTCCTGTCTAACAGTCTGAACCAGGGGGGCTGGCCCAGGGTAGTGTCGGAGGACATCCACAAACACCTGGAGCAGCTGAGGAGCAGAGTGGTCACCCTGAGGGGCAGGGCAGAGGGACGCACTCTGCTACCCCTCCCACTGTGTGTGGAGAGAGCTCAACCACAGGACATAATGCTCAGGTCAGTGTGTGTGTGTCCTATAGGTTACTTACTACTTACTTGACAGTTCAAAGTGGGCAGTTATAGTGAGCCTGCTGTATGTGACAAGGCATATCAAGTATGGTCAAAATGCAGAATGAAGTTGAGTGGGCAATATAAACATTGGGAATGCAAACATATGAGCTACTTTCTTGTTTGTTGTAGTATACTAAAATATGAATCGTACACTTTAGTGTAGACGCAAAAAATAGCTTTTTTCAGCTAAGAATTAAGTGGACATTTATCAAGTTTATTTCTTGAAGCACTTACATTAATTGAAAGTGCACTTGAAAGTATTGCAAATAATACTTTGGGGAACTATAGGAAGTATGCTTCATGAACTGAAAGTGCACTGCACTGGCCACTTTACAGTATTAAAAGTAATCCTCAAATGCACTATACAGTGGGGATCAAAGGTTTGGGCACCCCAGGTAAAAATGTGTATTAATGTGCATAAAGAAGCCAGAAGTACCTTGTACTGCCCCCTTTGGCAAGTATCACAGTTTGTAAACGCTTTTTGTAGCCAGCCAAGAGTTTTTTCAATTCTTGTTTGAGGTATCTTCGCCCATTCTTCCTTACAAAAGTCTTCCCGTTCTTTGAGATTTCTGGGCTGTCTGTTGCGCACTGCTCCTTTAAGGTCTATCTATTTTCAATTATGTTGAGGTCAGAAGATTGTGAAGGCCATGGAAAAACCTTCAGTGTACTCCTCTTGATGTAATCCACTGTGGATTTTGAGGTGTGTTTAGGATCATTGTTCATTTGTAGAAGCCATCTTCTCTAACTTCAGTTTTTTCACAGATGGCATGAAGTTAGCAACCAAAATTTGCAGAAATGTTATTGAATCAATTTTTCCTTCTACTTGTGAAATGTTCCCTGTGCCACTGGTTGCAATACAACCCCAAAGCATGATTGATCACCCCCATGCTAAACAGTTGGACAGTGGTTCTTTTCAGTAAATTCTGTGCCCTTTCTTCTCCAAACGTACCTTTGCTCATTCCGGCCAAAAAGTTATATTTTAACCTCATCAGTCTACAGAACTCGTTTCCAAAATGCTTGTCTATATTTTCATTTGCAAACTTCAAACGCAGATTTTTGTGGTGAGGACATAGAAGAGGTTATTTCTGATGACTTCCATCAAGACCATATTTGTACAAGTATCTCTTTAAAATGGAATAGTGGACCACAAGTCCAGTGTCTGCCAGATCGTTCTTGAGGAATCGTGCAGTCAAACATGGGTTTTGACTTGCTTTTCTCACAGTCCTGCGAGCTGTTCTGTCTGATATATTTCTTTGTCCTCCAGATCTTGCTTTAACTTCCACTGTTCCTGATGACTGCCATTTCTTAATTAGGTTCCAAACAGAGGATATTGGCATCTGAAAACGCTTTGCTCTCTTCTTATAGCCTTCTCCTGCTTTGTGAAAGTCAACTATTTTCAGTTTTAGTTTTTGATGACAACTGTTTAGAAGAACCCATGGTGCTGATTGTTGGGGAAAGGTCAGATGAGTCTGGGCATTTAAAACCTTTGATATTAACATCACCTGGTCTTTCCAGACGATGATTGAGAACGATCCATGACACTGTCAGGTCTCAGCTTTCCAAAGGGGGCAGTGCATGCTATAAACTTTGCAGGGTGCCCAAACTTTTGCAGACGCCATTTTTTTTGTTTTCTGTTATTTTGATAGTGTAAAAGATGGACATAAAATCCAACTTATTTTTAAACATATTATAAGTCTTATTTGTAATTTAATGCCTTTTGGAGATTTTTCCATCTTTTCTTGGCTTCTTTATGCACATTAATACAAATTTTGACCTGGGGTGCCCAAACCTTCGATCCCCACTGTAATTGTACTTTAAAGAGTACTAAATGAACTAAAAAGTGGGCCAATTCAATTTAGTTAGTACAAAAATAGTATATAAATAAGTACACTGCTAGTGTACTTTAAGTATAAGTATAATTTGAAATAATTCAATGAGGACTGGAGAAGACACATTTATTCTCAAGAGATTATTCAATCACCGATTTAGACAAAAATCCTTACCTACATTTAAAAAAAAAAATCGTCAGGCTCAATTAATCTATTCCTCTGGTCGCTGAGATCGTTGTTGGCACTACGCAGCTTTCACCTGTCTAAAGTTTCTCTTTTTGTTTTCCAGCTGTGCGCTTACTTTGTACTGTGACAAACCTCTCTTTCTGCACAAGGGTTCATTTAAGATGCGGTTCAATTTTGTTTACTTTTAGCTATCCTTTCATTTTGGAATCTAGACTGAACTTGGTCTTACCCCCTCTCTCCTCTTTGCGTATGCCTGTCCCCTAGCCCCACTGGCTGGCCTTTGGACCATGGCCTGCTGTACTCCATAGAGACCCTAGTGGTCCAGTGGTCTGGTCAGATATGGTCAGTCCTAAAGAGGGACTCCAGCACAGTGTTGCAGCAGAGGGACCACCCAGGCCCCGGGGCCGAACTGCACTTCTGGACCACTCAGAGAGACAACCTGCTGGGCATCCAGGAGCAGGTGTGGCAGTCAGTTGATAGGCCACCGTGTATGTAAGCAAGAAGGTTCCCTAGTGGTCTCTGAGATCTGTGAGGTGAAGGTTCTGTTGTGGCGTTAGTTTGTGTTTTGTGGTTCCAGATCCAGAGCCCGAAGGTGGAACAGATCATGGAGATTCTGAGGAGGGTCAAAAGCAGCTACTATCCTTCCTTCTGCGACATCTGCCTCAAAGTCAACCGGGGTAGAGAGTGTTTCCCAACACGCATGATAACAGTCTGTCCTCCCCAGTATTTGATCCCTCATCTCCAGTCTATCATTTGGTAGGGTCTATATCAGTGTGTATGTGTGTGTGTGTGTGTTCTTCTAGCTGTGCTGGAGGCTGAGGACATCGACCTGTATCTGCGCCCTCTCAGGAGACTCATCTGTGGTTTCGAGGAAAAGAGCTTCTTCCAGGTCGAGAGCCTTCTGCCTCCTCTGTTCCACACGTTGTGTCTGATCTGGAGCCAGTCCCACTACTACTGCTCCCCTGCTCGCATGGTGGTCCTGCTGCAGGAGTTCTGCAACCTGCTCATAGACAAGGTGTGTGTGTGTTTGTTTCTTTATTTCTGTTTTGTGCATGGTCTATCTTACGGTGGTCACATTGTAATCCTATTGTGTTGTAACTGTGTGTGTCCGCGTGTGTGTGTGTGTGTGTCCAGGCCTTTGTGTACCTTCTCCCAGAGGAGCTGTTTAAGATGGAGCTGGAAGAGGGGGTGGAGAGGGTTCAGATAACCATCTCAGTGCTGCAGAGCTTCAAACAGCTCTTCCACTCCCACCGTCAGAGCATCCCCCAATACTACCGCCCAGGGGAGACCATCAAGCCCTGGGACTTCCCTGCTGCCCTGGTCTTCAGCCGCACAGACCGCGTACTGGAGAGGCTGCATATGATAGAGGTCTGTGTGTAGGTGTGTGTAGGTGTGTGTAGGTGTGTCTGTGTGTGTGTGTAGCAGACGTCAAGGTGGAATGAATTGAACCGTAAGCTCCCTTGATGTTCTTTCCTTCACTGTACAGTTTTTCTTCTTGACTTCATCTCACCCCTGAGCCATCTCTATTCTCTGACATCCAGGAGCTGTTTGCGTCAGCCCTAGACTTCCTCAAACTGGAGAAGGTAGAACTGGGAGGATCTCGAGGGAAGATCCTCAGTGAGATGGTGTTCGGCATGAATGAAGAGTTCCACGATAGTTGGAGAACACTGAGAGAAAGCAAATACGATCCTTTAAACTACACCAAAGACGTGAGATGCTAAACTCAACGAGTACCCACTGTACATCTCTGTTTTACTGTACAACACTAAGCATGGTGATTTGAAGGGAGTCAAACGGCATTGATTCTGTTTAGAGCAAGAAGTATGTGCAGCGTGTTGTATCATGTTGTGCTGTGGTGCATGTAGGACTTCCTGAAAGACTACTGGCGTTTCATGGAGCAGAATAAAGACTTTGACCAGAGACTTGGAACAGTCCTCAACCTAGCCTTCCAACACTCCAAGGGCCTGGAGTCCACCTTTAAGGTGACCATGGCAACTATGACCTTAACCTAACCATTTACCCATCCCCCATAACCCCATAAGCATTCTATTGTTTAGCTATGAATTATGTAAATGATTGAAAATGACCAATGGGGTACATTATGTCCTAGGGAAGGGTATAGCTTAGTGGGAGAGCATTTAACTGCAGATTAAGATGGATTCCTTATGTATGTTGTGTGTTTTTATGTGTGTTTCTGCTCGTCTCCTGCATGCAGCTGCTGCAGATGTTCGGGAGCCTGCTGGAGAGGCCCAGGATCAGTGAGCTGTTCGCTCCCAACTACACCCTTCTGCTGGCCATGTTCAACCAGGAGGTGGAGCACTGCCAGTTTATCCTGGAGCAGCACAGGGGGGCGGTAAGGGAAGCAGAGAGGCAGAGGGACTGACATAGAAACAAGAGGGAGAGTGAAGAGAGAAGGTGACAAGGAGCGGTGTGAATACAGGATTTAAGAAGGCTGTGTGTGATGGTTCGCTGAGATTGAGCACACTGGGAAAAGGTCATGTGGTCGTCTCCGTTGAACTGCGTTCTGGTCGTGTTTTCTAGCTGCGTTCGGGCTGCGCGGTTCTCAGTAAGAACATGCCTGCGGTCGCTGGCAACCTGAAGTGGGCTCAGGAGCTACGTGATCGCATCCTGACCAATCGCAGCAACCTCAACCAACTCACACACATGTATGTAACATACATGTACACACTCATACACTGTGATCAAGACAAACACATCCTATGGGGTAAGGAGGATATCTTTCTCTCTCATCCAGGCCTCTGAATTCAGCGGAGGCAGAGGATGTTCTCCAGAGGTGTGAGCGTGTTCTTGAGGTTTTGGACCAGCACGATGAGGAACTTTTTTCTCTTTGGACCGAGGGTTTGGAGGAACTCTGTAACACTCACCTCCAGGAACCACTACTGACCCTGGACTCAGAGACGGGCCTGTTCCAGGTCAACTTCAGCCCTGCTGTGAGACTCTCTCCTTAATGCCCAAGATTATATACTGTCATGTTGCTCATGGAGACCAGGAAGGAGCTACGTAACGTTTTTCAACATATAAGCCCCTCCCTCTTTCTCTTTTTGTCTCTCTCTCTTCCTCCCTCTTTCACTTTCTTTCTTGCTCTCTCTCTCCGATCCCTTTCCCTCCCAGTTGACCTCAGTGTTAAGGGAGGTGAAATATCTGGGGATGCTGAAGAACCACTCCATACCTAACGCAGCTCTGCAGCTCTACTCCAAAAGAGAGCAGCTCTACATGGTGGGTCAGCCTTTGCTCACGGCAGAGCAGAACTCACTACAGCATTACCCAGATATATGAAGTTCAATTCAAACTAAAATGCTGTTTCGGAAGTATAAATCTGACTTTTGGTGTGGATTTGTTGTAGTACACCCAGACGTTGTCTCTGGTGACCCAGTGGTATAATAGGCTCCACAGCACCATACTGGCTGTGGAGCTGGGATTGGTCAAGGAGGAGATGGACAGGACCAGACGGCAGCTAAACCCCGCCCTCCAGGAACTAACCTGGGCTCACAATGACCTGTGGGACTACATACAGACCACACGAGACCTGGTCAAGGTATGCACCCACACACTCACTCACACACACACACTCACACACACACACACACACACACACACACACACACACACACACACACACACACACTCACTCACACATACACACGTCACGGATGAGCAACCGTAATGATCCCTTTGTTTATCCTTCCATGCGCCTCCCGTCTCGTCCCAGGGTGTGTCCACACGTGTCCAGAGCAGCAAGGCCAACATGGAGGCCATCCAGGGGCTGATGGGAAAGTTCAGCCATCAGGCCTTCATCACCAGGAAGAGCAAAGGGTCCACCCTCCTCATCCTCAGTGACATGGAGGACAGTGTACACAAGCAATACACACTCATTACCAAGACTGGGCAGCAGATACACACTCTTCTACAGGTACTCTCTCTCACTCACATACACACAAACACACACACATAGTAGATGCTTTATATAAACTACAAATCATAAACTCTATCTCCCTTTATATCTCTCTCGACCAATCGGATTTATCTATCTCTCCCCATCTCCCAGGAGAACCAGTCTCTGCTGGGGGTGTCTGACCCAGACAGTGCAGAGTGGCAGGCCTACACAGACTACATAGACAGGATGGTTCTAGGAGGGTTCTCCAGTGCCGTCCGCTGTTCTCTATTGTACCTGATGGAGAACACTGACCCTTCGCTCCGCATCTCGCCACTCTTCGAGGTGCAGCTGGTCCTGAACGCCAACGAGATGACCTTCGAACCCTCGCTGGACCCCAGTCACCATGGTAACTTCTATGACATCATTGACAAGATGGTGGGTAATATAACCAACATGACGGCTTTCATACCCCGGGTGGCAAAGCACAAACAATTGGACAACTATCAGGTAATGTAGAGAAAATCACGAAAGCACACATACTTGCAAACTACACCGACACACCTAACTGTCACATGACACTCTCCGCTCTGTTTGTCCGCAGGCTGACGTGGACGGGATGGTGGACCTGACAGAGCTGTGCCAGGTCATCAGGGCTCGCGCCCGCACCGCCATCGCTAAAGTAATGCTTCCGTCTCTCAGCTCTGAGCACGCTCAATAAGCCTCCTGACCAGTTGAATGTCAATAAATCTGATCTGGTCTTCCTCTTCAGGTCAGGGAATACCAGGGGTCGTTCGCAAGCTACCGCTACCTTTGGACGGATGACAGGTATGTCTGTGTGTGTGTATTTGTGTCTGTATTTGTGAGCGCGTGTGCAGTGTTTTGCTGTTTTTTCATACAACTGTGTATGTGTGTGTGTAGGTCAGAGTTCATGAGGCAGTTCCTGCTCTATGGTCATGTTTTGAGTACAGAGGAGGCGGAGCTGTATGCAGACTATGAGCTGAAGAAGAACCCGCCCACTCTGGACAACTTCAAAGAACAGGTGACAGGAGAGGCGGGCTACCCACTCTAGCTCCTCCCCAGCCTGTTTTATTGGCTGAGTGCAGGCTTTGCCAGACCCCTAATCCAATCACTTTAGAGAACCCCTTGCCTGATTGGCTGATTCTCTTTTTCAACCTGGTAACCAACCAGTTATCTTGTAAGTTGTAGCATATTCAGTTGACGTGTGTGGGTTCTGTGTTCCAGATCAACCTGTTTGAGTCTCTGTACGTGAGGGTGAGCAAGATGGAGGACCAGAGGCTGTTCTGTGGCTGGCTGCAGATGGACGTCAGACCTTTTAAACACACCCTCATGAACGTCATCAAGAAGTGGAGCTGGATGTTCAAGGAGCACTTGCTCAACCACGTCAACCAGAGGTGAGCTGGGGACACACGGCCGTGGGGGGGGGGGGGGGGGGGCAGGGTGTAGTATGGAGAACTGTTTGGGTTTGATTGATCATCCGCCCCGTCTGTGAGAAGAACTTGAACACTCTCTGTATTTATATATATACATATATATATATATATCTGTCTCTCTCTCTCTCTCTGTCTCAGTGTGAGGGACCTGGCCTCGTTCGTCCAGGACACAGCCCGAGGCCTGTCTAACAAAGTGACAGACGGAGACTACGCCGGCCTGGTGGACATCATGGGTCACCTGATGGCCATACGGGACAGACAGATCAGCAACGATCAGCACTTCAAACCTCTCAAGTCCACCGCTGAGCTCCTCAAAACCTACGGCCAGCAGCTTCCTGAGAGCGTCTACACACAGCTGGAGGTACACACACACACACGCATACTTTCACTTGCTTGCTCAAACACACAAACACACACACACCCTCACTGATCGTGTAACGGATGTGTGTGCAGGAACTGCCTGAGAAGTGGAAGACGGTGAAGAAGATAGCTTTCACAGTGAAGCACGAGGTGGCCCCACTGCAGTCCAACGAGGTGTCTGTCATACGCAGGAAGTGTGTTCGCTTTGAGGTGAGTGTGCATGGCAGCATACGGGGTCTTCTTAGTGGAGAGGTGAGGCTGTGTGTGAACGGGGTCATGTAACAGCATCCGTTACAGAGGTCAGTTTGTGTGCGTGTGCGTGTGTCTTGCATCATTGATGTGGAAGTCACCTGACCTGGCCAGCCTTTTGTCCCTAATTAGAGCTTATAAACCTGATCCTAATAACTCTAATACAACTGGTGATTCAGTACTGGCCAGTGGGGCACACTCATGGTAAACACACTGCATCTCCTAGGTCAAGCAGCATGAGTTCAGAGAGCAGTTTCGTAATGAGGTCATCTTCAGAATCAACGTGGACGAGCCTTACAAGCTCATGGACAAGGTGGGTAGCAAGGCTTCGGCTTCAGCCCGCTCACATCAGTCATGGTTGGATATGAAGACCCTTGTGGAATCTGACGTTTTATAAACAGTCTTTATCACCTTTTCTCTGTTTCCATTTTCTGGATATTACACACACCTAAACCCCCCCCACACACACACACACAAACACACACACGCTCTCTCTGTGTAGTCGAACCGCACTGTGGCGTTGTTGGAGACAGAGATGCAGAAGCTGCAGGACACAGCTGACCTGTTTGAGGTCAACTTCCCTGACTACAAACAGCTGCGCCAGTGTCGCTCCGACATCATACTGGTCAAAGCTGTCTGGGACATGGTCCTCTTCGTCAAGGTAAACAAACACACACACACATACACACATGCCCACTTATTCACGTCTTAGCCAGATATAACTTTGTTAAATGAAGACCTTTGACATTGATGATGAAGTCCCTGTTTGTCTCTCTCTCTCTCTTACCTATTCTTTTTGTCCTTCCTTTGTCTCCGTCCATCTCAGACTAGTATAGAAGACTGGACCAAGACTCCATGGAAGGAGATCAACGTGGAGCTGATGGACATGGAGCTGAGACGCTTCGCCAAGGTAACACAGTGGTGGTGTTCACGACCTCACGACTCCCCTTTGCTCTCACAGGATTATCTTACAGTTCAGATAACATCTGCTGTTGTGTGTGTGTGCAGGAGATGAAGACCCTGGATAAGGAGGTGCGTGTGTGGGGCGTGTACATGGGTCTGGAGTCAACGGTCAAGAACCTGCTGACCTCTCTGCGGGCAGTCAACGAGCTTCAGAACTCTGCGGTCCGAGAGAGGCACTGGCAGCAGCTGATGAATACCACAGGGGTAGGACACATACTCACCTCTGACCTCTGCCTGACCATGTCACTTCTGACCTCCACCTGACCAGGATGTAACCTCTGACCCCAGGTGCGCTTTGTGATGTGGGAGGGCACCACCCTTGGGGACCTGCTGGAGCTGCAGCTGCACCGTGTCGAGGACGAGGTCAAAAACATAGTGGACAAGTCCGTCAAAGAGATGGCCATCGAGAAGGTGTGTGTGCTTCCATGTGTGTGTATGTGTGTTTGTTTCCACTAATCCCATACATGCTGTGTACTCAACAACCCACCCCCCTTACCATCTACATCTCAGGTGCTGGCAGAGATTACCCAGACGTGGAGTGTGATGGTTCTTTCCTATGAGATCCACGCCAGCACAGGAACCCCTCTCCTCAAGTCTGATGAGAACCTCATAGAAACCCTGGAGGACAACCAGGTGGGGGGCTCACTAATCACAGACACAGAGGAGGAAGAACCCACACACGTACTCCCATCCACACAATCACACAAGCGTTGGAAACCAATCCTGTGCGGCATGTTCACCCTCTAGTCTGGAGTCCTAGGTTGTAGGTTCACTAGCATTACATCATACCTCCATGAGTGTCCTTTTCTCTGGTGGTTCCTGCTGGCTTGCTTAGGTCCAGCTGCAGAACATCCTGATGAGTAAGTACGTGGAGTACTTCCAGGCGGAGGTGAGCGGCTGGCAGCGGAGGCTGATGGTGGCAGACCTGGTCATCTCCTCCTGGATGTCGGTGCAGAGAACCTGGGCCCACCTCAACAGCATCTTCACCAACAGCCACGACATCCGCTCCCAGCTGGCCAACGACGCGCAGCGCTTCCAGGGCATACACACCGACTTCCAGGTATCTCACACACAGTACAGTACACACACACACAATGTACAGTGTAGTACGCACATTAACACACTGTGAAGTAACCACGCAAACCCACGCCTCATATAGCACACACATACTGTATCCAGTACACACACACACACACAGTTTGTGTTTTGGATCCACACATCATATCCGTGGGTCTGATATGTGTGTGTGTTCACTCAGAGCCTGATGACTGAGGTGGTCAAGTCAAGCAACGTGGTGGAGGTCACCAACCAGCCTGGCTACCTGGAGCAGCTGGAGGCTCTGCAGCAGAGGTCTCTACCCTCACACTGCCTGGAGGATGGGAGAGAGAGAGACATAGACAGAGGCATAGACAGAGAGAGAGAGAGAGAGAGAGGGAGGGGGGGGGAGAAGGGTAGAGCGAGGGGGAGAGAGAAGGAGAGAGAGAGAGAGAGAGAGAGAGAGAGAGAGAGAGAGAGAGAGAGAGAGTAACAGTGTGTGTGTGTGTGTTCCCAGGCTGTCTGTGTGTGAGAAGGCCCTAGCTGAGTATCTGGAGACCAAGAGGCTGACGTTCCCTCGCTTCTACTTCGTCTCTGCTACAGACCTGCTGGAGATCGTCTCCAAGGGAACGCAGCCCAAACAGGTACCCACAGGACGGACGGCGACAAGCAGAAATAGGACCCATGATACCAGTCTCCATGATTATCACAATCTATCATTTGTGTGTGTCCTCAGGTCACCAGACACCTGCTGAAGCTGTTTGACAACATAGCAGACCTCCGCTTCCAGGACACAGAGCCAGGGCGGGAGTCTGGGGGGAGAGAGGGGGAGGAGGGGGAGGCGGTTGCCGTGGGGATGTACAGCCGGGAAGGGGAGTATGTACCCTTCTCTGACCCCTGTCTCTGCCAGGGACAGGTAGGTAGACACATCGTGTTGGCTGTCTGGACTAGAGTATACACACTGCAGACTGTGTTCTCAGGGGTGTGTGTATGTGTGTATGTGTGTGTATGTGTGTATGTGTGTATGTGTGTATGTGTGTGTATGTGTGTGTCCTCAGGCTGAGTGCTGGCTGAGTGAGCTAGAGAGCACCATGCGCTGCACTGTCCGGAGAGAGATACAGGAGGCAGTGGCTGCCTATGAAGACAAACCCCGAGACCAGTGGCTGTTTGACTACCCTGCCCAGGTGTGTGTGGGGTGGGGGGTGGGGGGGGGGATTGAGTGGTGTGTAATGTCTGTGGGTGAGTGTGTGTGACAGCATATCTGTGGTGTGTGGCCAGGTGGGTCTGACAGGCAGTCAGGTGTGGTGGGCCACAGACGTGGGCATCGCCTTCGAGAGGGTGGAGGAGGGCTTCGAGACAGCCCTGAAGGACTACAACAAGAAACAGGTACACACACACACACACACATGATGACACTGTTCATTTGTGCTGGTGGCTGAGGATGGAATACATGTGAATGTTGATTGATGGTTGTGTTGTGGTCATGCTGTGGTTGTGTTGTGGTCGTGCAGATCACCCAGCTCAACTCCCTGATCCACATGCTCCTAGGGGAGTTGACCCCTGGAGACAGACAGAAGATCATGACCTTGTGCACCATCGACGTGCACGCCCGGGACGTGGTGGCCAAACTCATCACACAGAAGGTCATCTAGGGGTCATCACACTGACCTAGCCAGTAGCTATCTTTATCTCCAACAATAGCCTCTCTAATGTGTGTGTGTTCCCTAGGTAACCACAGGCCAGGAGTTTGCGTGGCTGTCCCAGCTGCGTCATCGCTGGGATGAACAGACCAGACATTGCTACATCAACATCTGTGACGCCCAGTTCCAGTTCAGCTATGAGTACCTGGGGAACACCAACAGACTGGTCATAACACCACTGACTGACCGGTACACACACACACAGGCACACACACACACACACACAGACACACACAGGCACACACACACACAGGCACACACACCTCCACATAGACAATCTCAAGGTCTCCCTCTCCTCTCCACAGGTGTTACATCACACTGACTCAGTCCCTCCACCTGACTATGAGTGGCGCCCCCTCTGGCCCGGCAGGAACAGGGAAGACTGAGACCACCAAGGACCTAGGCCGCTCGATAGGCATCATGGTCTATGTATTCAACTGCTCAGAGCAAATGGACTACAAGGTGTTTACTATAGCAGTCCTTAACAAGAGGATGAGACATTGGATATGGGAATTTTGACGCAGGAGTCTCTCTCTCTCTCTCTCTCTCTCTCTCTCTCTCTCTCTCTCTCTCTCTCTCTCTCTCTCTCTCTCTCTCTCTCTCTCTCTCTCTCTCTCTCTCTCTCTCTCTCTCTCTCTCTCTCTTGCGTGTTTTCTCTCTCTTGTTGCTCTCTCTGTCTCTGTCTCTGTCTCTCTCTCTCTCTCTCTCTCTTGTTTGCTCTCTCTGTCTCTGTCTCTCTCTCTCTCTCTCTCTCTCTCTCTCTCTCTCTCTCTCTCTCTGTCTCTGTAGTCCATAGGGAACATCTACAAGGGTCTTGCTCTGACTGGAGTGTGGGGCTGCTTTGATGAGTTCAACAGGATCTCTGTGGAGGTGTTGTCAGTGGTCGCTGTTCAGGTGAAAACCATCCAGGACGCCATCCGCAACAAGAAACAGAGGTTGCACACATTCCATGACGCATGGGAATTCTGTTTCATCTACATTTATAAGGCCATATACAGCAGTTATTTAGCCATCCACCCACCCACCCACCCATCCTTCCAGCTATATAACCATCCAGCCGTGTGTGTGCAGGTTTCACTTCCTGGGAGAGGAGATTGAGCTGAGGCCATCTGTAGGCATCTTCATCACTCTGAACCCGGGCTACGCAGGGAGGGCAGAGCTACCTGAGAACCTCAAGGCCCTCTTCAGGTCACACACACACACTGAGAGTTCCAGCAGTATACCACTGTAAATTCAGTCCATTGTGTAATATTAAATCCATACTGGGCGTGTGTGTGTGTGTGACCTCAGGCCCTGTGCGATGGTGATCCCTGACTACGAGTTGATCTGTGAGATCATGCTGGTGGCGGAGGGCTTCATCGACGCTCGTCTGCTCGCTCGCAAGTTCATCAGCCTGTACACGCTCTGCAAGGAGCTGCTGTCCAAGCAGGTAGTGTTCAACAGAACCCTGTCTGGAGGTCTGTCCCTGAGCTCTGAACCTTAACCTCTGATCTGAACCATGATCTCTCCCCCCATTATGATTCTGCCTCTCCCCCTCTAGGACCACTACGACTGGGGGCTGAGGGCAATCAAGTCAGTGCTGGTGGTGGCGGGGTCCCTAAAGAGAGAAGACAGGAGCAGGCCAGAGGAACAGGTGCACACATTCACTCCTTATCTTACTGTAAAACTCTTGTCTTCTTACAGTAGTCTCCTACTGTGTACTGTAGGCCCTGAAGAGTGGTTTAAAGATCCCTGTCAGACTCTCTCACTCTGACCTTCCCATTCCTCCCCCTTTCATCCCCGCTCCCCTACCCCCCCCCCCCCCCCTCTCCCCTTCCCTGGCCGTGTGTCCAGGTGCTGATGCGAGCGCTTAGGGACTTCAACCTTCCCAAGATAGTGACCAGTGATGTGCCCATCTTCCTGGGCCTCATCAGTGACCTGTTCCCCCTCCTGGACGTGGCCCGCAAGAGAGACCCTCAGCTGGAGACGGCCGTGCGGCTGTCTGTCAGCGAGCTGCACCTGCAGCCGGAGGAGAACTTCATCCTCAAGGTGGCGTGTGTGTGTGTGTGGGTGCATGTGTGCGTATGTGTGTGTGTGTCTAATATGAAACCCTCCATGCTTGTGTTGCTAGGTGACTCAGCTGGAGGAGCTCCTGGCTGTAAGACACTCTGTGTTTGTCGTTGGAGGACCTGGAACAGGGAAGAGCCAGGTAATCTCTCTCTCTCACACACACACACACACGCACACATACACACACCACTGGATGTTGTTGTTAATGTGTGCTGGTGCTTGTGCTTCAGATCCTGAAGACTCTCCACAGGACCCATGCTAATCTGAAGATGAAGCCAGTGTGGACAGACATGAACCCCAAGGCTGTGACCACAGACGAGCTGTTTGGCTTCCTGCACCCTGCCACCCGGGAATGGAAGGATGGTGAGAGCAGTTGTACCAGGCTGCAGGGTTAAAGAGCCTGGAGGGACTCTACTGTTACTCTCTATTTTTCATGTTCTCTATTGTGGTGCTACCTGGTGATAACTGTGTGTGTGTGTGTGTGTGTGTCAGGCCTGTTTTCCTCCACCATGAGGGAGCTGACCTCTGTCAGCCATGATGGACCCAAGTGGATTGTCCTGGACGGGGACATTGACCCCATGTGGATAGAGTCCCTCAACACTGTGATGGACGACAACAAGGTGGGGGGGATGTGTGTGGGGGGGATGTGTGTGGGGGTGTTTGTGGGGGGCTGGGGCTGGGGGGGTGTGTGTAGGGGGCAACCCTTTGTTGTCCTTACAGTATATGCACCAACGGTATCTGCTTCATAAAGTTTCTCACTTGCTCACCCTATCTCTCTCTCACTCATTCTCCCTCCCTCCTTCCATCTTTCTCCTTCTCACCCTTCTCTTTCCTCCCTCTCCCCAGGTGCTGACCCTGGCCAGTAATGAGCGCATCAGCCTCTCCTCCTCCATGCGTCTGCTGTTTGAGATCTCCCACCTGAGGGCTGCTACTCCTGCCACCGTGTCCCGTGCCGGCATTCTCTACGTCAACCCCCAGGACCTGGGCTGGAGCTCGTGAGTCTCTCTTTCTCTCACACACACACACACGCACACACTCACATGCACACAGACACACAGTGGCATACACACTCACACACACAGATTTAGACTCACACAATGATTATTTTTTGGTCCCTCTCCACAGGTATGTAACAAGCTGGATTGACACACGACAGGCCCAATCAGAGCGAGCCAACCTGACCATTCTGTTTGATAAATACGTCCCATACTGTCTGGAGCAGGTCCGCTGTAACCTCAAAACCATCACTCCCATCCCTGAGAACAGCATGGTGCAGGTGGGCACACACACACTTGTGAAGTTCTGATTGAGTATTGAATGATTGATTGATTAAACTGCTCTGTGGTAGCATATTCAAACGTTCTGCTCTTATGTTGTGTGCTGTCCAATCAGACTCTGTGTTCTCTGCTGGACTGCCTGCTGACGGAGGAGACCACGCCCACTGACTCCCCCAGAGAGCTGTACGAGATCTACTTTGTCTTCGCCTGTGTCTGGGCGTTCGGAGGGGCACTTTTCCAGGACCACGTGAGTCTGTGTGTGTTCATGTTGTATAGCATCCGTGGATATCCTTGTATTTGTATCTTTAAACAAGCCATGAAAGTGACATCCCATAACCGTGATTTATCTCCCTGCCTGTCTATCTTTCTACCTGGTTACCTTTCAGTCTGTCTAATGACCCATCCGTATGTCTCCTAGTTGCTAGACTACCGAGCAGAGTTCAGTCGCTGGTGGTCTAAGGAGATGAGGGCAGTCAAGTTCCCCTCCCAGGGCACTGTGTTTGACTACTTCATAGACTCAGACACCAAGAAGTTCACTCCCTGGAGCGAGAGAATGCTCCCATTTGAGCTGGAGCCAGATGTACCACTACAGGTATAGAGCTGATAGAAATAAGTGTGTGTGTGTGTAAATTCAGAAATAACCAAGTTCAGTGTATATGTACCTACTGTGTGTGTGCGTGTGTTTGTGTGTGTGTGTTTCAGACGGTGCTGGTTCAAACAGCAGAGACCACCTGTCTGACCTACTTCATAGACCTGCTGCTCCAGAGAGGCAAGCCGGTGATGCTGGTGGGAAACGCTGGCGTGGGGAAGACCATTCTAGTGTCGGACAAAGTGGCCAAGCTGAAGGAAGACTACGTGGTGGCTAAGGTCCCCTTTAACTACTACACCACCTCGGCCATGCTGCAACGTGAGCCCCCCATCACTACTACACCCTAATACACCACCTTCGTTTCATTACTTACACTGAGTCAAGTACTTGGTACAGATGGGCGGTTTGTGGATGGCTTGAAGAATTTTCGGGAAAATAGATGGATGAATTGAAATAGCTAAGTGTGTGAACATGGCAGGTGTGATGGAGAAGCCTCTGGAGAAGAAGGCGGGCCGTAACTATGCCCCTCCCGCCACCAAGAGACTCATCTACTTCATAGACGACCTCAACATGCCTGAGGTGGACGCCTATGGAACAGTCCAGCCTCACACACTCATACGCCAACACCTCGACTACAACCACTGGTGGGATACACACACACACAGGATAAAACAGTGTTTCTCCTTGTTCATAACCTCTAGTGAAAGCGGTGTATATGATGGGGGACGAGTTAGGTGTGTGTGTGTGTATGTGGACAGGTATGACAGGCAGAGGCTGGTGTTGAAGGAGATCCATAACTGCCAGTACATCACCTGTATGAACCCTACAGCTGGGAGCTTCTCCGTCAACCCGCGACTCCAGGTAGCACACACACGTACGGTACACGACCACACACACGCACACTCATACACACACATGATCCCAGAATATACACAAAACACACTGTAATATACTATTTTTCAAGTACAAGGTCATTCAATCTCTCATCCCTCCCTCCCCCCCCCCCCCCCTCTACTTCGTCCTTCTCTCTCAGAGACATTTCTCCGTCTTTGCGGTCCATTTCCCTAGCGCTGAGGCGTTAGCCACCATCTTCAGCAGCATTCTGTCGGCCCACTTCCTCCAGGGGGGCTTCAGCTACGGGGTCTCCCGCTCCGTGGGAACCCTCATTCAGGTGGCGTTCTCATCAGGACCCGTCCCTCCTCCCTCCCTCTCTCATCTTTCCCTTGTCGGTCCATCCACCTTCTCATTCTCTTCTTCTCTTGTTTCTTCCAGGCAGCCATCTGTCTCCATCAGAAGATCAGTCAGAACTTTCTCCCCACAGCCATTCGCTTCCATTATATCTTTAACCTCCGAGACCTCTCCAACATCTTCCAGGTATGACACGCGCGCCCACACATGCACACTGTATAGTGATGGATGATTCAGACATCGTATGGAGTGTATCAATCTATACATATCTATCTCTCCTTCCTTCCTCCCTCTCCCCACCCACCCTCCTCTCTCCAGGGTATTCTGTTTGCCCTGCCAGAGTGTGTGCGGTACCCCATAGACCTGGTCCACCTGTGGCTGCATGAGAGCTCCCGTGTCTACTCAGACAAACTGATGGAGGAGAAGGATGTGGAGCTCTTCAACAAGATCCTCCTGGACACTGGCAAGAGATACTTTGAGGTGAGGGACCACAGGAGAGACTTTGGAAAGGACTGCTTTTGCGAAACTATTGCTGTAATAGGATGTTGATTTGTCTGTGTGTACGTGTGTGTGTGTATCTAGGGTATAGATGAGTCTATCTTCATCCACCAGCCTCTAGTGTACTGTCACTTTGCTCAAGGAGTGGGAGAGCTTCGATACCATCAGGTCAGTCTCTCACTGGATCCTGGGCTAAAGCACTGGGCTTTAGAAGTGAACTCCATACAGGACACCTCTTCACCTTCATCCTCTCTCTCTCTCTCTCCGTCTAGGCGTCTGACTGGGAGAAGCTGAACAAGACCCTGACCGATGCTCTAGAACATTACAACGAGCTGCATGCCGTCATGAACCTGGTGCTGTTTGAGGAGGCCATGCAGCACGTGTGAGACACAAACACCAAACCTGGACACTGACAATGCCAGTCTTTTAGGACACTGAGAAGTTGTGTGTGTGTTTGCATGTGTGTGTGTGTGTGTCCAGGTGTCGTATCAGTCGGATCCTGGAGGCTCCCCACGGCAACGCTCTTCTGGTGGGCGTGGGGGGCAGTGGGAAGCAGAGCTTGTGTCGACTGGCAGCCTTCCTCAGCCTTCTGGAAGTCTTCCAGATCACCCTGAGGAAGGGTTATGGCATCAATGACCTCCGGGTAGGACCACACAACATGGGCGGTCACATATAGTATGTCGTAGTCCTGGTGTAGCTGACAGGAGTTGCTGACATCTCCCACAATGCCTCTGCCCCCCCACCCCCCCTCCCTTTCCAGAGTGACATAGCAGCGTTGTATATCAAAGTGGGAATGAAGAACATCGGTACTGTCTTCCTCCACACAGACGCCCAGATCCCTGACGAACGCTTCCTGGTGCTCATCAATGACATGCTGGCATCAGGTGTGGGTTAGCATGCACCTGTCTGTAGCTGGTGTTCCAGTCTGCTTCCTGTCTCCTAACTAGTGTTTTAGTCTGCTTCCTGTCTCCTAGCTAGTGTTATAGTCTGCCTCCTGTCTCCTAGCTAGTGTTTTAGCCTGCTTCCTGTCTCCTAGCTAGTGTTATAGTCTGCCTCCTGTCTCCTAGATAGTGTTTTAGTCTGCTTCCTGTCTCCTAGCTAGTGTTTTAGTCTGCTTCCTGTCTCCTAGCTAGTGTTCTTGTCTGCCTCCTGTCTCCTGGCTAGTGTTCTAGTCTGCCTCCTGTCTCCTAGCTAGTGTTCTAGTCTGCCTCCTGTTTCCTAGCTAGTGTGCTAGTCTGCCTCCTGTCTCCTAGCTAGTGTTCTAGTCTGCCTCCTGTCTCCTAGCTAGTGTTCTAGTCTGCCTCCTGTCCCCTAGCTAGTGTTCTAGTCTGCCTCCTGTTTCCTAGCTAGTGTTCTAGTCTGCCTCCTGTCTCCTAGCTAGTGTTCTAGTCTGCCTCCTGTCTCCTAGCTAGTGTTCTAGTCTGCCTCCTGTCTCCTAGCTAGTGTTCTAGTCTGCCTCCAGTCTCATAGCTAATGGTGTGCGTTGTGCGGCATGTCTCCAGGGGACATCCCAGACCTGTTCACTGAGGAGGAGGTGGATATGATTGTCATGTCCATCCGGATGGAGCTGAGGGGCCTGGGACTGATAGACACCAGAGACAACTGCTGGGCCTTCTTCATTGAGAGGATACGACGACAGCTCAAGGTCTGGACACTGCTGACTATGTTATTATACTGCATTACTGTTCCCGCCCTGATATCTTATAACCTCACCAAGTTAATATTTGATCCTCTCCTCCCCTCACCATGTAGGTGGTTCTGTGTTTTTCTCCGGTGGGCTTCACATTGCGGACACGTGCCCGGAAGTTTCCGGCACTGGTGAACTGTACAGCCATAAACTGGTTTCACTCCTGGCCTCAGTCAGCCCTGCAGTCAGTCAGTACCACCTTCATAGAGAAGATCCCTGATCTGGAGGTCAGAACACTGTCTCTTTCTCTCTTTCTCTCTTTCTCTGTCTCTCTCTCTCATCCTCTTTAGTAAAATGTTGATCTGTGCCAATAGAAATAACAACAGTTTCAACATAGTGTACATGGCTAATAGTACAGTCTTTTGATGTTTCTGTATTCCTTATGCTTCCATGAACATCAGCCCAACGTCCGTGCATCCATCAGTGAGTTCATCTCCTACGCACACACAAGCGTCAATGAGGTGAGGAACTACCTAACAGCAACACAATGCCAACAACTTCCTGGTCCCCTCTCTAACATCACATGCTCTATCCCACCCCTACATCCACCCTCCAGGTCAGTGTGAAGTACCAACAGAATGAGAAGCACTTCAACTATACCACACCAAAGAGCTTCCTGGAGTTCATGAAGCTGTACGACAACCTGCTGGGGAACAAACGCAGAGAGCTCACCCAGAAGATGGAGAGACTAGAGAACGGCCTGCAAAAACTGCAGACCACTGCCTCACAGGTCTGAGAAGAACCGCACACTTCCGCTTTGGGCCAGACAGACACTGGACCATCACTGTCGGAGAATTCAACCTCCGTCAGAAACATGAACTCTCACAGCCTCCTCCTCTCCATCTCTCTTGCTCTGTCCCTGTCTCTCTCTCTCTCTCTCTCTGGTAGGTGGAGGACCTGAAGGCTAAGCTGGCGGTGCAGGAGGTGGAGCTGTGGCAGAGGAACACAGACACTGAGGCTCTCATCGCAAAGATCGGACAACAGTCAGACAAGCTCAACCAGGAGAGAGAAGTGGCTGATGCAGAGGAGCAGAGGGTGGGTGTCTGGGGGGGCATTATAAAAAAACTTTTACAAAGTTAACCTGACACAGCCTAAAGAAGCATTGATGCAGGAGATGTGTACATGCATACATATTTCTTCTTTTTTTCCAGCAATGCTGATATATATATAAATCTTTATAGAGTTTATACGCCTGACCAAATCTACATTGGTCAGGTCTATAAACTTGATTTAGTGGGTTAAAATCCACCTGTAATTTACTTTGGATAAAAGCATCTGCTACATGAATGTTTTTATTATTATTACATAATAATTATTCATCTTTACAGGCTGAAAGTGCATCTTTCTCTATTGTGTGTGTGTGTGTGTGTGTGTGTGTGTGTGTCAGGTGGCAGCTATCCAGGCGGAGGTGACTAAACAGCAGCAGGAGAGTGAGGACGATCTAGCCAAGGCTGAACCTGCCCTCCAGGCGGCTAACACTGCCCTTAATACTCTCAACAGGGTGAGGGATACAATGATGGCACATTGCTTTTAACGGGCATTGGCCTACATAACGAGGTTTGATTTTCTCCACAATGTTTTTGCTTCCCCACAATATATTTTTGTGCGGTCTCTGTGTGTGTGTGTCTTTGTGTGTGTCCAGTTGAACATGACAGAGTTGAGGACGTTTCCTAACCCTCCTGCCATCGTGACCAACGTGTCTGCTGCTGTGCTGGTCCTGCTGGCTCCTCAGGGTCGCATCCCTAAAGACCGCAGCTGGAAGGCTGCCAAGGTGGTCATGAGCAAGGTGAATGTCGGGGCTTGGGGAAAAAGGAAGTACACAAGGTAGGGTCTAGGGTCAAAGGTAAGGAGAACAGGTAGGCGCTAGGGCGAGGGAGATGCAGATTGGGGAGTCCTGATAGACTCACTAATCTGAAGAGTTCTCCGCCCCCGCCCTGTACAGGTAGATGACTTCCTGCAGGCTCTGGTGAACTTTGACAAGGAGCACATCCCAGACGCCACAGTGAGGTGCGTGAGAGACGAGTACCTCAGCGACCCGGAGTTCAACCCAGAGTTTGTCAGGCTCAAGTCCTCCGCCTCCGCTGGCCTCTGTGCCTGGGTCATCAACATCATCCGTTTCCACGAGGTACATACACACACACACACACACACACACGGGAGTGCTTCTTTTTCTCTTCATTCATGACAAGTCCTCCCATGTGTCTGACAGTGGTGTTATGAGGGTGTTCTGTTGTGACAGGTTGTGTCATTTCTTCCCTTCTCTCCTGCTGCCTGCTCCAGATGTATGTAAGTACAGCTCCTGTCTCCTTCTCTGTATGCCCAGGCTGGACACCATTGCAGGACTGTTCATCTGGATATGACAGAATACTACTAGTAGCTGCAGTGTTGTTTTGCTTGTCACGTTTGGTTGTTAACTGTGTGTGTATGTGTGTCATGACTGTGTGTTTTCCTCAGGTGTTCTGTGAGGTGGAGGTGAAGAAGATGAGTCTGCAGCAGGCCAACGCTGACTTGGCAGAGGCTGCAGAGAAGCTGGAAGTCATCAGGAAAAAACTAGCCGTGAGTTGGACTTCCACACGCTCCAATTCTATCTTTTTTTCCTCTCTCTGACTGTGTATGTGTGTTGTGTGTGTGTGTGTGTGTGTGTACTAAAGGAGTTAGATACCAGCCTGGACACTCTGACAACTGCATTCGAGAGAGCCACTTCTGAAAAGCTGCGCTGTCAGGATGAAGTCAACCGCACCAACAATACTATAGAGCTAGCCAAT
The DNA here is from genome assembly GCF_054491055.1 of Hypomesus nipponensis. Taxonomy (NCBI): domain Eukaryota; kingdom Metazoa; phylum Chordata; class Actinopteri; order Osmeriformes; family Osmeridae; genus Hypomesus; species Hypomesus nipponensis. The sequence goes on along the minus strand of NC_140370.1, from coordinate 10,907,760 downwards.
CGCCTGGTCAAAGGCCTAGAGGTGAGGACACGGGCCACGAGCTTACTGAAACCTAAGTTTACACTGTAACTCAAGGCTTACATTTCTCATGTGCGTGATTAATGTGCATGTGTGCGTGTGTGTGTTCCAGAGTGAGAACGTGCGCTGGGCCCACACTGTAGCTCAGTACCATGAACAGGAGGAGACGCTGTGTGGAGATGTTCTCCTGACGGCAGCCTTCATCTCCTATGCCGGCTCCTTCTCCAAGAAGTACCGAGCAGAGCTGCTGGACAACCTGTGGATGCCCTTCCTGCGCTGCCAGAAGGTCTCTGCACCGCTCTGACCTGTCACTGTCGCTGACCTGAGATAGGACACATCCCAGAACAGCGTGTTGGTAGTGATGGATGAGGGATAGTCAACCTGAGGAGCTTCCCGTTTCCTAACTTCTCCTTCCTTCATCCCTCCATCCCACTCTCAGAACCTCATCCCTATGACAGCGGGCTTAGACCCAGTGTGTATGCTGACGGATGATGCTACAGTCGCCCAATGGAACAACGAGGGGTTGCCAGGAGACAAGATGTCCACTCAGAACGCTACGATTCTCACCAACTGTGAGTGGTCACGATTCCATTCTAATATCCTGCTGAATAGATCCTGAGGGCTGGGCAAGGTTCTGACACATTTGTGCGTGCGTGCATGTGTGTGTGCGCATTCCTCCAGGTGAGCGCTGGCCACTCCTCATAGACCCACAGCTGCAGGGCATCAAGTGGATCAAGAGTCGCTATGGCAACCGCCTGAAGGTGGTGAACCTGGGTCAGAAAGGGTGAGAGGACAAGACCCCCCTCTTCTCCCTGCTTGTCACCCATTCTTCTGTCCTCTCCTTGATCCCTAACATGACTGTACATGTTCTCAGTACACTGCGTGGAGATAAACCAGTTGAGTGTGTGTGTGTATGGTAGATATGTGGATGTGATAGAGCAGGCAGTGGTGATGGGAGACCCAGTTCTCATCGAGAACCTAGAAGAAACCATGGACCCTGTCATAGACCCTCTACTGGGACGACACACCATCAAGAAGGGCAGGTAGCACACATACCCTCACACACACACACACACACTCACACTCACTAACACACTGGACTCTCCTGATTTGTCTTCCTATGTTTTCTTTTCTCTATTATCGCTCACACATGTCCAATCACCTAACCATACATCTGTGTGTCTTCTAGCTGTATCAAGGTGGGGGATAAGGAGTGTTTCTTCCACCCAGCCTTCAGACTGATCCTGCACACTAAGCTGGCTAACCCCCACTACAAGCCAGAGATCCAGGCCCAGACCACCCTCATCAACTTCACTGTGACCAGGGACGGCCTGGAGGACCAGCTACTGGCCCAGGTGGTCAACCTGGAGAGGCCCGACCTGGAGCACCTTAAGGTGGGGTGAATACCTTCCCTTTCCTCTCTGGGTCTCTGTGCCTCCAATTAGATGTAGTTGGTCTATGCTTCTAACGTGTGTGTGTGTGTGTGTTTGATAGAGTGATCTGACCAAGCAGCAGAACCTGTTTAAGATTGAGCTGAAGGTCCTGGAGGATGAACTGCTGACCCGGCTGTCTGCTGCAGAGAGCAACTTCCTGGGAGATAACGTCCTGGTGGAGAAGCTGGAGACCACCAAACACACGGCTGCCGAGATCGAGATGAAGGTCGGTTAGAGAGAGAGGGAGAGAGGGAGAGGAGTGGTGGTGAACGTTTGTTTGCTCTGGACCTCTCCTCTCTTCCATCTACTCGTATCCTCACCTCTGTCTCCTCCTCTGCTCCCCCTGCTGTCTTCACCTCTGTCTCCTCCTCTTGTCCCCCTGGTGTCCTCCCCAAGGTCCTGGAGGCCAAGGTGAACGAGGTGAAGATCAACGTGGCCAGGGAGCACTATCGCCCTGTGGCCGTCCGCGCCTCCCTGCTCTACTTCATCATGAACGACCTCAACAAGATCAATCCCATGTACCAGTTCAGCCTCAAGGTGACCACTCTACTCCACAGCAGGCAGGCAGACGTCCATGGTCAGGTCTCCTGCTCTGACCAGTTCTATTCTGACCCAGTATAATGACAGTCGCTGTCTCTGGGTTGTTTGTGGAGGCCTTCAACGTGGTGTTCCACAAGGCGGTGGAGCTGGCGGAAGGGAGTGAGGACGTGAAGAGTAGAGTGAACACACTCATCGATGGCATCACCTTCTCCACCTTCAACTACATCAGCAGAGGCCTCTTCGAAAGAGACAAGCTCACCTTCACAGCTCAGCTTGCCTTCCAGGTGTGTGCGAGTGGGTGCGTGCGTGTGTGTGTTATGTGTGTGCACATGTGACAGTGTAGTATTGCCCCCCTCCAGCTGTTGTTGATGAGTAAGGAGATAGATGTACGAGAACTCGACTTCCTGCTACGCTTCAACATTGACCACACCTACATCAGTCCCCTGGAATTCCTGTCTAACACTGCCTGGAGCGCCATCAAGGTACACACACACACAAACACTCATGAGGCCTGTGATGCACATCTATGAGGCCTGTGATGCACATCTATGAGGCCTGTGATGCAGAGACGGTGCCCTCTCTGTTCAGACGATGAGCTTCACAGATGAGTTCCGGGGTCTGGACCGGGACATCGAGGGCTCTCCTAAACGCTGGAAGAAGGTGGTGGAGTCCGAGTGTCCTGAGAAGGAGAAGCTCCCGCAGGAGTGGAAGGGGAAAAGCTCCCTGCAGAAGCTCATCATGATGAGAGCCCTCCGCCCCGACAGGATGA